>NC_028647.1:45050795-45080262 GCF_001406875.1 Solanum pennellii | reverse complement strand
TTCCTAACCATTCAATTGCCTTAATATAACAAACAAAATAAATATAATAATAATAACTTTAACAGTAGCACCGTTCTTTTTTCTAAATTTCTAAGCCACCAAGAATTTAGCACTGTCCCTTCAATCTAATACCATTATTAAATTAATATAACAATAGTAACTATTGTTTCCTTTCACTGAAATTTGTCAATGAAAACTCATCAATATTTTTCCCCCATCAATTCGAAAATCAACATTACTGCATAAGATCCCAAATTCATTCCACCAACATATAATAATAATTTAATTGGAGGAGTTGCAATTTATAACATAATATTGGAAGAGTTGCAATTTATAACATAATATATAATAAGTTCCTACGAGATATAACAACCAGAAATTTGAATCCACAGAATTGAATATACATGCACACTCATTCTTCGCTCAACGCACGCCGCAGTTTTCTTTCTGTTTTTTTTTCTTTCTAAATTTAATTGTTTGTTAAAACTGAAAAATCCACTAACTTATTATTAATACATGGGCCTAGTGGTAAAGAATTTTCAATGAATTATCACTTTAGCCCATTAACATGAGTACTCAATTAATTAGCTCAAGTTAATCGAATATTTAAAGTTTCCAAAAATGACCTTCTGGGTCATCACATTATCCACCACTAAAAATCATGTTCGTTATTGAACATAAGGTGAAAGAAAGTACCTGAAACTAAAAAAATCTGAGGATATCTAACACGTGTGTCAGACTTTGTCTCCGAAGTTGCCTCTTCTACTGAAAGGTACTTCCACTACACCTTCATTGAAGCAATCTCCTTGGTCCTAAGCTTTCGTACTTGCCTATCCAATATAGATATAGGTTCCTTCTCATATGTCAAGTCGGGACCTAATTCTACATAATCGAGTGAACGCACATGAGATTCATCCTGAATATACTTCCGAAGCATAGAGACATGGAAAACAGGATGAACTGCGGACAAATTAGTTGGCAAGGCAAACCTATAGGCCACCTCTCCCACTTGGATCAAAATATTGAAAGGTCAAATTAATCGAGGGCTAAGTTTTCCCTTATTTCCAGACCTCATCACACCCTTCATGGGCTCGGAGCCAAACATGATCACCCTTTACAAACACGAAGGCTCTAACTCTCTGGTCTGCATAACTCTTTTGTCGACTCTGGGCCGTCAAAACTCTATACTGAATCATACGGACTTGATCCATATCATCTCTAAGCAAGTCTGTATACGAAGAGTCCATCTCCGCCAAGTCAAACCATTCAATCGGAGACCTACACCATTTGCCATACAATGCCTAGAATGGGTCCATCTAGATACTAGAGTGATAACTGTTATTGTAAGAAAACTCTTCTAAGGGTAAATATCGATCCCATCTAACACCAAAATCGATCACACGCTCGAAGCATGTCTTCCAACACCTGAATTATCCTCTCGGACTGACCATCTGTTTGAGGGTGAAAGGTTGTACTCATATCTAACTGAGTACCCAGACCATGCTATGATGCATTCTAGAAGTGAGAAGTAAATAGCGAACCTCGATATACTATAATAGAAACAGAAACTCCATATAGTCGCACAATTTGACTAATATATAGCTCGACTAACTTTTATGTCATATACTTCACTCGAATTGGAATTAAATGGGCAGACTTGGTCATCCTATCAACAATAACCCAAATAGAGTCATAACCACCCACTGTGGTAGGAAAACCCAAAAAAAATTCATAGTAATCCGATCCCACTTCCAAGTAGGAATAAGCATCCTCTGAGATACACCCCCCAGCCACTAGTGCTCACACATAACCTGCTGGCAAGTGAAACACCTCAAAACAAAGTGTGAAATATTCCTCTTCATCCTATACCACCAGTAATGCTGACTCAGATCATGATACATCTTTGCCGCTCTCGGATAGATGGAATATTGAGAACAATGGGCCTCCTCAAGAATCAATCTAAACAAATCGCTCGCCTTGGGAACGCAAATCCTGCCTCCGTTCCTTAAGACACCATAAGAATCAATGATAGCCTCCTTGGCTTCTCCTCTCAGTACTTTGTCTCGAATTAGACATAAGTTCTCATCATCAAACTGGTGTGCACAGATCTGCTCGACTAAAGAAGACCGAGCCTCAATAAAAGCAATCATCCCATCACCCTCTTTTGAAATTTGCAAGCGGAGAAAACTGTTAGCTAATATCTGCACATCTCTAGCCAATGGTCTCTTCTCAATACTAAGCGCTAAAGCACTCCCCATTCTAGGAGTCTTCCTACTCAGAGCATCGACCACAACATTGGCCTTCCTTGGATGATACAGAATGGTCACATCGTAGTCCTTCAGCAACTCCATCCATCTCTGCTGCATCAAGTTCAAATCTCTCTGATTAACGATATATTGAAGACTCTGATGATTAGTGAAAATGTCAAAATGCACCCCATACAAATAATGATGCCATAACTTAAGTGCAATACCACAACTGCCAACTCCAAATCATGAGTAGGGTAGTTCATCTCATAAGACTTCAACTGCCTAGAAGAATAAGCAATTACCTTTCCATTTTGTATCAGTATGCCCCCAAACCGACTGTTGAAGCATCACAATACACATTAAAGTCTACACCATCCTCAGGTAAAGTCAATACAAGAGCCGAAGTCGACAAAGTCTTATGCTTTTGAAAGCTCTCCTCACACTCATCATACCACTGAAAACCCACACCCTGGTGAGTCAATCTAGTCATGGAGCTACAGTAGTAGAGAATCTGTGAACAAATCATCGGTAATAACCTGCAAATGCCACAAAACTCTGAATCACGATAGGATTAGTACGTCGCGTCCATCCTTTAACTGTCTCAATCTTGCTGAATCTACTCAAATACCTTCCTTGGACACCACGTGTCCCAAGAATTCCACAAAACCAAGATGTCAAGATGTCATCTATGAAAACAATCACAAAAGAATCAAGGTATGGTCAAAATACCCCATTCACCAACTCCATTAAAAATGTAGGGGAATTAGTCAATCCGAAGGACATAACTAGAAACTCATAATACCCATACCGGATTTAAAAAGCTGTCGTAGGAATATCTGATGCCCTAATCTTCAATTGATGATAACCATACCTCAAATCAATCTTAGAGAACAATGATTCTCCATGTAGCTGATCAAATAAGTCATTCATGCATGGTAGCTTATTTCACTATTACCTTGTTCAATTGTCTGTAATCAATACACATCCTTATAGTCTCATCATTCTTCTTCGCAAACAATACAGGGGCACCCCAAGGTAACACACTAGGGCGAATAAAACTCTTACTCAATAAATCTTATAATTGATCCTTTAATTCTTTCAACTCTATTGGAGCCATCCAGACGAGTGCCTCTCAGGAAAGGAAGGATGCTTTGGGTGCTGTCAGTTTGGTCACATGTTGAAGGATTGTCCTTCTAAAAAGGTTCAAGGAGGTGTTAATTGTAGACATCAGTCTACAACTTCATCAGAACCAGCAAGTCGCCCAACTCAGCGGGGTAACTCATCTGGTATAGGTGGCGGTCAACGCCGAAATAGGTTGTATGCTCTTATGTCTCTCCAGGATCAAGAAGGTTCTCCTGATGTAGTCACTGGTACGTTACGAGTCTTTGACATTGATGTTTATGCATTGTTAGATCAAGGGGATACTCTTTTCCTTGTAACTCCTTACATAGCAGTCCAATTCAGTGTTAGTCTAGAAACTCTCTGAGAACCTTTATCAGTATCTACTCCAGTCGGTGACCTAATTATAGCTAGATGGGCATTCAAAATTTTTCCTGTCACAGTCTCTCAGAAAGTCACCTCACCAGGTCTTGTAGAGTTAGAAATAGTAGACTTCGATGTTATTCTAGGCATGGATTGGTTACATTTCTGTTATGCCTCATTCAATTGTATAACTAGGATTGTTCATTTTAGTTTCCAAATGAACCAATCTTAGAGTTGAAGGGTAGTAGATTAGCGCCTATGGGTCAATTTATTTCTTACCTTAAGGCCATAAAACATGATCTTTAAGGGTAATATCTATCATATAGTTTGGGTTAATGATTCTAGCTCTGAAACCCCAACTCTTGAGTCAGTTCCAGTAGTAAGTGAGTTTCCAGATATGTTTTTCCAAAAGATCTTCCCGGAGTTCCTCTAGAAAGGGAAATCGACTTAAGAATTGATATCTTTCTAGATACCAAGACTATATCTATTCCTCCTTATAGAATGTCTCTAGCAGAGATTAAGAAATTGAAAGAGAAGTTGAAAGAAGTTTATGATAAGGGCTTCACTAGACCTAGTATTTCACCATGGGGTGCACTGGTGTTGTTCGTAAAAAAGAAAGATGGTTCTCTCATAATGTGCATTAAATATAGATAGTTGAACAAGGTCACAATCAAGAATAAGTATCCTATTCCCAGGATTGATGACTTGTTTGACCAGCTTCAGGTGCTAGTCACTTCTCAAAGATAGACCTCATATCGAGTTATCATCAGCTCATAGTTAGAGATAACGACATTTCGAAAACAGCCTTCAGAATTTGGTATGGTCATTATGAATTTGTAGATATGTTGTTTGGACTTACCAATGCTCCTGTAACTTTCATAGATTGTATAAACAGAGTGTTCAAACAGTACTTGGACTTGTTCGTTAACATTTTTATTGATGATATCCTCATTTAATCTAGGAATGACAAAGAACATGCGAGTCATTTGAGAAATGTTCTAAAGACTCTAAAATATCACCAATTATTCATCATGTTTAGCAATTGTGAGTTCTAGTTGAAATCCGTTACTTTCCTTGGTCACATTGTATTTAGCAAAGGGATCCGAGTGGATTCACAAAAGATAGAAGTAGTGAAACAATGGCCTAGACCTACCTCTGCTTCAGATACCAAAAGTTTCTTAGGTACAGCGGGTTATTACAGAAGGTTCATGGAAGGATTTTCATCCATAGCCTCACCCTTGACAAGGTTAACTCGGAGGATGGTAAAGTTTTAATAGTTAGATCTTTGTGAGAAAAGCTTTGCAGAATTGAAAACTAGATTGACTACACCTCCTATCTTGACTCTACCAGAGGGTTTAGATGGTTATGTGATCTATTGTGATGCATCCAGAGTTGGATTACGTTGTGTTTTGATGAAGCGAGTGTTATAGCTTATGACTCTAGACAACTTAAGGTTCATGAGAAGAACTATTCAACGCATGACCTTGAGCTTCCAACAGTAGTATTTGCATTTATGATATGGAGAAACTACTTGTATGGTATTCCTGTAGATTTGTTCATTGATCATAAAAGCCTTCAATATGTGTTCACCTAGAAAGAATTGAATCTTCGTCAGAGGAGATGACTTGAGTTCCTTAAGGAATATGATGTGAGTGTGCATTATCATCCTTGTAAGGCTAATGTAGTAGCAGATGCTCTTAGTAGATTTTCTATGGGTTGTGTAGCCCATGTCGAGGAAGAAAGATTGAACTAGTGAAAGATATTCACAAGATTGCTCGCTTAGGAGTTCGCCGTATGAGCATATCAGACATTGGTGTTACAGGTCAGAATGGGGCATAATCTTCTTTGGTAGATGAGGATAAGGAAAACCAAGATAGTGATCCAATCTTTCTTGAAATTAAGGGTGCAGTCCACAATCAGAGAGTGGAGGTTTTCTCCCAAGGGGAGATGGTGTACTTTGCTACAAGGTTAGATTTTGTGTTCCTGATGTGGGTGAATTGAGAAAGCATATCCTTGCAGAAGCCCATAACTCCAGATATTCTATTTATCCAGTCGCAACTAAGATGTAGCGCAATCTTCGGGAAATCTATTGGTTGAATGACATGAAAAAGGATATAGCAGATTTTGTTAGTAAGTGTCCCAATTGCAAGCATGTCAAGGTAGAACATCATAAACCAGGAGGTATGCCTCAAGAGATCGACATTCTTACTTGGAAGTGGGAAGTGATCAATATGGATTTCATCACAGGGTTAGATTTTACTCGCAAACAACATGACTTTATTTGGATAATAGTTGATCGAATGACAAAGTCTTCTCGCTTTTTGGTAGTCAAGACTACATATTCGGCAGAGAATTATGCCGAGCTTTACATTAATAAAATTGTGAGGTTACATAGGGTTCCTTTGTCTATCATCTCAGATAGAGGTCCTCAATTAACCTCTATTTCTTGAAGTCATTTCAGAAAGGCCTTGGTACTCAAGTTAACCTTAGTACAACATTTCATTCACAGACGGATGGACAGGCAGAGCATACTATTCAGACCATAGAGGATTTGTTGAGTGCTTGTGTAATTGATTTCAAGGGTAGTTGGGATTATCACATTCCTCTTATTGAGTACTCCTACAACAATAACTACCATTCCAGCATTTAGATGGCCCCTTATGAAGCTTTGAATAGGCGTAGATGTAGATCTCCTATTGATTATTTTGAAGTAGGTGAGAGAAGCTTTGATAGGACCAGATTTAGTCCTTTATGCTATGGAGAAAGTGCAACTCATTAGAGATAGACTTAAGACAACCAAGAGTCATCAGAAGTCTTATGTAGATGTAAGGAGAAGGGAACTAGAGTTCCAAGTTGATGATTTATCACCTATGAAAGGGGTGATGAGATTTGTTAAGAAAGAGAATATCAATCATAGATATGTAGGCCCTTAAAATATCTTGAAAAGGGTTGGCAAGGTGGAATAGGAGTTAGAGTTTCCAGCAGAATTAGTAGCATAGAGGGTGGTGAAAGATAGTCTTCTTATGAGGATGTACCAGTTGAGATTCTTGATCTTCAGGTTAGGAGGTTGAGAAATAAAGAAGTCTCTTTAGTCAAGATTTTGTGGAGGATTCAGTCCATAAAGGGAGATACTTGGGAAGAAGAAGAAACCATGAAAGCCAAGTATCATCACCTCATTCCTTCTGATTCCGTTCCATCTTGATGTAATAGTTCCTCTTCAGTTTTCCAGTCATTCATACATAAACTCAGTCTTCTACTCATTTTCCCTCAGTTTGTACTTGCATTTTAAGCATATTGCATGTACTCGGAACTCAATTCAATCAGAAAGTCAGTTCTCAGTGTTTTGTAGTAGGGACTGCAACTCTCTCCCTCTACTTTAGCTAGTATAGTGTTCATTCGATGACGAATGTTCTCAAGGGGAAGATAATATAACAAATCGTATCTAAAACAGACTAGAAATTAGCTTTTCAGAAATTTGTAGGTGCAATCGATGATTGACATCAACAGACCGTAGTCTAATCTACGGCCTGTACTGTGCATCCGTTGTTTGAGTCTGAACCCCCCCAAAAAACTCAGCCCAGAAAAATTGACCAAGTGTCGGTCCATGGACAGATCTATTATCTGTAAATTATTTTACGGTCCCTATTATGTGTCCATGGATCAAGACCCCATTTATCTAGCCTCTAACACAAACTACGGATGACCAGCACATACCGTCGTTTGATTTATGGTCCGTAGGTGAAAATTAGCATCAGTTAGGGGGAAAATCTTGTTGGTTCAACTTTAAATGATCATAAATCTAGCAAAAAATTAATTAGGTGTCCCATACTTAAAAATAATAGATAATTGAATTAACTTTCCATAGCCATCTAGTTTGCTAAAATCAGACCTCCAAGTAAAAAGATATGTCCGTTTTAGTAAAGGTTTGTAGAACAGACCCAACCTACGGACCGTCGATTGAACGAGGGCCCGTCAGTCCAGGTAATCGTTTGGTCCGGCAGCAATTAACTCAGTGGTCTTTTGGTATTTTCCCACTTTTTTAAACCCTAAGATACATCATTTTGACCCTAAACCATAAGATTTTAGTTAGTTTAAGCCTAGAAACATAATTATAACTTACCTAAGTCAAATTATTAATCAAAACTTTGAAATTTAGAAGCAAGAAAGGAGAAAAAGTTTAATAACCCTAGTTCAAGAATCTGACAAGATTCCATTAGTTCCAGCCCTGAAATCTATAAATTTATCTGTGGATTTCATCACTAGGTATGTGGGATTTCACTAGTGGGTTCCTTTCACCCATTAGGTCCCTAGTTTTAATTAAGATTCTTGATTCCCATATCATGATTAGACCTAGAGTTTCTAAAACTTCAACAGAATTTCATGAATTAATTAGTTATATGTTCCAAATAATATTACCACGTCATTACTCATATTTTTGTATGAACTTTTGAACCCTAGCTATGTATTTCTTTAGTGATTGAATTACACATGCTAGGTCAGATATTTCAACCACTTCATATGTACATGTCTTAGTTATTAATGTATAACCTCAGTTTTCATGTTAAATTTTGATCTATCCAATATTTACAAAAATTCAGTCATAATATGTTAACCACGTAATTAATTGGGAGTAGCATAATACCGAGTTGGACTAGGGTTCAACATAACCAATAGTCCTAGAACTACTAGCCAAACAGGTTGTAAGTCCCCTCTGTGGGCTTCAGTTTAGTGATCACCCCAGCATTCCATTAATCCTCTGGAAGGGTATATTGGGTCCTCTCGATAGGGCGTATACATCAGACTCAACATTTAACTCATGTAGTTTTATTATCGGCTATTAGTATCTCCCACAGTTGAGTCAAACTCTAATGCGTTAAACATACTTATAGTTCAGTTATCATTCAATATCAACATATTATAAATTTGGTCTTTGCATCCAGTTAGCTTAGAATTCAGTATATCATGTTCAAATTATTCAACTTGCTTTTGTGCTTGTTCAATTATGTTTTATTTCAGCTTTACTCTATCTTACATGCTCAGTACCTTTCAAGTACTGACGCATACATGCACTACATCTTCTCTTGATGTAGGTTGAAGTTCTCAATGTCCAGATCACGCTTAGATTGATTACGATCTCCAGTTCAGCAGATTCAGTGGTGACTCCTCATTCTTCGAGGACAATAGTCATGAGTTTCTTTTCAGTATTTAGTCCTTTAGTTGCAGATATTTCTAGACTTAGCTGAGGCCTGTCCCAACTTTTCTAGTCAGTTAGAGGCTTTTTTAAGATATAGTTAGTGCAAGCTTAGTATTGAGTTAATAATTCCTTTGTATTAAACTCATCACTATTTCAAATACCTCAGTTATAGAATATGGGTATTCCCCATCTTTTCATTTTAAATCATGATTTATATGCACATGGAAATTAGAATAATGTTTTGCTGCAAAAACACAATTCTTTCCTGGAAAACAATAGACATGTCCTTTAAGCTTAAAACCTAGTGTATTTTTCTGTAGTTTCCTTCAAAATTTATTTTATTCCCAATCTTTAATGCTTTCTCATTTCTCTAGTTATTAAAGGAAAAATATGAAGAAATATTATGGAAAAAACAGTGTCTCAAACTATTATTGATCAATCTGAAGCATATTACCAAGCTACGAAAATAGAAAAGAAAAGAAAAATATATGGTCTTTGATACAAAGCAAAACATTACTATGGGCAGAATGATTGTGGGTCATCATCATGGGGGTCCATCGAGAACACTTAGTGAAATTTCTGTATAATATCATAAGCAAAGGTTCTGATAGTGGAAACGATTGGACAGGATGGACTGTGGAAGGGACGACGGTCTGTCATATAGGTTCGTCGAGAGTCACTTAGAATAAATTTTAAAAACGTCAAAAACAAAGGTTCTGACAGTGTCGACGATTATGTAGACCGTCAAAGGAATGATGGTCCATCAAAGTAGTCCGTCGAGGGACACTTAGAGTAAAATAGGGAAGGTAGGGTTGACAGACCCCAATGACGGTCCATCGAGGGACCGATTGTCCGTCGACGGGGTATTATACTGACCTTCAGGGAGCAGAGTTTTACAGCTAAACTTTGATACCCTATAATACTAATTTAATGTATTATTAGAAGCCTAAGTTTAGTAAACATTTACCTAGCATCCCATCATTCTTAGGGTATGAATTTTCCTAGTTTTAACATGTATTTTCGACAGCCTAACAAAACGTAGGTCAGGAACACAATCATGCAAACACACTCTATTTTTTTAACAATACACCCCCATCCCATTCAATTTTAGTTTTCTAAGGGACTTAGGACATTTTTGTGCAAGTTTTAGCATGCGACATGGTCCAAAATTAAGTACCCAGACAGTTAGACATCACACTAATCAGGAATATTAACAAAAGCTAATCTTAGAGGATTAGAACAACATACCGGACAACTGTAGTAGAGGAATAAGAGTATGAACTATAGGAGTTGAACAGTGACAACAACCACTACAAACACCGACCGGTAATGGACTGAAGAAACTGGGAGAATTTTGTAGAGAAAGGACTGTGGGAATTTGGGGAAAATGTGGGAAATCAGAAGATGGAGAGGGAGTTAATGGTGATGAAGTGGAGAGAAATGGTAGGAAATGAGGAGAGAAACGGTTATGAGGGGTTATTTGAAGAGGTGGGAACTTTAACAGATTAAAACTTTTAATATTCAGCCAGATGGGTCAGTGGGTAAAAACGCGATGATTCCCCATCGAAGACCATAAAAGGGTCGACGGCCGTAATGGGGGTCCGTCGAGGGTGTCCTAACTTGGAAAATTTGAAATACATACCTGGGCATGACAGATCCCACCGACGGTCCGACGATGACACAGCGGTCCGTGGATGGTTCCGTTGATGGGAGCAGCAGACCAATTTTCTGTAGATTTCTAGTGATTTGATACCTGCACATTTAACACCCATTAAGCTAATCTTTTTGTATTTTCTCGAGACTTTTTGAACACGGACCCTAATCTATGCTCTAGTCAACACTACTAATGAAAAAGAAAAGAGTAGTCAGACGGAACCTTAAATAAATAAAAGCAAAAATAATGCAACTATGCCTTGAAAATCATGAAAAGCCTATAGTTGGCTAGAGGATACATTGGGTTGCCTCCCAATCAGCGCTTGATTTAACATCGCGTCACGATGGAGGACTCTTGATTACTCAGACTTCATCAAGATGGTATGCCTAGATCATTTCCTTCGCTGTTTCATCATGCCCTAGATATATTTTGATTCGCTGCCCGTTCAGCTTGACCTCACACCCTCCTAGTTCTCCAACTCAACCGCACCATGAGGGAATAGTTGGGTGATCAAATAGGGACCAGTCCATTTGGACTTGAGTTTGACTGGAAACAAACACAGCCTATAATTGAACAAAAGCACCAAATCCCCAACCAAGAAATCGCACTTCTCAATCTTTTTGTCATGGTACTTCTTCATCTTTTCTTTATACAGGGCTGAACTTTCATATGCCTTCAAGCAAAATTCATCAAGGTCATTCAATGCGTTTAACCTCTGTTCTGCAGCGTAATTCCAATCCATTTTCAACTTCTTCATTGCCCACATGGCCTTATGCTCTAATTCAACCGGTAAGTGACAAACTTTCCCATATAAAAGTTGGTATGGGGACATACCTATGGAAGTATTGTATGCTGTCCGGTAGGCCCAAAGAGCTTCATCAAGCCTCCTTGACCAATCCGTTCTACTAGCATTCACCGTTTTTGCCAAAATTTGCTTAGTCTCCCTGTTTGACACCTCAACTTGTTTATTAGTTTGAGGATGATCAGGAGTCTCCACATTATGGCGAACCCCATATTTTTCCAATAATCCCTTAATCAGCTTGTTGCAAAAGTGAAATCCCCTATCACTAATAACAGCCCTTGGTGTGCCAAATCTGGAAAATATGTTCTTTTTCAAGAACGCGGTCACACTCTTCCCTTCATTATTCGTGAGTGCAATATCTTCCACCCATTTAGACACATAATCAACTGCCACAAGAATGTACTTCATCCCATGAGAACTCACAAAAGGGCCCATAAAGTCGATGCCCCACACATCAAACAACTCAATCACCATAATGGAATATAGAGGGAACTCTTGCTTTAGCGAAATGCCACCGACTCTTCGGAATCTATTACATGCCTTGGCAAACTCATGAGCATCTTGGTGGATAGTTGGCCAATAGTAGCCACATTGCAGAATCTTGTGAGCAGTTCGAATACCACAATGATGCCCACCGACAGGTGAAGAATGGCATGCCTCCTAAACACTCAACATCTCAAGTTTCGGCACACAACGTCGAATAAGCCCATCAGCACAACTCCTATACAAGTATGGATCATCCCAAAAAAATTTTCGCACATCATGCATGAACTTTTTCCTTTGACGAAAGGACAAGTCCGGTGGGACGATATCACTATCTAGATAATTCGCAAAATGTGCGAACCATGGAATCAAGTCTTGGGAGGCAGCCAATACATGCTCATCAGGGAAAGTATCATCAATCTCATCCTTTTCACCAAACTCTCTCGTTGCTTCATCTTCTAATCGGGGCAAGTGATCAGCAACTTGATTTTTGGTCCCTTTTCTTATTTTACCTCAAGGTTGAATTCTTACAATAGTAATACCCAACAAATCAACCTCGGTTTCGCCTCCTTATTTGCCATCAAATATCTCAAAGCAGAATGATCAGTATGCACTATAACTCTAGTGTCAAGCAAATAGGAGCGAAATTTCTTGAAAGCAAAGACTACTACAAGGAGCTCTTGTTCAGTCACGGTGTAGCTCTTTTGGGCTTCATTAAGGGCTTTACTAGCATAATAAATGGGATGAAGGATTTGGTCCCTTCTTTGTCCCAATACCATGCCAAGAGCAACCCCACTCGCATTACACATCACCTTTAAAAGCTTTCTCTAATCCGGAGAAATGATGATAGGTGCAGACACCAACTTTTCCTTCAACTCACCAAATGCCTTAAGACAAGATTCACCAAAATTAAAGTTACACTCTTTCTCAAGAAACTTTCACAAAGGATGTTCAATATTTGCAAAAATCCTTGATGAACCTCCGATAAAAGCCTGCATGCCCAAAAACACTTCTCACACCTTTCACATAGATGGGTTGAGGGAGTCTCTCTATCACTTCAACTTTGGCTCGATCAACCTCTATAACCTTCTCTGAAATGAGATGACCTAATACAATACCTTCTTTCACCATGAAGTGACATTTTCCCCAATTTAACACAATGTTGCAATCTTCACACATCTTAAGAACCTCGGACAAATGACTCAAACACCGCTCAAAGGAGTCACCAACCAATGAAAAATCAATCATAAACACCTCAATAATGTCCGCCACCATATCAGAGAATATAGACATTATACATTTCTGAAACATGGCTGGTGCATTGCATAACCCAAACAGCATTCTCTTGAACGCGAAGGTCCCATAAGGACAAGTAAAGGTGGTTTTCTCTTGATCTTCCGGCGTAATAAAAATCCGATTATAACCCCAATAGCCATTAAGAAAACAGTACCACCCCTTTCCTGCAAGTCTATCCAACATATGATCCATTAAGGGCATATGAAAATGGTCATTCTAGGTCCGTGCATTAACTTTCCAGTAATCTATACATACCCTCCATCCATTCACCGACCTCATCGTAACAAGCTCATTTTTCTCATTGGGGACCATAGTCATTCCCCCTTTCTTAGGTACACACTAAACAGGGCATACCCAACTACTATCAGCGATTGGATATATTACTCAAGCATACAACCACTTAACGATTTCCTTCTTTACCACCTCTTGCATAGATGGATTTAAACGTCTCTGGTGCTCAATGGTTGGTGATGATCGGGCAAGAGTTGGATTTTATGTGAACAAATCCTGGGAGGGATCCCAATAATATCCGCAATAGTACACCCAATAGATCTTTTGAACCTTTTTAACACTTCCACCGAACTCTCAACTTGATGCACATTCAAATCTGATGCAATAGTTACCAGCAAAGTGTCACCTTTTCCCAAAATTACATACCTCAGATGAGGTGGTAGACGCTTAAGTTCTACTTTTGGAGCCTCCTCTACAGATGGTTTCGCGGGTGGAGACTCGCGATGATTCATATCTAACTCCTACTTTTTTGGTTTAAACTGAACATCACCTCGATCAAGTGCCGCGACCAATGATCCACACTCTTCAATAAAATCACTATCAAAATTCATGATCACTGCCACTAGTGCTTTTACACCCAGATGCTCTTCTATTTGCACCTCAAATGAATTTTGAACCCTGTAAGATATGGCAGGTAGCGATTTGATCTCACCACTCTGCCTCATGGACCTACAAATGTTGAAATTCACTTCTTCATTGTTTAACCAAAATTTCATTTGCCCTTTTTCCATATCAACCAAGGCTCTACCCGTAGCAAGGAATGACCTCCCAAGAATAATGGGCACCTCAAAACCAACCTCACAATCATGAATCACAAAATCAGACGGTAATATGAATTACAACCTTTACTAACACATCATGGAGTATCCCAATAGGACTCTTCACCGTTCGATCAGCCATCTGTAGCCGCATCACAGTGGGGTTTGGGTCACCCAAACCCAACTTCTTGTAAATAGAAAAAGGTATGAGAATTATGCTTGCCCCAAGATCACATAATGCTTTTGAGAAATGTATTAACCCAATTGTGCATGGAATAGTGAAGGCACCTGGATTTTCTTTCTTTTGCACTAGAGACCTTCTAGCAATTGCGCTACAATGCTGCATTCTATCATCATCCCAAAACTGACCGATATTTTGTTAGTGACCATATCTTTCATAAACTTGGCATAACTGGGAATTTTTTCAAGAGCTTCTATAAAAGGGACATTGATGGAAAACTGTTTGAGCATAGTGATAAAACGCCGGTATTTACCATCCTCGGTCTTTTTCACTAACCTCTATGGAAATGAAGGTTGTGGTCTAGGCATGGGGGTCACCTTTTGGGGTACCTCAACTTCTTTCACCATTTTTTCTCCCAAATCGCCAGTAACCTCCACTACCTCATTATCGCCTCTTATCACATTTCTACACCAGACAACATCGGTGGGTCAATGGTTTTTCTTACCACCTCGAGTTGGGACTGTCATACAATGTCCATAATTTTTATGATTTTGGACAGTATTTCTAGGAAGAGTTCCCGGTTGGCGTGGGTTCACAGTCGAAGACAATTGGGCCATTTGAAACTCAAGATGCTTGGTCGAGATTGCATGTGCATCAACTTTATGCCCAATACTTACTAAGTCACTCCTCAACTCTTTAGTGTGCTCATCACTTGTATCAAACCTCCTCATCATTTTCTGCAACATATCCTCAACTCGCGCCATACTACCTCTACCATCCCTAGGAGAAACTTCACAATTTTAAGGTGGAACGTGGGGCCCACTCTTATCAATTCTGTTATCATAGTTACCCCGATTGAAGTTGTTATCGTGGTTATAATTCCCATCTATGACATAATGACCCCCTCAGTTATAATTATCATAGCTCCGACCTTGATTTCCATGACCTTGGCGCCAATTCTCTTGATTGGAGCCTTGGGAGTTTTGTCGGAGACCCCCCTCCCCCCCCCCCNAAACCCACCGTATGCTCATTTACCGCATAAGAGTCCTCCTCATAGTAATACTCATCAGTCGGTGGTGGTGGTTTAGACAAGTAGTTCACCACATTTACCTTTTCTGCACCCCAGTGACGTGTTTCAAAACCAACCCAAGCTCAGTTCTCATTTGAGACATTTTTTCAAGAATCTCATCTGTGGCTGGGTTGTGTGCAGATTGCACTACAAAAGTGTTTCTCCCATTATCTGACTTCCTATTGCTCCAAGGTTTATTATTTCGGGAGATTTTCTCCAACTTCTCAACAATCTCAGCATAAGGACACTCCCCATAAGAACCACCCGCTATAATAAACTTGAGCATTCTCTAAGGATACCATTTTCCTTCCATATTTCCTACAAATTGGTATCAGAGGAGGTTTTCGTTCTTAATATGGGGTTAGGTGAAAAAACAAATATGACATACAAAACAAATGAAAGTGTTGATTCTTTAATTGTTCTTACTCCATTTTTTTGGAACTAATTTTGAATACTTGAAGATAAGAATGAGAACACATTTGAAAGTTGAAAGCTTGTAGACTATTGTTGTGATGTCTTTGAAGAGCTGGACAACAATGGTGATCTTACAAAAATCAGATATGAAAAATCTTGAGTCTAAGTACCGTCAAGATGCAAAAGCCTTGAGCAAAATCCAAATGGTAGACTCAAGAACATATTGTACGAAAATTGCTACTTGTGAGACTGCAAATGAAGCTTGGGATTCTCTGGAAACTGAAGTGTATGATGACGAAAAGATATGCACTATAAATCTTCAAACTCTTAGAAGGGAGTTTCAAAATTTGAAGATGATATAATTCTAAAAAATATATGAATATTGCAAAGAGTTATGAATATTGCTAATGAAATGACAAATCATTGTGATACAATTTTAACCAACACGTTGTGGAAAAGATTCTAATTAGTGTCACAGAAAAGTATGAATACATTGTTGCTATGATTGAGGAGACAAAAGATCTTTCTAAACTTTCTATCAAAGATCTAGTCGGATCATTTCGTGCACACGAGAAGCGATGGTCTTTTCGTGAAGATAAACCGAAAGAAAAGGTTATCNGAAGGTTTTACAGTTTAAAACAAATGAGAATTCTCAAATTTTCTCAAAGGATCAACAAAAGAAGAATTATAATCCAAAAAAGAAGCAAGGTCATGAGGATTCTTCTAAGAAGATTGAAAAAACGGTGAGAAAAGTACTTGTTCTTTTTCTAAATTTTAAAAGGAATAATCACAAAGCAGAAAACTTTTGGCACAAAGGCAAGCCATAATGTAACTTCTGCAAAAAATATGGCCATATTGAGAATGATTGTTGGCTCAAGCAACAGGACCAAACAAATTTCTGTAAAGAACAAGAGGAAGAACTGGAACAAAATCTTTTCTTTACTTCTCAATGTGATCTTTCAGCAAAAATAAATGAATGGTATGTTGATAGTGGTTGTAGCAATCACATGACTGGAGATGAAAAGATTTTCCTATCAATTAATAATAGCATCACTATTAAAGTGAGGATGGGGAATGGAGTCGTATTTTATGGAAAAGGTAAAATTATCATTCAATCAACATGAAAGGGAGCGGTAAACAAATTCATGATGTTCTTTATGTACCGGACTTGAAAGAAAATTTTCTTAGTGTTTGTTAAATCATGGTAAATGGTTATTCTCTTGTATTTAAAGACAATTATTGCAATATTTATGATATAATTGAGTCATTGTTGAAGTAGAGATGATAAAAAGAAAATTTCATTTACAATTTTATTATAATGCATTCAAAAATGAAGTTGTAGATGATTCATGGTTATGGCATTAACAGTTTTGTCACATGAATTTTCATGGTTTGGAACTTCTCACGCAAAAAGGCATCTCTAATTTTCATGGTTTGGAACTTCTCAAGCAAAAAGACATGGTGCAAGACCTATCTGAGATACATAATAAGAATAAGGTAGATAATACTTCTATCATATCTTTGATGTGTCAAATAAAGAAGAGGACGAGGAAGAGGAAGATTCGCTCAAGGAGGATAAATATCATATTAAGACGATGACGAACCACCTTCGAGAGTAATAAAAATTTTGAGTGACATTTATTAAAGATGAAACTTTGTCAGTGTTAAGAAAGAGGAGGAAATAAATCATGATGTTTGGAAGAAAGCCTTGATAGAAAAATTAGAAAGATTGAGAAAAATAATACTTGGGAGTTTGTGAGTAAAAGAGCTTTCGAATCTCTTTTTCGATGTTCTCTCTGTTGGTCTGTCATATAGGTTCGTCGAGAGTCACTTAGAATAAATTTTAAAAACGTCAAAAACAAAGGTTCTGACAGTGTCGACGATTATGTAGACCGTCAAAGGAATGATGGTCCATCAAAGTAGTCCGTCGAGGGACACTTAGAGTAAAATAGGGAAGGTAGGGTTGACAGACCCCAATGACAGTCCATCGAGGGACCGATTGTTCGTCGACGGGGTATCATACTGACCTTCAAGGAGCAGAGTTTTGCAGCCAAACTTTGATACCCTATAATACTAATTTAATGTATTATTAGAAGCCTAAGTTTAGTAAACATTTACCTAGCATCCCATCATTCTTAGGGCATGAATTTTCCTAGTTTTAACATGTATTTTCAACAGCCTAACAAAACGTAGGTCAGGAACACAATCATGCAAACACACTCTATTTTTTTAACAATACACCCCCATCCCTTTCAATTTTAGTGTTCTAAGGGACTTAGGACATTTTTGTGCAAGTTTTAGCATGCGACATGGTCCAAAATTAAGTACCCAGACAGTTAGACATCACACTAATCAGGAATATTAACAAAAGCTAATCTTAGAGGATTAGAACAACATACCGGACAACTGTAGTAGAGGAATAAGAGTATGAACTATAGGAGTTGAATAGTGACAACAACCACTACAAACACCGACCGGTAATGGACTGAAGAAACTGGGAGAATTTTGTAGAGAAAGGACTGTGGGAATTTGGGGAAAATGTGGGAAATCAGAAGATGGAGAGGGAGTTAATGGTGATGAAGTGGACAGAAATGGTAGGAAATGAGGAGAGAAACGGTTATGAGGGGTTATTTGAAGAGGTGGGAACTTTAACAGTTTAAAACTTTTAATATTCAGCCAGATGGGTCAGTGGGTAAAAACGCGATGATTCCCCATCGAAGACCATAAAAGGGTCGACGGCCGTAATGGGGGTCCGTCGAGGGTGTCCTAACTTGGAAAATTTGAAATACATACCTGGGCATGACAGATCCCACCGACGGTCCGACGATGACACAGCGGTCCGTGGATGGTTCCGTTGATGGGAGCAGCAGACCAATTTTCTGTAGATTTCTAGTGATTTGATACCTGCACATTTAACACCCATTAAGATTATCTTTTTGTATTTTCTCGAGACTTTTTGAACACGGACCCTAATCTATGCTCTAGTCAACACTACTAATGAAAAAGAAAAGAGTAGTCAGATGGAACCTTAAATAAATAAAAGCAAAAATAATGCAACTATGCCTTGAAAATCATGAAAAGCCTATAGTTGGCTAGAGGATACATTGGGTTGCCTCCCAATCAGCGCTTGATTTAACATCGCGTCACGATGGAGGACTCTTGATTACTCAGACTTCATCAAGATGGTATGCCTAGATCATTTCCTTCGCTGTTTCATCATGCCCTAGATATATTTTGATTCGCTGCCCGTTCAGCTTGACCTCACACCCTCCTAGTTCTCCAACTCAACCGCACCATGAGGGAATAGTTGGGTGATCAAATAGGGACCAGTCCATTTGGACTTGAGTTTGCCTGGAAACAAACGCAGCCTATAATTGAACAAAAGCACCAAATCCCCAACCAAAAAAATCGCACTTCTCAATCTTTTTGTCATGGTACTTCTTCATCTTTTCTTTATACAGGGCTGAACTTTCATATGCCTTCAAGAAAAATTCATCAAGCTCATTCAATGCGTTTAACCTCTGTTCTGGAGCCTAATTCCAATCCATTTTCAACTTCTTCATTGCCCACATGGCCTTATGCTCTAATTCAACCGGTAAGTGACAAACTTTCCCATATAAAAGTTGGTACGGGGACATACCTATGGAATTATTGTATGCTGTCTGGTAGGCCCAAAGAGCTTCATCAAGCCTCCTTGACCAATCCGTTCTACTAGCATTCACCGTTTTTGCCAAAATTTGCTTAGTCTCCCTGTTTGACACCTCAACTTGTTTATTAGTTTGAGGATGATCAGGAGTCTCCACATTATGGCGAACCCCATATTTTTCCAATAATCCCTTAATCAGCTTGTTGCAAAAGTGAAATCCCCTATCACTAATAACAGCCCTTGGTGTGCCAAATCTGGAAAATATGTTCTTTTTCAAGAACGCGGTCACACTCTTCCCTTCATTATTCGTGAGTGCAATATCTTCCACCCATTTAGACACATAATCGACTGCCATAAGAATGTACTTCATCCCATGAGAACTCACAAAAGGGCCCATAAAGTCGATGCCCCACACATCAAACAACTCAATCACCATAATGGAATATAGAGGGAACTCTTGCTTTAGCGAAATGCCACCGACTCTTAGGCATCTATTACATGCCTTGGCAAACTCATGAGCATCTTGGTGGATAGTTGGCCAATACTAGCCACATTGCAGAATCTTGTGAGCAGTTCGAATACCACAATGATGCCCACCGACAGGTGAAGAATGGCATGCCTCCTAAACACTCAACATCTCAACTTTCAGCACACAACGTCGAATAAGCCCATCAGCACAACTCCTATACAAGTATGGATCATCCCAAAAGAATTTTCGCACATCATGCATGAACTTTTTTCTTTGACGAAAGGACAAGTCCGGTGGGACGATATCACTATCTAGATAATTCGCAAAATGTGCGAACCATGGAATCAAGTCTTGGGAGGCAGCCAATACATGCTCATCAGGGAAAATATCATCAATCTCATCCTTTTCACCAAACTCTCTCGTTGCTTCATCTTCTAATCGGGACGAGTGATCAGCAACTTGATTTTTGGTCCCTTTTCTTATTTAACCTCAAGGTTGAATTCTTACAATAGTAATACCCAACAAATCAACCTCGGTTTCTCATCCTTATTTGCCATCAAATATCTCAAAGCAGAATGATCAGTATGCACTATAACTCTAGTGTAAAGCAAATAGGAGCGAAATTTCTTGAAAGCAAAGACTACTACAAGGAGCTCTTGTTCAGTCACAGTGTAGCTCTTTTGGGCTTCATTAAGGGCTTTACTAGCATAATAAATGGGATGAAGGATTTGGTCCCTTCTTTGTCCCAATACCATGCCAAGAGCAACCCCACTCGCATCACACATCACCTTTAAAAGCTTGCTCCAATCCGGAGAAATGATGATAGGTGCAGACACCAACTTTTCCTTCAACTCACCAAATGCCTTAAGACAAGATTCACCAAAATTAAAGTTACACTCTTTCTCAAGAAACTTGCACAAAGGATGTTCAATATTTGCAAAAATCCTTGATGAACCTCCGATAAAAGCCTGCATGCCCAAAAAAACTTCTCACACCTTTCACATAGATGGGTTGAGGGAGTCTCTCTATCACTTCAACTTTGGCTCGATCAACCTCTATTGCCTTCTCTGAAATGAGATGACCTAATACAATACCTTCTTTCACCATGAAGTGACATTTTCCCCAATTTAACACAATGTTGCAATCTTCACACATCTTAAGAACCTCGGACAAATGACTCAAACACCGCTCAAAGGAGTCACCAACCAATGAAAAATCAATCATAAACACCTCAATAATGTCCGCCACCATATCAGAGAATATAGACATTATACATTTCTGAAACATGGCTGGTGCATTGCATAACCCAAACAGCATTCTCTTGAACGCGAAGGCCCCATAAGGACAAGTAAAGGTGGTTTTCTCTTGATCTTCCGGCGTAATAAAAATCCGATTATAACCCCAATAGCCATTAAGAAAACAGTACCACCCCTTTCCTGCAAGTCTATCCAACATATGATCCATTAAGGGCATATGAAAATGGTCATTCTAGGTCCGTGCATTAACTTTCCAGTAATCTATACATACCCTCCATCCATTCACCGACCTCATCGTAACAAGCTCATTTTTCTCATTGGGGACCATAGTCATTCCCCCTTTCTTAGGTACACACTAAACAGGGCATACCCAACTACTATCAGCGATTGGATATATTACTCAAGCATACAACCACTTAACGATTTCCTTCTTTACCACCTCTTGCATAGATGGATTTAAACGTCTCTGGTGCTCAATGGTTGGTGATGATCGGGCAAGAGTTGGATTTCATGTGAACAAATCCTGGGAGGGATCCCAATAATATCCGCAATAGTACACCCTATAGATCTTTTGAACCTTTTTAACACTTCCACCGAACTCTCAACTTGATGCACATTCAAATCTGATGCAATAGTTACCAGCAAAGTGTCACCTTTTCCCAAAATTACATACCTCAGATGAGGTGGTAGACGCTTAAGTTCTACTTTTGGAGCCTCCTCTACAGATGGTTTCGCGGGTGGAGACTCGCGATGATTCATATCTAACTCCTACTTTTTTGGTTTAAACTGAACATCACCTCGATCAAGTGCCGCGACCAATGATCCACACTCTTCAATAAAATCACTATCAAAATTCATGATCACTGCCACTAGTGCTTTTACACCCAGATGCTCTTCTATTTGCACCTCAAATGAATTTTGAACCCTGTAAGATATGGCAGGTACCGATTTGATCTCACCACTCTGCCTCATTGACCTACAAATGTTGAAATTCACTTCTTCATTGTTTAACCAAAATTTCATTTGCCCTTTTTCCATATCAACCAAGGCTCTAGCCGTAGCAAGGAATGACCTCCCAAGAATAATGGGCACCTCAAAACCAACCTCACAATCATGAATCACAAAATCAGACGGAAATATGAATTACAACCTTTACTAACACATCATGGAGTATCCCAATAGGCCTCTTCACCGTTCGATCAGCCATCTGTAGCCGCATCACAGTGGGGTTTGGGTCACCCAAACCCAACTTCTTGTAAATAGAAAAAGGTGTGAGAATTATGCTTGCCCCAAGATCACATAATGCTTTTGCAAAATGTATTAACCCAATTGTGCATGGAATAGTGAAGGCACCTGGATTTTCTTTCTTTTGCACTAGAGACCTTCTAGCAATTGCGCTACAATGCTGCATTCTATCATCATCCCAAAACTGACCGATATTTTGTTAGTGACCATATGTTTCATAAACTTGGCATAACCGGGAATTTTTTCAAGAGCTTCTATAAAAGGGACATTGATGGAAAACTGTTTGAGCATAGTGATAAAACGCCGATATTTACCATCCTCGGTCTTTTTCACTAACCTCTATGGAAATGAAGGTTGTGGTCTAGGCATGGGGGTCACCTTTTGGGGTACCTCAACTTCTTTCACCATTTTTTCTCCCAAATCGCCAGTAACCTCCACTACCTCATTATCGCCTCTTATCACATTTCTACACCAGACAACATCGGTGGGTCAATGGTTTTTCTTACCACCTCGAGTTGGGACTGTCATACAATGTCCATCATTTTTATGATTTTGGACAGTATTTCTAGGAAGAGTTCCCGGTTGGTGTGGGTTCACAGTCGAATACAATTGGGCCATTTGAAACTCAAGATGCTTGGTCGAGATTGCATGTGCATTAACTTTATGCCCAATACTTACTAAGTCACTCCTCAACTCTTTAGTGTGCTCATCACTTGTATCAAACCTCCTCATCATTTTCTACAACATATCCTCAACTCGCGCCATACTACCTCCACCATCCCTAGGAGAAACTTCACAATTTTGAGGTGGAACGTGGGGCCCACTCTTATCAATTCTGTTACCATAGTTACCCCGATTGAAGTTGTTATCGCGGTTATAATTCCCATCTATGACATAATGACCCCCTCGGTTATAATTATCATAGCTCCGACCTTGATTTCCATGACCTTGGCGCCAATTCTCTTTATTGGAGCCTTGGGAGTTTTGTCGGAGACCCCCCCCCCCCCCNTTCCGCATAAGAGTTCTCCTCATAGTAATACTCATCAGTCGGTGGTGGTGGTTTAGACAAGTAGTTCACCACATTTACCTTTCCTGCACCCCAGTGACGTGTTTCAAAACCAACCCAAGCTCAGTTCTCATTTGAGACATTTTTTCACGAATCTCATCTGTGGCTGGGTTGTGTGCAGATTGCACTACAAAAGTGTTTCTCCCAGTATCTGACTTCCTATGTCTCCAAGGTTTATTATTTCGGGAGATTTTCTCCAACTTCTCAACAATCTCAGCATAAGGACACTCCCCATAAGAACCACCCGCTATAATAAACTTGAGCATTCTCTAAGGATACCATTTTCCTTCCATATTTCCTACAAATTGGTATCAGAGGAGGTTTTCGTTCTTAATATGGGGTTAGGTGAAAAAACAAATATGACATACAAAACAAATGAAAGTGTTGATTCTTCAATTGTTCTTACTCCATTTTTTGAAACTAATTTTTAATACTAGAAGATAAGAATGAGAACACATTTGAAAGTTGAAAGCTTGTAGACTATTGTTGTGAATGGCTTTGAAGAGCCGGACAATAATGGTGATCTTACAAAAATCATATATGAAAAATCTTGAGTCTAAGTACCGTCAAGATGCAAAAGCCTTGAGCAAAATCCAAATGGTAGACTCAAGAACATATTGTACGAAAATTGCTACTTGTGAGACTGCAAATGAAGCTTGGGATTCTCTGGAAACTGAAGTGTATGATGACGAAAAGATATGCACTATAAATCTTCAAACTCTTAGAAGGGAGTTTCAAAATTTGAAGATGATATAATTCTAAAAAATATATGAATATTGCAAAGAGTTATGAATATTGCTAATGAAATGACAAATCATTGTGATACAATTTTAACCAACACGTTGTGGAAAAGATTCTAATTAGTGTCACAGAAAAGTATGAATACATTGTTGCTATGATTGAGGAGACAAAAGATCTTTCTAAACTTTCTATCAAAGATCTAGTCGGATCATTTCGTGCACACGAGAAGCGATGGTCTTTTCGTGAAGATAAACCGAAAGAAAAGGTTATCCAGTTTAAAACAAATGAGAATTCTCAAATTTTCTCAAAGAATCAACAAAAGAAGAATTACAATCCAAAAAAGAAGCAAGGTCATGAGGATTCTTCTAAGAAGATTGAAAAAACGGTGAGAAAAGTACTTGTTCTTTTTGTAAATTTTAAAAGGAATAATCACAAAGCAGAAAAATTTTGGCACAAAGGCAAGCCATAATGTAACTTCTGCAAAAAATATGGCCATATTGAGAATGATTGTTGGCTCAAGCAACAGGACCAAACAAATTTCTGTAAAGAACAAGAGGAAGAACTGGAACAAATCTTTTCTTTACTTCTCAATGTGATCTTTCAGCAAAAATAAATGAATGGTATGTTGATACTGGTTGTAGCAATCACATGACTGGAGATGAAAAGATTTTCCTATCAATTAATAATAGCATCACTATTAAAGTGAGGATGGGGAATGGAGTCGTATTTGATGGAAAAGGTAAAATTATCATTCAATCAACATGAAAGGGAGCGGTAAACAAATTCATGATGTTCTTTATGTTCCCGACTTGAAAGAAAATTTTCTTAGTGTTTGTTAAATCATGGTATATGGTTATTCTCTTGTATTTAAAGACAATTATTGCAAGATTTATGATATAATTGAGTCATTGATGAAGTAGAGATGATAAAAGAAAATTTCATTTACAATTTTATTACAATGCATTCAAAAATGAAGTTGTAGATGATTCATGGTTATGGCATTAACAGTTTTGTCACTTGAATTTTCTTGGTTTGGAACTTCTCACGCAAAAAGGCATCTCTAATTTTCATGGGTTGGAACTTCTCAAGCAAAAAGACATGGTGCAAGACCTATCTGAGATACATAATAAGAATAAGGTAGATAATACTTATATCATATCTTTGATGTGTCAAATAAAGAAGAGGACGAGGAAGAGGAAGATTCGCTCAAGGAGGATAAATATCATATTAAGACGATGACGAACCACCTTCGAGAGTAATAAAAATTTTGAGTGACATTTATTAAAGATGAAACTTTGTCAGTGTTAAGAAAGAAATAATGAGGAGGCAATAAATCATGATGTTTGGAAGAAAGCCTTGATAGAAAAATTAGAAAGATTGAGAAAAATAATACTTGGGAGTTTGTGAGTAAAAGAGCTTTCGAATCTCTTTTTCGATGTTCTCTCAGTTGGTTTGCATTCCCTATTGAAATTCCAGTCCCAACTACATCCTAGAGTTCTTGAGACTTGAAAAGAGTCTTCATCTTAAGACTCCAAAACTGACAATTCTCCCCTCTGAAAATTGGAATCATGGGCTGAGATGATGCTGCTCTACCGTTCCCTACCATGAAATTTTTCTGCCTTCTTCAAAAAAATCTCACAATTTCACTTTTTTTTTCTTACTTTACCAATCCTTGCTTGAGGAAAGAATGGATTCTAACCTGGATTTAAGTCTCTGATACCACAATTGTTGGCACAAGAGGTAAATAAAGATAATACAAACAGAAGAAAAGCAGAGAGAAACTTGAGTATTTCTTATATCTCAGAGAACTAGCGTAAAAGATTATAAAAAACAGTTGTAAAACAACAAACTAGGACAGAAACTAGGACACTATCCCATAACCTGCTAATTGACTAACTCCAACTAAATTAGGACCCTAATGCTAATAAATTGAATATGTAGAAGTCTCCTAAAAGATAGTGACAGTACCTTAATGACTTTTAAATCAGTCAAATAACATATGGTCAATCAAGCTGTACAACGCCATTTTCGAGTTGGATTATCCAACCCAAAGGATATCAAATCATTTCACACAATAAAAATTATGCGACTAGCTATTTTAAAATTTGTTTGTATCAACTAAATCAAACAAATTCAAATATTAATTACTACAATTAAAACGGTTACAAACAATGGGAGTTCACAGTTCAGAAAATATTTTAAGGTTGTAGCATACAATGATTTCAAACATAATGGCAAATTATCCAAGCATTTGATAGGTTAACCTCATTATTGATTCACAAAGTTGATTTTACGATTATGATCTCCCGACCTCTAATATCCTATCACAATTAACAACCTAACTATATTATTGAGTGGGGATAGAGATGAACTAATAGCGGAGCATTAAGCTATCATCTTGCCTATGAATCAAATGAGGCAATAGGTGTAATCCTATCCTATATACGGAACACTCTAAATTTTACCCTAGAATGAACACGCTTCTCAAGTTCTTTGATCTATGACTCTATCCGTCTTCCGAGTTCAAGAGCGAAAATAGATTTATTTTAATGGTGATGAAATATCAAAATAGTTAAACAAGAATTCAAGCATAAATTATAAGAAAATTCATCTCATGCTAGAAATAATACTATTATATGCCATTAATCGTAGCAACAACCCTAGAATAAGGAAATTTAGCTTCTCATAGTTTTAATCATCATTAAATAATGTTCAATGATCAGGAAAGTTTTTATCAAAATGAAAGAGTAGAAGGAAATCCCTAGAGATACTCAGCAAAATTGGCCAAATTGTATTCTCCCGTTTTTCAAAATATGAATGATAATAAAATAACATGGTTGAGAAATTTATAGTCTAAAATAATAACACGTGGTTAAAATATGGCGTCCAGGTCCGCGAGTCCCTTGCTGCATATTGTGAACAAATTGATCCACTCTGCGACGCGTTCCCATCATACACTCCACTTTACAAATAAGCTAAAATATTTTTCACATGCTGGTTCCAGCTCCGCGATGCGCATTGACTCCCTCACGGTGTACTTTTCCAACTTCTTGGTCATTCTTATTAACAACTTTGACTTATATTCTCGACATTTTGCATGGTGTCCTTTTTCCTTGCTTTTCACCCTGAAACATCTAATCATATTGATTAGAGGAGACACAATCAATGGACTCTAAAATTTCAGTTCCGATTAGAAATTTGAAAAGTTAGTGTGTGTATATGGAATAAATTGGTTATTAGGCGCATAAATACGCCTATGATCATTTACTACATTTTGTTTTGATATCCAACTATTGAAGACCATTTTATATGAATGTGAATCCGATTCTTGTGAAGAAGCAATGTTTAATCCTTCTTGACAAATGACCCTAACACAAGAATTTGAAGCCTTGTACACAAATGACCTAAGGGAAAAATGTTATTGGATATAAGTGGGTGTACAAAATTAAACACAAATCATATGGGAGTGTAGAAAGTATCAATTTTAGGTTGGTCGTACGTATATCATATATTATTATCAGTGGGATGCCACAAAAGTAAAATTTAAAATACTATTTTACCCCTATCTTAATTAAAAATGTTGTATTATATCTAAGAATTTAAATATTAAATAATAATTATATAATATTATATCAAATACTAAAAATGAAAAAGTGTTTTAAAACGCATTTTAAGAATGTCTCTCCATTCTCCAACATAACTTTTGAGTTTTCTACAGAATTCTAAGTAAACTTTTGGCTTATAAATATCATGTGCATGAGGTAAAATTGTTATTGAAAAATACATAAGATAATTAGCCTTTCATATCTAATAATAAAGAGAAATTGATTTCATCAATTATACAAAATGCTTAAGCATGGAGATCGCAAATTAAGGAAAAAAGTTGAAGTCGAGTGTTCTCTTGCATTTCGAAGGGTTTAGACTTAGTAATGTCTGTTGTAGTAGTACTTTTATTCTTGTAAAGTATTTCTTTTGCTTTCTACCACCAATTATTTTTATGGTGTTTTGGTTATTGCACTTTTTTGTTGTTGTTACTGTTTTCATAATGTTTATTATATATAGTATTATATTATATTTTTTTCATTGTCATTTTATTTTTCATCTTTATTCTAATTTGCTATATTATATATGTATATGTTATGATGTGTGAAGCAATATATATGTAAATTTTGTCTTTTACTTTTGTCAAAAATAAGTATTATCTTATTTTGGAGAAAAATATGATGCATTCTTCGTTATACATAATTTATAAATTATAGGATTTGTCAGTGCAAATACTTCTATCTCATGGACTGTGCATTTGTTTTTCCAGTTTAAACATGTAGCTTCCGAATATGATTATCTTATTGACACTATATTTATTTTTAATCTATAATCTATATGCATAAAGTCTTACAAATGATGTGTATGTTTTAGTTTTCTTCTATTTGTTGTGTGGTTTTCCATTATTACACTTTACCAATATAACTTTTATGATTTTTTTATCATTATCGTAAGTATGTATTGTTATTTGGCTCAAATTAGTCATATCACTTTATTAGAAGTGTGTTAACTATTAAACAAAGATAAAAAATTATTGATGATAGCCTAAACACAATTGACATACTCATGGTAGCTTCAGAGTAATTGATTTTAAACATTACAATGTGCCTCTAATTTGTTTTTTCTTGACACACATTAAAAAATATTACTCACTTCACATGATTTGCATAAAATTCTAATTTTTTTTAACGAATCTATAAAAATTCACATGAAACATGTGCGTTGCACGTGTCCAGAGACTAATATACTAAATAGGCTTGTAGTATAGATTATATAGGTACATTCTCACCTATAGCCAAAATGACTCTTGTTATGATTAAAAATATGCATTTTCAAAATGTGAAAAATAATATTTTTGTGTGTGTATCAAGTGGATTTGCAAATTTTATTTGAACTTTGTTCACTCAATTAATATTCTTGTCCCTAATAAACTATACTATGATATTAATTATGTATAATTGATTAATTAGTTCTCTTGCTTATCTTAACTCAGTTTCCATTAATTAATTAAAAACTGCCAGCTAAATATTATAGTTTGAATTAATACTGGATTTTATACTACTTTCGTTCATTTTTATCATTATATTAAAAATATTTTTTCAGCTTATATATATATATATATATATATA
>NC_028647.1:45024071-45049643 GCF_001406875.1 Solanum pennellii | reverse complement strand
TATATATATATATAAATGATTTGATCAAAATTTTTTGCTATACCACTGCAAAGTATGGAGACAAATGAGAAAAAATGATTATAATTAAAATAGGATGGTTTAATTAAAACTTAGCAATTCTATAACTCAACCGATCCACATATATTTGCTAAAAGATTGTTCTAACCACATTGTTTCATTGTCACATCTACTTCCCATTGACTTTTATTAGATTTGATTGGATAAGTTGATTGATGACAATTGAATTTTATCATTTTCTTTTGGCACAACTTGTGTTGTCTTTGTACCATGCTTGAATCCTTTTCAATTACACTACAATAAAGTACCAATTAATATATAGAATAGAGCACATGGATGTACTAACTTCGCTCAGTTTGAGTGTTCTAGTTTGTTTGAGTACAAAGTTTAATAAATAAGAAGAGACTTTTGAAATATATGGTTAAACTAAAGATATGTAATTTTAAAATTTTTTAGTCTTAAACTTACAAGATAGAATATAGGAATTGTAAAGTAAATAAACATATAGAAAGAAATACTATTTTTGAGACATATCAAAAAAAAAAAAACCAAAACACTTAAATGTAGACTGAAGAAGTATATAAGTTCTAACATATTTATTTTGGATAAGGCGCAAGTACCCTCTAGACTATGACTGATATCAGAGACACATTTTAACTAAACTAAGATATTATTACTAACATTAATTCATTTTTTGTAACTTCATACACTTTTTTGGCTTATATGAAGACAAAATTTACCTTACTTTAATATATTCATGATATGGTAGTCCCATTTTGCATTGTAACTAAATAAAATAAGCTGTGTAGAAACTTACTCCTTTATTTTTGAGTTATCCACTTGGGGGGCCCTTTTACACTCGCCTTTACTTTGTTTCTTTAACTAGTAGTTGGACACGCACGTTGCGCATGTACTTTTTCCAGTGAGCATAAATATTTTTAAAAATTGCATTAATATATAATAAATATATTCATAAATCAAGACATCCAATAACTAAAGTGTAATCTTGAAGATTCTTAATCAGTACTAAATTGACTTTAATGTTAGTTTATGAGTTAAAATTTGATTTGAATTTGTCAAATTTTAATAGTTGTTATACAGATATTATGTTTTGATTAAAAAATAATCAAGTTAATTAATTCATAGATTACAAACTTAATCACTCATATCATCAATTAACCCTTGTCCTACCACCACAATCAATATTACATTTCTAAACAAACTTCATTTTATATTTATTCGCAGTTATAATATATTTTTGTTAGAAAAGGAATTAAACATTTCTTTTATATTTTGTGGAATTGTATCATCAATGTCATACTTGAAAAATAAAAAGACATGATAAAAATAAATTATGACATTTGAGTATGAGTTATATAAATTCTGAATGAGAAAGGAAAGGATAAACTATGGATCAAATAACTAAAATAATCAACTGAAATTAAAGCAAAGAAAGTTAATATAATTTCATGAGTAAAATAACCAAAATATGATATTGTATTCATTTCTTTTTTTCTTAACATGGGTTGTTATCCTCCTTTATTTCTTTTGGATGAAAACTCCATTAAAAAAATTAAATTGAAACAAAGAAAGTAAAGCTGAATAAGTAATAAATATAACATCACTCAACATGTCAAAGCTCATAAATACATTTTTTACTTTTATTGGTTTATGATGGCTGTTATAAAATTCAATACTTAATTAGCTTTATACACAAATAACTCACATGAATCTGATATGAAAATTCGAAAAATTTGACCTACTATTGACAAATAATAATAATAATAATAATAATAATAATAATAGTAATAATAATAGTAAAAAAAACACATACAAAGAATCGTGCTAACAACAAATTCATGTCAGAACGAAATGTGACTTACCCCATTTGTATTAGCACAACTCAAAGTACAATTCTATGAGATCGTCACTGAAGCATCTCATCAATTGCTTTTCCCTATAACAAAAAAAATTATCTCATAAGCTATTGAAACAAAATTACAAATTTTATTTTACATCAGAGATAAAAATCTTAAACATCAGTCAAACATCATAAACTATATTATAAGTAAGAAGTAAGAAACAAAATAAAAAATAACTTAAAATAACATGCAAAATGTAGCATCCGAAAGAAAAATGTTTCAATGCTCTCTATCAAACTCATAATAAAATAGAATGTAAAAAACAAGAATAAATACATATATGAAATGAAAAGACAAGGATCACAGTGGGGAATGTAAAGAGACAACAATTTATTTAGAAAATTAATAATGAGTAATTATCTTTTTAATGTATTTATTCATGTAAAAATATATATTTTAAGTACAATATGATATGATTATTATTTAATATTTTGTTAATTTAATATTTTTATTTAATATAAGGATAAAATGGTAATCCGACATTGTACTTTGATGCTTCCACTCATAATAATATATGATTATTGAATTGTGAAAGTAAAAGTTTTTGTCTTCATGTTGAGTGAAACGTCAAACGTAAATGAAGTTGTGCAATCACGTGTTTTGTTCTCTATATTGATAATTGGGTTAGTGAAAAAGTAATTGAGAAAGTTTAATAATCACTAGTCAAAATATAGGAGAAATTGGCCAGTCTTTTTTCAAATAATTCATTTTCGTAGTCAAACGGATGCACATACATCCTAACATAAACGTGTGGGTCCATCTCTATTCACATCCAGCAGGTAATGAATAGATACTAATTTGTACTATGGAATGTAACAACTAGCAAAAGAGAGAAATCAGTGGTCTTTTGTGTTTCCGTGTATTGGTTTGCAGATTTGAGAAATGGAGGTTGGTGGTGCATTTATCTCTTCAGCTTTGAATGTTCTCTTTGATAGGCTTGCACCTCATGGTGAGCTGCTCAAGATGTGTCAGAAGCATAAGAATGATGTTGGATCTCAAAGAAGCTGAGAATGACTTTGCTTGGTCTTCAAGTTGTGCTTAGTGATGCAGAGAATAAGCAGACATCAAATCAATATGTTAGCCAGTGGCTTGATGAGTTTCGACATGCTGTCGACGACGCTGAAAACTTAATGGAACAAGTGATTATTTTTTCCTGAACATAAAGGACAACTTGGAAGACACTATTGACACATTGAAGGATTTGCAATAGCAAATTGGTGACCTTGGCTTAAAGGAGCAATTTGGTTTGACGAAACTAGAAACTAGAACACCTTCAACTTATTTGGTTGATGATTCTGATATCTTTGGTAGGCACAAGGAAATAGAGGATTTGATTGTGCGTTTATTGTCTGAAGAATCAAATGGTAAAAATCTGGTTGTAGTTCATTTGTTGGAATAGGCGGCGTGGGTAAGACAACACTTGCTAAAGCCGTTTACAATGATGAGAAGGTGAAAGGCCATTTTGATTTGAAATCTTTTTTTTTTTTCCTGAGGCATATTATGTTTTCAGAATAAAAAAAGGGTTACTTAAAGAAATTGGCTTAAATGTTGATTACAATCTTAATCAGCTACAAGTCAAATGAAGGAAAGCTTGAAGGCAAAAAAGTTTCTTGTTGTCCTTGATGATGTATGGAATGATAACTATAACGAGTGGGATGACTTGAGAAATCTTTTTGTAGAAGGAGATTTGGGAAGTAAGATCATTGTAACTACACATAAGGAGAATGTTTCCTTGATGATGGGTGGTGGAGCAATCAATGTGGGAACTCTATCTAGTGAAGTCTCTTGGGCTTTATTCAAACGACATTCACTAGAAAACGGGGATCCGGAGGAACATCCAGAATGTGAAAAGATTGGAAGAAAAATTGCACACAAGTACAAAGGATTGCCTTTAGCTCTAAAGACACTTCCTGGTATTTTACGCTACAAATCAGAGGTAGATGAGTGGAGAGACATTTTAAGAAGCAAAATTTGGGAGATTCCAAATTGTTTGAATGGTATATTACCAGAGTTGATGTTGAGTTACAATGATTTTCCTGTATATTTGAAGCATTGTTTTCCTTATTGTGCAATATATCCCAAAGATTATCGATTTTGAGCATGGAAGATTTTGGTGAATTGCATAACTTGTATGGATCTCTATCAATTCTAGAGTTAAAAATGTGGTTGATAGAAGGGAAGTTGTGCGCAAAGATGAGGGAGAATAATAATGTTGACAAGTTATCTTTGGAGTGGAGTAGAAGCAGTACTCCTGACAATTCAGAAATCAAAAGAGATATAGTTGATGAGATATGCCCACACACAAACACAAAAGCAGTCGAAATTAGCGGATATAGAGGGACAAAATTTCCAAATTGGTTAGCTGATCCTTCGTTTCTTAAGCTATTAGAATTGTCTCTTAGACACTGCAAGGACTTTTATTCCTTACCCCCACTAGTACTACTCCCTTGACTGAAATTCCTTTACGTTAGAGGGATGCATGGAATAATAGAGGTGACGGAAGAATTTTATGGCAGTTCGACCTCCAAAAAGCCTTTTAACTCTCTTGAGAAGATTGAATTTGAAGATATGCCAAAGTGGAAGCAATGTCATGTACTAGAAAATTGAGAGTTCCTTGCACTTGAGAAGCTTTCAATTCAAAATTGTCCGATGTTGATAAGGAAGTTGCCTGAAAATCTTACTTCTCTAACAGAATTGATAATTTCAAGATATCGTGTACTTAATTTGGATATGTCCCAACTTGAGGGAATGAAGCATATTGTTGAATTATATATTAGTAATTGTAACTCTCTTACCTCCTTACTTTTTAGAATTTCGCCAATTACCTTGAAGACAATACAGATATCTTGTTACCAGAAATTGAAATTGGAGCAGCCAGTTGGTGAGATGAGTTATTGTAATATGTTTCTGGAGGAATTGAGTCTGCAAGAATGTGATGATATATCACTTGAGTTTCTCCCAAGATCACGAAAATTGAGAGCTTACTATTGCCCCAACCTTACTAGGCTTATGATTCCTACTGCCACTGAAATAGTCAATTTGACGAGTTGTCGGAATCATGAAAAACTTTTGGTGCCATGTGGGGGGACCCAAATAACGTATTTGAATATTTGGGACTGTTTTAAGATGAAGTGGATGCCAGGACGTATGCAGGAACTCCTTTCATCTCTTAAGACACTAAAAGTGTGGGATTGTTGGAGAAATAGAGTCCTTTCCTGAAGGAGGATTGCCCTTCAATTTAGAACAACTTGTGATCAGTCATTGCATAAAAATGGTGATGGATGAAAAGAGTGGCGTTTATCGAGACTCATAAAGTTAAATATAAAAAATTATGGTAGTGACCAAGAGATGAAGCATTTCCATTGGGAGTTACCTTTCTCTATTACATGACTTAGCATACACAATGTGAAAACCTTAAGCATCCAAGATCTCAAAAGCCTCACCTCTCTTCAATATGTACATAATGCTTGTTTACCTCAAATTCAGTCAATGTTGGAAGAGGGGCGGCTTCTCTCTTCTCTTTCTGAGCTAAATTTAAGTTACCATGATGAGCTCCATTCACTAAATCTTTGGCATTTCACTTCATTTCAACAACTAGACATATGGAATTGCCCTAATATCCAATCACTTTCCGAATCAGCATTGCCCTCCTCTCTCTTTTAGCTGACCATCTATGATTGTCCTAAGCTCCAATTACTTTCCGAATCAGCACTTCCCTCTTCCTTCTCCAAACTTACTATTTACTACTGCCCATTGCTCACATTGCTACTAGAATTTTACAAGGGGGAATACTGTCCAAATGTTGCTCAAATTCCCAACATAGTGATCGATTATATATACTTGAAGGTAACTATGGAACCAATGAGGTTGATTGGTGAAATATGACATTGGTAAACCAACTGCCCAGACTCGTAGCTCCGGTTCTTATGAAAACCAATTTTTAGCGAACTTTCAAAGGTCCCAACATTTCAATCAACTTTGTAAAATGATCAAATATGACTTGAGGCAACTACTGAGAGGGGTAAAATGGTAATTTTCTAAAAATTACCAAAAATGACCTTTAGGGTCGCTTATAATATAATGGGTTCAAAGTTTACAAAATTTTTTTGATTGACATTAAAATTACTCCTAAATTTGCAGCCTCTTAAGGGTGTGGTTGGTATGAAGGAAAATATTTTTCAATATTCTCATGTTTGGTTGGATAAAATATTTTCCAAATCAACTCATTTTCCTCAAATTTAAGGAAAATTATTTCCCTTCAAAAATTAAGGAAAGCATTTTCCTTCCTACCAAACACACCCTTAGTTCTACTGACATTTCATTAAAGGTGTGACAAATCAAATTGTTTTTGTGTACAATGGCTCTAAGTACACAATAAATTCCTAATTCTGTTTAGTGCATCAAAGCATATATATCATGGAACTCAAAATATAACTTTCTACCACAAGCAAACTCATGAACTTCACCATTAATTTCTAATGAACTGCATCCCGATTCTTTCACTATATGTTTCTTTTCCATTGAGATCCTTTCATCCATAGGTTTTTCAAACAAGCCGGAGGTTGCATACATATTTTCCATCAATACGTAGCCACTGCTTTCATTCGGATACAACTCAAGCAAATTCTCAGCTGACCATCTGGACAACTCCATGTTCATATGGCTCCTACAAGCCGATAACAAAGAACCCCATATGACAACATCAAGGTTCCATTTTCATACTTCTTATAACCTCTTATGCTTCTTCAACTAGTCCTGCTCGACCAAGAATATTGACCATACAAACATGGTGCTTTGATTGATGGTTAAATACCATATTCCATTTTCATTATTTGAAAATAGTATTTCTCTTTATCTACCAATACTGAGTGATTGCACGGGGTTAGTACAACGATGAAACTCTCAGAATCCGGTTTCAGAATTGAGCATTGTAGACTCGTGAATAACTTAATCGCGTCATCCTCAAATCCATTAGTATCTAAGACCAAAATCATAGAGTTCCAAGAAGAAAACCCTTTATTTGAGACACTTACAAAAACATGCCACACCATTTCAACGTTTACACACTTGCAATACATGTCTATAATTGCAGTAACAAAAATAACATTCAACTCCACATTGTTCTTCCTAACATACTTGTAAATTCAATTCCCTTGTTCAAGTGCTCCTAAGTGTCCACAAGCATTAAACAAGCTCACCAAAGTGAATTCACTAGGCTTAATATTTTCCTCTTGCATTGTGCTAAATAGTTCCAATGCTTCATTCCACTTCCCATTTCTAACAAAACCACTTATTATACTATTCCAAGAAGCATCATTTCTAGTTGGTATTTTACTTAACAACCGCTAAGAGTTATCTATTTATCCCTCTTTATCTAGGACAATGATCATGGAATTCCAAGAAACAACATCCTCAATCTCATCATATCAAACAATTCCCTTGCTTCAACCAAAAAACTACAACCTAAATACATATACAACATAGTATTTCATATGAATGTGTCAAATTCTAGGCCTAGTTTGATGATTCTCCCATGAATTTGAGCTCCATTTATTGCAAGACCACCTCGAGCGTACGCCGAAGGATAAGTAAGCAAGTGTGGTTGTACTTGTGAATTTTTTAACATTCAATGAAAATATGAATTGCATACTGTGGAATTGAACTCTCTGAGAAACCTCTAATGATAGTATTCCAAGTTAAAAGAGTCGAATTTTCTGTGTGAACGAAAACCAAGTTTACATAATTGAAGTCACGATTAGGGGGAGACTTGGCTGAAAATGCAAGGACGCGGCTAGATGCTATTTTGTCCTTGACTAGACCACTTTTTATGAGATGAGCATGAATCTTTTTTGAGGTCTTTCATGGTGGTACATTTGGTTTCTACATATGAAGATAAGGTTGATCTAAGATGAACTTAGAAATGGAAGTTGATGAGCAAACACTTGATGACATCTATGTTTTTGATATCTAAGGAAGTGGAAAATTTATCAAGAATGTGTAGAAAGAGAGCAATTTGTTATGTATGAGAAGAGATAAGGTATGTTGGTCCTATTTGTTCTCAAATCAACCACTTCATTAGTATCTCATGCCCCATACCAGCAATATATATATATAGTATGAGTTATATTAAAATCGTTATTTCCTCTAACATCACTATTATGAATTTATTTAAAACTTCTATTGAAATAAAAAAACATATTTTGCATAAACTGCTCAAGTATTATCAAATTCATCATGTATTAATAGAAGTTTTGTCAATTAAATAACACCTAAAAGCATAATAACATAAAAACGAAGAAATCTTTTTTAATAACAATGCAAGTACATAATTACATAAAGTTATGGATTGCATACCAAATCCATTTTTGACAACCATACCTTTAGCTCCAAAATGAAAAAAAGAAAAACTTAAAATCATTACTTAACATTAAAAATATGTAAAGAAATATCTAAGTCATATTATATACTGTTAAGTTCAAAAATTAAACTTAACAGTATATAATATGACTTAGATATTTCTTTACATATTTTTAATGTTAAGTAATGATTTTAATTTAGGAAAGAAGCTATTTTGTAATTAAATATTAGTATTTAAAAGAAGCTATTTGTTTTTTTCTTTAGTTAGCTTCTTGACGACATGTATTTATATCATAATTTAGGAAGGAGAAAAGGGAATACTATATGATACAAAATAAAAGAATGTGATGACCTAGGATGTGATTAAATGGTATTTATAATGATATTTGATTGACTGTTCGCCTACCAAAAAATTTTAATGGGGCACACTGAATCATGATAGATATATTTATTTTAGTTTATAAATTCAAAGAATCACAAACTTAAAGAGTTTCATACATTATTGTTTCATGATAGATAAATTTATGTTAATTTCAAAATTCAAAGAATCACAAAATTCGAAGAGTTTTATAGATTATTCTAATTAAATTTAATATATTTAATTATAATTATAATGTCATAAATAAAAAAAATAAAGTGTAGTTGTTGGATTTCACATTCTACTATTTTGTAATTAAATATTAGTATTTAAAAAACAAATTAATTTCTTTTGATTTAGTTGACGGGCAAAATGTTAATCCAACTTGGAATTTCCCAACTTATAATAACATATGATATATATATCTTGTCATGGTATCATTATAGTTTGCTTTGGTCCGCAATGATACCACCACAATAGAACTATATATTGTCCTTATATCATTGGTGTCTAATTTAATTCTTCAGCGACACCTTCACCTTCATGATACCATGTTAATCATAGTTTCTCTGTTAATTTTATTATTCATTCACTGGACTTTAAGTACTCTCCAAAATTCTTTCACATATTTGGAAATGGATAAAAGTCCTAATATACCCCCAAACTTTATGTTTTGGAGCGATATACTCCCCGTTTAAAAAGTGGCTTATATATGCCTTTTTATTTAACAAATTAATTTTAATAAATTAAAAATTCATTCTTTCGAATTTAATTTAAGAAAATACCATGTAACTTTTAAAATACCCCACCTTCCACCATACCTACCCAATTCTTTTTTTCATATGATAATAATATACTCAATGTAATCCCTATGTTTTTGGGAGGTTGTGTGTATAATGTCTTCGATCCCTTGTCAGGACTCAAAAACTCGAGTCAAGATGATATATACTATAATTCGCACTAGGTAATCCAATTTGTACCTAGAACAAGTAACATGAATACATGGAAGACACAACAATTAATAATAGATGCATTATATGATTTAAGGAGATGGCAGAAAATATATAAGAAAATAAGCCAATACATACAATCAAAAGAGATCCAAAAAAAAAAAAAAACTAGTAATCACATGTACAAAGCTACTACAAAGGAATACAAATTTCAAAGGTAGACAAAAAATATACAGACTTGTCTCATATGCTAAAGACTAGCCTACAACTATCACAAAAAGAGGCAAACTAAAGAAGTCAAAATCTCACCCTTGCCTCTGAATACCCAAACAAGTGGCTCAATATAAACGCGGATGACTGTTGCTCTGACCTGCACTACAAAACTAGATGTAGAGTGTAGTTTGAGTATCAAATCTTGTGTTCTTATATACTTCTTTTTTCTTGCTCTTGTTCTTTTTCTGAGTATTAGAAGTCTCAACAAATTCTGTTAGAAAAGCTTGGTCAAGTGTTTTAGAAGTGTCACGACTCTCATCGCCCAGGAAACGGTGGTGTCTAATGTCTTTAAAAACATTGTACTTTCGTTATGGTTGTATGAATTTTTATATATTTCTAACTAGCAAGAAGAAATCTTTTAACAACTTTCACCTGTTAGAAAGAGTATATAAATTAGGGTGTAATCTAGAAATGTCAAAATGTGATAAATCCAGAAAAAAATGTCTTAAATTGAGCCACAAGTATCATGTCATATCAAATTTGTCATCTGGAAGACTTGCATTGGAAAAAGAATAATCCATAGATTTTATTTAAAGGGCAAATCTTATACTATCGATGAATAAAACACAGACTCTGGTTTATTTCATTATATACTTTTATTATACCAAAATAGAAATCATCTCTAGAATTGTTTTTACTTAGTGCTAAACTGTGAGTTCAAAATTTTAATTCATTTCCGGCGGATTTGTCAAAGCCTATTATTATTAAGAACATGGAACAAAGTCTAAGGTTATAACAATTCACTCGAATATCATCTCCAAAATCTGGAGTGCTTAATTCAAGCCATTTACAATGCAGGATCTGGACTTGATCTCCACAACTATTAATAATGCAAAACTCCACAACTTCCATATTCTCCAATATGTCTATGATTGGTTCTCAATAAACTTTAGGAATGCAGTCTGTTATCTATTAATAATTTATATGACATCACACCTATAGTTTATCGAGGATATAATTATAGATAGAAGGATGTGCAAGTTGCATTTAATGATACGCGATTAGTAGGTAGTAGAGTGTAGTCTAACTTTTCAATACATACTTTGTATAGCATGGAAACAACTACAATTGAATGAAACTATTGCCTTTCCCCTATTGAAACGTTGTTTGAAGTATCCATTGTAAGATTGATTGATGAAGTTATGTGTAGATACTACTAACGGAAATACACGAGGAAGAGAATTAGTATGCAAAGAAATTTTTCATCAAAAGATTTTGTCAGCAAACTATCTATATTTCCAATCAAGGAAATGGTAAGGAACATATCAACATCAAAAATATTATAAGTCTCTTTGTAATTCGAGGACATCAAGGACACATGCTTGGTGGGGTTCATTCTGTTGAGGAGTTTCTAAGACAATGAAGCTAGTGACAATATGTTTTGCAACATTGATAAATATTAATCACCTTAAACTGAAAATGAACAAGCATTCATAACAAGTCAATTGTATAATAGATACCAAACATTTGGTAAGACAAAAAAAGGAGGATACACAAATACACATAAATATTTTATAAGGAAAATGGGAAAGTGTAAATAAAAGGGTGAAAAATTTACTAACTCTTAGATCCACCAAGTTCATATGTAGCAACAAATCTTTTCTGCAACTCATCACTGTAATGCATGCAAAATGGTTGGTCTGGAAAAATTGATGCAACGACATTAAGTTTTTGATTAACTTTTTTGTCTGAGTTGATAATACACAAAATAAAAATAAAAAATACAACGATAATAACTATTTAATATCATTAAACACTGATCGAGAATATAATTGCCATTCTTGGCAACATGAGAATGGGGACGGGGAAACATTGTTTCAAAGCTAGAGGAAAGAAAATTAAGAAAGTAATTAAAGAATACTCAACACCCTATAGATATAGGGTAGTTTGGAGAAACCCCTTGGCCTGCTTTTATAGGTGAATTTCCAAAAAAGAGAGAAGTTTCTTTAGTGGAAATTCACCTATAAGGTCAAGAAGTTTCTCCAAAGTACCTCATATTCATAAAGTGTTGAGTATTCTTTAAATTCCTAATTCTCTTTCGTCTAGCTTTGGGAGAATGTTTCCCCGTTCCCATTCCCCTGTTGTCAAGTATGGAAATTCTTTACTGGTGTTTAATAATGATGATATTAAATATCAGGATCCTTTTATTTAATTTAAAATTTAAGACTTATCAACTAAGATAAAAAATTGATCTAACAACATACCTACCATTGTTGCATCGATTTTACAAGAAAAACCATCTTGCATACATTGGACTGATGACTTCCGCGTAATTAGATGTATTGTTATTGTTGATGAATTTGGTGGGGTCTAGGGGTTAATAATTTTTACCCTTTTATATCATTTTTCAATATATGTTTTTCTTCATTTTTAACTTTTCTTTGTAATATATATTATATTTATGTGTGTGTGTATCTCTTTTTTTTTTCTTTTCAGATATTTGATATCTGATTTAGTTTTAGCTTATATATATATATATATATATGTAATTAACATGTTATAAAAGGTTATTTACTTTCAGTTTTAGGTGATTAATATCACTTAATATGAGCAATAACAAATAATTAAATTGGAGTTAAGTGATAAATCATATATTTTCAATGAATAAAATATAAACTCTTATTTATTTCATTACATTTTTAATATACAAAAATATAAATTACATCTATAATTATTTTTACTGGTGCTAGTTCTAAGCAAGAAATGTTCTGTTCTATTAAACATTTTGCCCATTCGCCAAAGCTTTGGACAAATAGGACTTCGGCTGAAAAATCAAACCAAAAGATATTTGTTTATTGTATTAAAAAAGAAATATTATCGTTCAATGATGAAATCTTTAAGTTACATTTCTAGTTTCTTATATTTTTGTTGTAATAATTGGTATGCAAAGAAATCACTGGCGCAGATCTATTTACATGAAAGAAGTTTCTCATAAAAAAAAGTATGGTTAAGCCTACTGTTCGTGACTACATTAGATATTGATTAAAGATTTGAATTTTATGTCCGTACTAACCTTTTTTAGAGCTTCCACTTTTTTAGGACACATACTTGATGCTAATTATTCTTTTGAGGAGTTTCTTGCTAATGGAGCTAGCGACAATATGTTCTGCAAATTCATTGAATCATCATAAGTGATATTAGTTTTCTAAGAACAATAAAACCTAAGATGAGCATAAAGAACATCATTTTTATCCTTTTAATATTCATCATTAAATATACAGTTTAAGGTATCAATTAAATCACAATTCACTTGAATATGTGAAACCGAATCATCAAAAACTTTAAATAGACCATGTATTTCAATTCATAGACTCACTTAATTACATTTACATTCAAGTCCATATCAAAAACTTTTCATTACGTTTAAAAGATTCAATGCAGTCACACAAATATTACAGCTCTAATGATAGAGAGCATGCACTTGCATATATTGATAACGTAAGAAAATTTTCTATTGAAGTATGATTACGAATTCACTGAAGATGCAAACCAAATAGGGAGGTGCAAACTTGAAATCAAGAAAGGATTCACTTTCATATCACTTTTTATTAAATATCAATAGCATATTCTTGCAAACACTCATTCACATTTAGAAAAAAAATCTAAGAGTCCCTTTACCTAAAAGTTAAATCTTATAACACAATCTTTGTAGCTGCGAGAGAAGCTAAAAGACCCAAATTCAGACGATATATCATCTGGAGAAAAAAACGAAGCTCAAATAGAAATCATTAGTAAACAACCAAAAAATACATAAAAACTAAGCAAAGAAACAAAATTTGAGATTTGAGATAAATTCATCACACCCAAAAAAATAGAGCTGATGACATACATGGTAGAAGTCAAAAGGGATGATTAGAGAAGTGATGTAATCTTTCAATGGAGTTCCTACACTATAATAACAGCCACCTGCAACTACGATAAAATCTTGCTTGAAGCAGCCATGCCCATCATCAACTATGGCAGAGATTGTAGTGTTGTAGGTTATTTAGGGTTTAAGAATAAAGTTAAATGGTTTGATCTAGCCTTATATATAGAGAGTGTTAAAATGGGTCGACCCAGCCCCATTCGGCCCAAGCCTCATGGGTAAGGAATTTAAAGGGCTAGGGTGGACCGACTTGTCATTTTGAAGGGCCTGAAAATGCTCAACTCAACCTAGCACTAGAAAGGTCGAGGGTTGGGATGAGCTAGCCCTTTTTTTTCTTGTTTTTATTTTCAATTTTTATAATTTTATAACATCAAGAAAATGAGAAAATTTTAAAATCAAATATGGCAAACAATCGTGTTGTTTCAACAACACCAGGAAAAAATCTAGTATAATTAACATGTATCTTGCATACCGAATACGCAAGCGAGATAAAAGAGTGACAAGAAAGATGGGAGGGAGGTGAGGCCACCATATTTATCTATGTATCGTAGGTATATTTTAATCTACTTCGAGACAATGTATATAGAACAATGTACATGTATTGTGAGACCTTGTATTTACGTGAATCATGATATAGCCTTATACTTGTATGAATTTTTATTTGTGAACCCTTATATGTAACACCCCGTAGCAAAAAAAGACCAAAAAATAGCTTTACAGAAACAAAATTTGCAGGTGCAACCAACGGTGGTATCGACAAATCGTAGCCTGGCCCACAGTCCATCCTGCACAATCGTAATTGGGATCAGAAACTCCCCAATATTTCATCCCAGAAAATTGGTTAAGTCTTGAATGACTTACGGACTTACGGTCCGTAGGTCAGACGATGGTCTGTAGTCCGTGACCATCGATCGTGACCCCCATTCACCCACACTCTGACAAGAGCTACGGATGACCAGCACGGTCCTTAGGTGGACCTACGGTCCGTAGGTGGAAAATTTGCAGACAGTTAACGGTAAATGCTATTGGGTGAACTTAAAATGGTCATAACACTTATCACTAAATGAATTCGGTGTCCATGACCTACCCACAGATAGATAATTGAGTTACCTCCGAATAAAAATTTATGACCATTTTAGTAAAGTCCTGTCGAACAGGCCCAGTCGATGGACCCAACGACAGGGCGTCAGTCAGACGACGGACCGTCGGTTCTGGCCGATATTTGGTCCAACATCAACTTTCCCATGGTTCTTTTGGACCTTTTCCACTTTGTTTAAACCTTAAGTTACGTCGTTTTGACCCTAAATAATCATATTTTAGTCAGTTTAAGCCTAGAAACATACTTAAAACACATCTAAGTCAAATCATTAAATCAAAACTTAGAAAATTAGAAGCAAGAGAGGAGAAAAATCTCAAGAATCCTAGTTCAAGAATGTAACAAGTTCCAGCAGTTCCAGCCTCAAAACTTAAGTATTTTTCCATGGATTTCATTACCACGTATGTGGGATTTCACTAGTGGGTTCCATTCACCCATTACGTCCGTAATTTTCAGTCAAATTCCTGATTCTCTTGTTATGATTAAACCTAGGGTTTCTAGAACTTTGATAGAACTTCATGAATTTATTAAATATATGTTCCAAATCAGGTTATCATGTTTTACTCAGATTATCGCATCGATTTCAGAACCCTAGTTTTGTATTTCTCTTCTTCTTGAATTACACATGCTAGATTAGATATTTCAGACATTTTAGATATACATGACTTAGTTATAAATGCATAATAACCAGATTAATTGTTGCATTCTCAGTTTGCATGTTCAGTTTCACGCTATCCATTATTTATAATAACTCAGACGTAATCAGTAAATTTACAGAATCCATGAGAGTAGCATAATATCGAGTTGGACCAGGGTTTAGTGTACCCAAATAGTCCTAGAACTAGTAGCCAACAAGGTTTTAAGTCCCCTCTGTGCGCAATTATTTTAGTGATCACGCCAACATGCCTTTATACCTTTGGCAGAGTATATTGGGTCCTCTCGATGAGGCATATATATCGGACTCCACATTTGGCTCATGTGGTTTTATTATCGGTTATTAGTATCTCCCACATATCAATCAGACTCTCTGCATTGACCATTTGTCACTATATTCATTATTTAGTTTCAGCATGTTATTAATTGGTTTTTGTATCATGTTAGCTCAGAATTCAGTGTATCATGTCAGATTATCATATTTGTTTTTATGCTTGTTCAGTTATATTTTATTTCAGCTTTACTCTATCCTACATGCTTAGTACCTTTCAAAAACTGATGAATACGTGCGCTACATCTTCTCGTGATGTAGGTTTAGGTTCTTAGCATCTAGATCACAAATAGATTGATTTCTAATCTCTAGTTTAGCAAATTCAGTGGTGGGTCATCATTCTCCGAGAACAACAGTCATGAGTTTATTTCACTCTTTAGTCATTTAGTTTTAGTTTTTGCTATATTTAGTTGGGGGCTTGTCCTAGTATTTCTAGTCCAGTTTAGAGGCTTATTTTAGACAAAGTTAGATTCAACTTAGTATTGAGTTAATTTTTTTTTTTTTGTATTAAACTCATCAATTTTCATATTTATAAGTTTTTGCATATGAGTATTCCCCATCTTTTCATTATAAGTTATGATTTAACTTCTGCATCAGCTATTATCTTAAGTATGCTCATGATCATGTCAGCAGGTTAGCTTAGGAACACTTGTGGTTCTAAGTTCCGTGTATTGTCTCGAGGGTAGCTTTGGGTGTAACATAACTTGCTATCAGAGAATTATATTTAAGTGTCCCAGGGTGTCTAAAAAGACACACTAAATAGTGTCCTTTTCATGGGTGTAAAGTGCACCACATCTAATGAGAGGGAGGCTATGAAGTTATTTAAGAAAAACTTCACTTTCTTGTTACTATTATCGTGCATAAGGTATGATCTAATTCCAATCTAAATCGACGTTGAGCGCTAAAGATCATGACTTCTCGTAGAGCTTAGACAAGGAATGCTAATGCATGCAATGCTAATGTAGTTCCTCTAGTATAAGATAAGGAAGTCAAATGCAGAGTTTCAGAATGCTAATTCAGCTGTTGGCTCAAAGTATGAGAACATGGAACAATGGGAAGTTCTAGTTCCTACTAATAGAAATGACTTATTAGTGGCAGCCAGAGTTTGTGATTTTGTTAGGATGAATCCGCCTATATTTTTAGGGTCGCAAGTTGGTAAGGACCCACAGAAGTTCATTGATTAGGTCAAGAAAATATTTGATGTGATGTCAGTAACTGGTAGTGATAGGTGAGATTGTCATCCTACAAAATCAAGGATGTGACTCACATATGGTTCACTCAGTGGAAAGACAACAAACATGACTTTATCTTTTGTAACTCCGTATAGTTTTCAATTCAATGTTACTCCAGAAACTCCCTCTCAATCTCTACTTCAGTCGGTGACTGATTTATAGCTAGACGGGTATACAAAAATTGGCCTGTCACAATATCTCAGGAAGTCTCCTCAGTAGATCTAGTTGAGTTAGAATTGGTAGAATTTGTTGTCATTCTAGGCATGGATTGGTTACAATCATGTTATGCCTCAGTCGATTGTAAAACAAGGATTGTTCATTTTCAATTTCCAGACAAACCAATCTTAGAATGGAAGGGTAGTATCTTAGCACCTATGGGTCGATTTATTTCTTACCTTAATGCAAGAAAGATGATCTCTAAACGTTATCTCTATCGTATAGTTTGGTTTAAGGATAATAGCCTTGAAGCCCCAACTCTCGAGTCAAATCCAGTAGTCTGTGAGTTTCTAGAAGTATTTCTAGAAGATCTTCCTGGAGTCCCTCCCGAAAAGGAAATCGACTTTGGAATTGATCTCCTTCAAGATACCCAACCTATTTTTATTTCTCCTTATAGAATGTCTCTAGAAGAGCTTAAGTAATTGAAAGAGTAGCTGAAAGAGCTTCTAGATAAAGGCTTCACAAGACCTAGTATTTCACCATGGGGTGCACCAATATTGTTCATAAGGAAGAAAGATGGTTCTCTCAGAATGTGCATTGACTATAGAAAGTTGAACAAATTCTCAATCAAGAATAAGTATCTGATCCGCAAGATTGATGACTTGTTTGACCGACTTCAGAGTGTTAACCATTTCTCAATGATAGATCTCAGATCAGGTTTTCATCAGCTCAGAGTCAGAGAAAGTGACATTCCTAAAACAGCCTTCATAACTCGTTATGGTCATTATGAATTTTTAGTTATGTCGTTTAGACTAACTAATGCTCCTACAACTTTCATGGATTTGATGAATAGAGTTTTCAAATAGTACATGGACTTGTTCGTTATGGTCTTAATTGATGATATCCTCATTTACTCTAGGAGTGAGGAAGATCATGCAAGTCATTTGAGAGTTGTTCTGCAGACTCTCAAGGAACGCCAATTATTCGCTAAGTTTAGTAAATGTGAGATCTTGTTGCAATTCGTTGCTTTTCTTGGTCACATTATATCTAGCGAAGGGATCCAAGTGGTTTCGCAAAAGATAGAAGTTGTGAAACAGTGGCCCAGACCTACCTCTCCTACAGACATCAGAAGTTTCTTAGGTCTAGAAGGTTTTTACAGAAGGTTTGTGGAAGAATTCTCCTCCATAGCCTCACCATTGACTATGTAGACTTAGAAGATGGTCAAGTTCCAACAGTAAGATCATTGTGATAAAATCTTCAAAGAATTGAAAACTAGATTGACTACAACTCCTGTCTTGACTCTACCAGAGGGTTCAGATAGTTATGTGATCTATCGCGATCCATCAAGAGTTGACATTTTGTTGTGTGTTGATGCAGCGAGGTAAGGTAATAGCTTATACTTCTAGACAAAATAAAGGTGCATGAAAAGGACAATCCAACTCATGACCTTGAGCTAGCAGCAGTGTTGTTTGCACTCAAGCTGTGGAGACACTACTTGTATGGTGTTCATGTAGATGTGTTCACCGATCATAAAAGACTTCAATATGTGTTCACCCAGAACGAGTTGAATCTTCGCAAAAGGAGATGGCTAGAGTTACTTAAGGATTATGATATGAGTGTTCATTATCATCTTGGTAAGGCGAATGAAGTAGTCGATACTCTTAGTAGATTATCTATGGGTAGTGTAGTCCATGTCAAGGAAAAAATGAAGGAGCAAGTGAAGGATGTTCACAGGCTTGCTCGCTTGAGAGTTCGCCTTATGAGCATATCAGACAACGGTGTAACAATTCAAAATGGATCAGAATTGTCTTTGGTAGTGGAGGTTAAGGAAAAGCAAGAAAGTGACCCTATCTTGCTTGAACTTAAGGGGAAGTCCATAATCAGAGAGTGGAGGTTTTCTCCGAAGGGGGAGATGGTGTACTTCGCTATCAGGGTAGATTGTGTGTTCCTGATGTGGATGAGTAGAGACAACATATTCTTGCAGAAGCCTATAGCTCTAGGTGTTCTATTCATCTAGGTTCCACTAAGATGAACCGCGATCTTCAAGAAGTCTATTGGTGGAATGGCAGGAAGAGGGATATAGAAGACCTTGTGAGTAAGTTCCCCAATTGCCAGCAAGTCAAGAAAGAACATCAGAAACCATAAGGTATGAATCAAGAGATCTATATTCCTACTTGGAAGTCGGATATGATCAATATGGACTTTATCACACGATTACCGCATACTCGCAGACAACATGACTCCATTTGGGTGATACTTGATACGATGACTAAGTCTTCTCGCTTTTTGGCGATCAAGACTACAGATTTGGTAGAGGACTATGCCAAGCTTTACATTAATGAAATTGTGAGTTTACATGGGGTTCCTTTGTCTATCTTCTCCAATAGAGGTCCTTAGTTTACCTCTCACTTCTGGAAGTCATTTCAGAAAAGTCTAGGTTCTCAAGTTAACTTTAGTACAACATTTCATCCACAGATGGATGGGCAGGCAGACCGTACCATTCAGACCTTAGAGTATATGTTTATATCTTGTGTGATTGATTACAAAGGTAGTTGGGATGATCACCTTCCTCTTATTGAGTTTGCCTACAATAATAGCTACCATTCCAGCATTCAGATGACCCCTAATGAGGCTTCTTATGGGCATAGATGTTGATCTTCTGTTGGTTGGTTTAAAGTATGTGAAACAACTTTGATAGGGCTAGATTCAGTCCTTTATGCTATGGAGAAAGTGCAACTCATTAAAGATAGACTTAAGACATCCCAATGTCATCAGAAATCTTATGCAGATGTAAGGAGAAGGGAACTAGAGTTCGAAGTTGATGATTGGGTTTTTCTGAAGGTCTCACCTATGAAAGGGGTGATGAGATTTGGAAAGAAAGGGAACCTCAGTCCTAGATATGTAGGCCCTTACAATATGTTATAAAGGATTGGACAGGTGGCATATGAGTTAGAGTTGCCGGCAGAATTAGCAGCAGCGCGTCCGGTCTTTCACATCTCACTCTTGAAGAAAAGTGCGGGTGATCCAGCCTCTGTAGTGCCATTAGAGAGTGTGGCGGGGAAATATAGTATTTAATATGATGAAGTACCAGTTGAGATTCTTGACCGTCATGTCAGAAGGTTGAGAACAAAGAAGTCACTTCAATCAATGTTTTGTGGAGGAGTCAGTCCGTAGAGGGAGCTACTTGGGAAACAGAAGCAACCATGAAAGCCACGTATCCTCACCTCTTTCCATTCGATTCCACTCCAGATTGAGGTAATAGTTCCTCTTCAATTTTCCAGTCATTCATGCGTAAATTCAATTTTAGAATCATCTACCCTCAGATTGTACTTGCATTTTAAGCGTAATTGCATGTACTCAAAACTCAATTCAGTCAGTAACTCATTTCTCAGTGGTTAGTAGTAGGGTTTGCAATTCTCTCCCTCTATTTTAGCTAGTTTAGTCTTCATTCGAGGACGAATGTTAACAAGGGGCAGATAATGTAACACATCGTAGCCAAAACAGACAAAAAAACAGCTTTACAAAAAAAAACTGCAGGTGCAACAAACGGTGGCATCGACGAACCGTAGCCTGACCCACGGTCTGTCCTGCACAACCTTCAATGGGATCAGAAACTTCCAAAAATTTCATCTCAGAAAATTGGTTAAGTCTTGGACGACTGACAGACTTACAATCCGTACGTCAGACGACGCTCCGTAGTCCGTGATCGTCGATCGAGACCCCCATTCACCCACTCTCTAACAAGAGCTACGGATGACCAACACGGTCCATAGGTAGACCTACAATACGTAGGTCTAACCGTAGGTGGAAAATTTAGAGACAGTTAATGGGAAATGCAGATCACAAAATGAATTAGGTGTCCATGACCTACCCACAGGTATATAATTGAATTATCTTTCCATGGCCACCGACCTTTCTAAAATCAGACCTCCCAGTAAAAAGTTATGCCCATTTTAGTAAAGGCATGTCGAACAGGCCCAGTCAACGACGGGGTGTCGGTTAGAAGACGGACCGTCAGTCCTGGCCGTTGTTTGGTCCGATATCAACTTTCCCAGGGGTCTTTTGGACCTTTTCCACTTCATTTAAACTTTAAGTTACGTCATTTTTACCCTAAATAATTATATTTTAGTCAGTTTAAGCCTAGAAACATAGTTAAAACATATCTAAGTCAAATCATTAAATCAAAACTTACAAAATTAGAAGCAAGAGAGGAGAAAAAGCTCAAGAACCCTAGTGGGTTCCTTTCACCCATTGGGTCCCTAATTTTCAGTAAGATTTTTGATTCTCTTGTCATGTATAAACATATGTTTTCTAGAACTTTGATAAAACTTGATGGATTTATTAAATATATGTTATAAATCAGGTTATCATATTATTACTCAGATTATCGCATGGATTTCAGAACGCTAATTTTGTATTTCTCTAGTTCTTGAATTACACATGCTAGGTCAGATATTTCAGACATTTCAGATATACATGCCTTATTTATAAATGCATAATTGCCAAAATTATTGTTGCATTCTCGGTTTGCATGTTCAGTTTCGAGTTATCTAGTATTTATAGAAACCGAGGCATAATAAGTAAATATATAGAATCCATCGGAGTAGCACAATACCAAGTTGTACTAGGGTTTAGCATACCTAAATAGTCCTAGAACTACTAGCCAAGTAGGTTGTAAGTCCCCTCTGTGGGCAATCATTTTAGTGATCACGACAGCATGTCTTTATACCTTTGGCAGGGTATATTGGGTTCTCCTGATGGGGCGTACACATCGGACTCCACTTTAGCTTATGTGGTTTTATTATCGGTTATTAGTAGCTCCCACATATAATTCAGACTCTCTGCATTGACCATTTATCAGTATATTCAGTATTCAGTTTCACCATGTTATAAATTGGTCATTGCATCAAGTTAGCTCAGAATTCAGTTTATCATGTCGGATTATTATACTTCCGTTCATTCTTGTTCACTTATGTTTTATTTCAGCTTTACTCTATCCTACATGCTCAGAACCTTTCAAGTACTGACGCATACGTGCGCTACATTTTCTCATGATGTAGGTTTAGGTTCTCAACTTCCAGATCACGCAAAGATCGATTTTCGATCTCCAGTTCAGCAGATTTAGTGGTGAGTCCTAATTCTCTGAGGACAACAGTCATGAGTGTCCTTTCAGTCTATAGTCATTTAGTTTCATTTTTTGCTAGATATAGTTGGGGGCTTGTCCAAGTGTTTCTAGTCCAGTTTAGAGGCTTATTTCAGACATAGTTAGATTAAGCTTAGTATTGAGTTAACATATTCATTGTATTAAACTCGTCAGTTTTCATATATATAAGTTTTAGCATATGGATCTTCCCCATCTTTTCATTATATGTTATGATTTAGCTTCCGCATCAGTTTATTATCTTTAGTATGCTCATGATCATGCCAGCAGGGTTAGCTTGGGATCACTTGTGGTTCTAAGTTCCGTGTCCGCGTCTCGAGGGTAGCTTGGGGTGTGACATTCTATTTACTCTTTTGTTATCTGAACTCATTGAACCTCAGTATTTCAATATAATTTTTAACTTGATATTGTGCTTGTTGCACAAAACACTTATTCATGGCTAAACAAAAAAATATTTTGATTCGTGTAGGAATATTTCAATTATGTACAAAATGACTAGAATGAGACAAGGAAAACTCATTTTTCATAGTTTATCTAGATATATCTACTTTTGTTTGCAAAGAGCGTAATTTTTTCCATTCTCTCATGAGCTCAATTCCTCCGCGATTTCCCCCCTTTTCCCACGAGCTCAGTTCAAGGGCACTTTATCTTTGATATGCATTATTAGTTTTTTGGTTTTTCAAGTTATGTTAGTTCATATGTATTTTTATTTGTCTTTTGTATTTGTTTGATTTTAGGGTCGAGTGTCATTGAATTTTCTAATATTTTTTGGAGATTTTATTTTGATTTGTGCCTATTGTTAGTAATATGCATGTGTAGTGGGTATTACGACTTTAAGTGACATAGAATATTTTTTAAAATTCGGGTAGATTCTAGGATTTATTCGTAAAGTCTCAATTTCAACTTAAATTACTACCCCCTCCGTTCCATTTTATGTGGTACCATTTCCTTTTTGGTAAATTCCGAAAGGAATGTCACATTTCCTGATATGGTAAGTATTTAAAGGTATAATTTCTCTATTACTCTTATTGGTCCCACTTAATATTCTAATACATATATAAGGAGAGAGAAAAGTGAGTTACTTTTTTAAGGATAGTTTGGTAAACATTACAAAGTCTTCATTATATCTTTAACTTCGTGCCGAGTCAAATGCTGCCACATAAAATGGAACGGAGGGAGTATTATTTTTCATCAATGGTCTTAGATATTGATTATGTTAGTGGTCCATTGTTATCTATATTATTTTAAAAGTGTGAACTCCCAACTTGAATGTTAAATTAATATAATATCCTTAACATAGGTTGTGACTTTTTCGATGAGTTGTATCTTTTCTGATGATTTTTTACTTTTTTCAAACTATTGTAATTTTTTGAATGGGATAGAAATTTTTCAAATAGTTGCGACTTTTCTAAATAGATGTGAATATTTCCAAAGTATTGTGACTTTTTCAAAAGGTTGTGACTTCTTGAAAAGGTCATGACTTTTCAGATAAGACGAAAAAATCTCTTGTTCATTACACGATTTGTTGAGTATAAATACAGGGGTTTCCACTCATATTTTTCATTAAAAAGACTATTTTACTACGAATAGCCACAACAATTTCTACTTTCATGTTTCTTTAGTCATAAATCACAACCATTCAGTCCTTATAAGTTCTTGGAGATCTCTTTTTTGTGACAATTTGAGATCATTTAAGATTTTGATAAATTATTTATCCCCAATCCATTGATATTCTTCCAAAAGTTCTTGGCATTGGAATTTAGGTATTGAATTTCGATTAAAGAAAAGAAGAGATCAAAGAAATATACAATTATCTATGAGCTTCTATTCACACAAATCTTCTAGATATGGTGTGTTGAAATTTTATTTATTCTGTTTCTTGAATATTTTCTTTTGTGTTTTAATTTGAGAGAGAATTTCTTATTCTTTTCACATCAAATAAAGGAGTTTCTTCCTAATTTTGTTAAAACATCGGGCATCAACGTGACCCATTGAATTGGAAGTTTTGTGCTATGTCTATTATTTCAAAAATCGATTTTTAGTTTTACATATAATGATAATATAACAATGATAATAATTACTTTTATAAATATATAATTAAAATGACTAGAAAAAGTAAAGTGTTAGTGGCAAGAGATTTCAAAAAAATGAAACACTAGGGTTAATATGTCATGAACATATATTTTTGCCTTCCTTCTTAATTGAGTATGAATTTCTTTATGTATGAATTTCCTGTTATTTTGTGTTCATTCAAATCGAAGAAAATGTTTGTCACAAGATACACTATTTGTTAGCTATATAAAAATGAAAAAATAGTGATGGATCATAAAATATCTTAAATAAAATTAAATATTTATAAATAATACTTTAAATTTTATTCATCTATTAATTTTGTAATTGAAAAAGTTAAATGTTTTATATCACTACAGAACATTTATAAGATACTAGATAATCTCATAAGACAACATCTATATGATATGTTTGCGACAACAAAAAGGAGCGTTTTGTTTAAAACTAATTATTGACATAATATATTTTCTCTATAACATTCTACTTATAAAAGTATAGACATTCACTATATAAGTATACTGTGTTTTTGTAAAATTACATCTATATCCTAGTCTTACTCAAATATTAATTGAATAATAGTATTTTTTTAGAAGATATATAATGCCTGAAAAGAACGTATTAAAATATTTATAACAATCATTGTGTCGTGTACATATTAAACATTAAGTATTAATATCTATGAGAATATTTTTACGCAATTGTGTCCATGATTTACATTCATGACCTCAATAAGAATAGTTATTGCTAAACATTATTAACTTGATATTATTTTTCTGTTTTGAAGGTAAAACATGTTTACCAATTTGAATAAAATAAAGAACAAAACAACTTAAGAAATGTCACTTTCACATGCATTTTGAAATGTTTCAATTATATCTTATCATTTTTGTCTCAAAAAACAATTAACTCTATGAAAATCTGTATTAATTATTTAAAATCACTTGTCCAATGTTCTTTCAGTTATAATTATTTATTAAAAATATTAATTTAGTAGTATTAGTTCTATTCTACAACATCATATACTATATGATATGATACACACGTGCAACGCACGTGCTGTGAAACTTGTATATATATATATATGTGTGTGTGTGTGTGTGTGTGTGTGTGTGTGTGTGTGTGTGTGTGT
>NC_028647.1:44991652-45024001 GCF_001406875.1 Solanum pennellii | reverse complement strand
TATATATATATATACATATATACATATATTGTGTATAAGAATCCTGACACCTTGTTACATTAGGAGAATAAGGCTTTTTTCTATTCTTATTTTTAAAATTAGAATATTTTTCAAGTACGAACAAATTCACTAGTAATGTTATTTTTCTTATTACCAAACATACATAGTATGTAAATAATTGTTATAATAGCGACACTTCAAATTTAATATGGAGGTTATTTTGTATGCGATCTTGAGATAATCTATGTCAAAGGAACCATGAATCTTGAAAAGATTAATATAGACATATATGAGTTGAATAACATACTGCTTCATAGATTAGCACGTGGATGCTGAAAATGTGGAAACATTGTATGTAGAATCAATAAGAATGGTGGCTATTACATGTTAAATATTGATTTGTTGTTTTGAAATTTCTTAATAATTTGAATGATTCAGATTTTGTTGATGTATCAAATTAATTTACCTTTAGTTGTTGAGGAGCTACCGATATTCCGTAACACTAATAATTATATGTCCTCCTCCCACAAGAAAATAGTGTTGATGTGTCCTCCTCCAACAAAAAGATAGAGCTGGTGCATCTACATCTCAACGTTTAATGAAAATGAAAATAAGGTTTAAAATGAAAACCAGTCCCTTAGATTAAAGGACTAGTCTACTAGAGTAAATGTAAAGTTTTAGTTTGATTCTGATTCACTCTATGATGTTGATGAAACATTTATGATTTGAGTGACTTCGATGAATTGCTTCAAGCTAGACAATCTAAAATTCAAAAATAAGCTAAAGAGATATTTGATAGGGTAAATCTATATGAGAAATCATATGGCCCTATAGGTATGTATAGATACTGATTTTAAAGACATTTATAAGTGCAAGAGGGAAGATGGAGACGTTGAGCTTGGAACTCTATCTCTCTTCCTAGAACTTAAAAGATTAATTAATGTGAAAAAGACTCCTTTTGAGTTCAATTATCTATGTGGGAAAAAATACAAGGTGTGTGATCTTCTTCTCTTCACATGTCTAAACGATTTTAACCTCGTTTCTCTCATGTTATTCATCAGGATAGTGTTTTTGAATACTATAAATGTCTGGCCCCGAGCTACACTCGAGAAACGGATGCGGATCCTAGAACCACAAGTGATCCCAAGCTAGCCCTGTTGTCATGATCATGACATACTAAAAAATATGAAATCATGAGGAAGATAAATCATAATTTAAACTCATAATATGGGGAATAACCATACTCTTTAACTGAGATATTTGAAAATAATGAGTTTAAAACAAAGAAAATATTAACTCAATATTTAGCTGAAACTAACTATGTCTGAAAATAGCCTCTAAACTAGACTAGAAGTACTGGGACAAGCCCCAGTTAAATCTAGCAAAAACTTACACTTAAAGGCAAAATAATGAAAAGAAACTCATGACTATTGTCCTCGGAGAATGAGGAATCACCACTGAACCTGCTAAACTGCAAATCAAAAATCGATCTATGCGTGATCTTGATGATGAGAACTTGAACCTACATCACGAGAATATGTAGGGCACGTATGCGTCAGTGCTTGAAAGGTACTGAGCATGTAGTATAGAATAAAGCTAAAATAAAACATAACTTAACAAGCACAAAAACAAGTATAATAATCTGAACATGATATAGAGAATTATGAGCTAGCTGAATGCACCAATTTATAAAATGCTTAAACATAATACTGTGTATACTTCTATATGGTCAATGCAAGAGATTCTGACTGACTATGGGAGCTACTAATGACCGACAATAAAACCAGATGAGCTAAATATGGAGTCAAATGTATAAGCCTCATAGAGAAGACCCAATATACCCTGCCAAAGGTATAAAGGCATACTGGCGTGATCATTTAATTGATTGCCCATAGTGGGGACTTAAAACCTACTTGGATAGTAGTTCGGGGACTAATTGGGTACACTGAGCCCTAGTCCAACTAGGTATTATGTTACTCTCATGAATTATGTAATTAACTGATTATGACTGAGTTTCTGTAAATACTCGATAGCTCAAAACTGATCATGCAAACTGAGAATACAACAATTGGTCTGGTAATTATACATGTATAACTGAGGCATGTATACCTAAAGTAACTGAAATATCTAACCTAACATGTGTAATTCAAGAACTAAAGAAATATATAGCTAAGGTTATGAAAATTCATGTGATAAAATCTGACTTGGATCATATAACTAATTAATTCATGAAGTTCTGTGGAAGTTTTACAAACGCTAGTTCTAAGCATGATATGGGAATCAAGAATCTGATTGAAAACTTAGGACCCAATGGATGAAAGGAACCCACTAGTGAAATTCCAAATAGCTAGTTATGAAATTCCCAAAGAAACACTTAGATTTCGGGGTTGGAACTATTGGAACCTTGTTGCGTTCTTTAACTAAGGTTCTTGACATTTCTTGCTTCTAAATTTCTAAGTTTTGATTAATGATATGACTTAGGGTAAGTTTTAGTTATGTTTCTACGCTTAAATTGAATAAAATCTGATGATTTAGGGTCAAAACAATGTATCTTTGGGTTTAAACAAAGTGGGAAAAGACCAAAAGACCCCTGGGTAAAATGTTGTCAAACCAAACGATGACCTGGACATACGTTACGTCGTTTGGTCCGTAGGTTCGGCCTGTTCGACATACCTTTACTAAAACTAGCATAACTTTTTACTCAGAGGTCAAATTTTAGCAAGGTCGGTGACATTGAAAAGCTAATTAAATTATCTATTTGTGGGCAGGTCATGGGACACCTTATCAATTTTTTGCTAAAGGTTATGATCATTTGAAGTTGACCCAACTGCATTTTCTCCCTAACTATCTGCTATTTCTCACCTACGGTCGGTCCATTTACGGACCATTCTGGTCATTCGTGGCTCTTGTCAGAGAGTGGATGAATGGGTGTCAATTGACGGTCACGGACTACACACTGTACGTCCGTTCATCAATCATGACTTAACTAAATTTTCCTGGGCTAAGATTTGGGGGTTTCTGACCCCATCGACGGATGTGCAAGACGGACCGTGGGTCAGTCTAAGTTGCACTTGCAGATTTTTTTGAAAAGCTGGTTTTTGGTCTGTTTTTGAAACGGGGTGTTACATTATCTCCTCCTTGGGAATTCGTACTTGAATGAACACTAAACTAGCTGGAATACAGGGAGAGAGCTGCAAACCATACTACTAAACACTGAGAATTGACTTTCTGTCTGAAGTGAGTTTTGAAAACATGCAAATATGCTGAAAATCCAAGTACAAATTGAGGAAACATGATTCTAAGACTGAATTCACACATGAATGACTAGAAAACTTAAGAGGAACTATTACCTCAAGCTGGAGTGGAATCGGAAGGAAATAGGTGAGGATACTTGCCTTTCGTGGCTGCGTCTTCATCCAAAGTAGCTTACTCTACGGACTGACTCCTCCACGAAACCTTGACTGAAGCGACTTATTTGTTCCTCAACCTTCTAACCTGACGTTCAAGAATTTCAACTGGTACATCCTCATAAGAAAGATTATCTTTCAGCGTTATACTCCATATTGGCACTATAGAGGTTGGATCACCCACGCGTTTCTTCAAGAGTTAAATATGGAAGATCGGATGTACTACTGCTAAGTTTGTTGCAACTCTATATCATATGCCACCTTGTTGATCCTTTTCAAGATATTGTAAGGGCCTATTGCGAAATCTCATCACCCCTTTCATAGGTGAGACTTTAAGAAAAACCCAATCATCAACTTGGAACTTAGTTCCCTTCTCCTTACATCTGCTTAAGATTTCAGATAACTCCGGGTTGTCTTAAGTCTATATCTAATAAGTAGCACTTTCTCCATAGCATAAAGGCCTTAATCTGGCCATATTAAAGCTGCTTCACGTACTTCAAACCAACCAATAGGAGATCTACACCTACGCCCATACAAAGCCTCATAAGGGGCCATCTAAATGCTGGAATGATAGCTATTATTGTAGGCAAACTCAATAAGAGGAAGGTGATTATCCCACCTACCCTTGAAATCGATCACACAAGCTCTCAACATATCTTGTAAGGTATGAATGGTACCTCTGCCTACCCATCCATATATGGATGAAAAACTGTAAGGTTAACTTTAGTACCAAGATCTTTCTAAAATGACTTCCAGAAATGAGAGTAAATTGAGGACCTCTATCTGAGATGATAGACAAAGGAACCCCATGTAACCTCACATTCTCATTAATGTAAAGCTTTACATAGTCTTCAGTCTTGACTGCCAAAAAGCGAGAAGACTTAGTCATCCTATCAACTAGCATCCAAATTGAGTCATGATGTCTGCGAGTACGAGGTAACCCTGTGATGAAATCCATATTGATCAAACCCCACTTCCAAGTAGGAGTTTTGACATCTTGAGTCTTATCTCCTTGTTTCTTATGTTCTACCTTGACTTGCTGGTAATTGGGGTACTTACTCACAAAATTTGCTATGTCCCTCTTCATGCCATTCCACCAATAGACTTCCTGCAGATCGCGGTACATCTTAGTGGAACCTGGGTGAATAGAATATCTGGAGTTATGAACTTCCACAAGGATATACTTTCTCAACTCATTCACATCCGGAACACACAATCTACCCTGGCAATAAAGTACACCATCTCCCCCTTGGGAGAAAACCTCCACTCTCTGATTCTGGATTGGATTCTTAACTTCAAGCAAAATTAGATCACTGTCTTGCTTTTCTTTAACCTCCACTACAAAGAAGATTTTTCCCCATTCTAAAATGTTACACCACTATCTGATATGATAATAGGGCGACCTCCTAAACGAACAAGCCTGTGAACATCGTTCACTCGCTCCTTCATTTCTTCCTCAACGTGGGCTACACTACCCATAGATAATCTACTAAGAGCATCTGCTACTACATTTGCCTTACAAGGATGATAATGCACACTCATATCATAATCTTAAGGAACTCAAGCCATCTCTTCTGGTGAAGATTCAAATCTTTCTGGGTGGAACACAAACTGGATTCTCTTATGGTTAGTGAACACATCTGCATGAGCACTATACTAGTAGTGTATCCATATCTTGAGTGCAAACACCACTGCTGCAAGCTCGAGGTCATGAGTTGGAGAGTTCTTCTCATTCACCTTAAGTTGTCTAGAAGCATACACTATAACCTTATCTCGCTGCATCAACACACAACCTAGGCCAACTATAGATGTATCACAATAGATCACATAACCCATCTAAACCATCTATTAAAGTCAAGATAGAAGTTGTAGTCAATCTTGTTTTTCATTCTGCAAAGATTTTCTCACAATCATCTAACCATTGAGACTTGACCATATTCTGAGTCAACCTAGTCAATAGTGAGGCTATGGAGGAGAATCCTTCCACGAACGTTCTATACTAACCCACTAGACCTAAGAAACTTTTGATATCTGCAGTAGAGATAGGTTTGGGCCATTGTTTCACTGCTTCTATGTTTTGTGAATCCACTCGGTTCCCTTCACTAGATACAATGTGACCAAGGAAAGCAACAAATTGCAACCAGAACTCACATCTGCTAAACTTAGTGTATAACTGGCGATCCTTGAAAGTTTGTAGAATAATTATCAAATGACTCGCATGTTCTTCGTCATTCCTAGAGTAAATGAGGATATCATCAATGAAGACAAAAACGAACAAGTCCAAGTACTGTTTGAACACTCTGTTCATTAAATACATGAAAGATGCAGGAGCATTGGTTAGTAAGAACGACATAACTACAAATTTGTAATGACCATACCGAGTTCTGAAGGCTGTTTTCAAAATGTCACTATCTGTGACTCTAAGTTGATGATAACCCGATCAGAGGTCGATCTTTGAGAAGTGACTAGCACCATGAAGTTGGTCAAACAAGTCATCAATCCTTGGGATGTGATACTTATTATTTATTGTCACCTTGTTAAACTGTCTATAGTCAATGCACATTCTAAGAGAACCATCTTTATTCCTTACAAACCACACTGGTGCACCCCGTGGCAAAATACTAGGTCTGATGATGCCCTTTTCTAGAAGGTCTTTCAACTGCTCTTTTAATTCCTTAAGCTGTGCTGGAGCCATTCTGTAAGAAGGAACAGAAATAGGCTGGGTATCTGGAAGGAGATGAATTCCAAAGTCGATTTCCCTTTTGGGAGGGACTCTAGGAAGATCTTTTGGAAATACTTCTGGAAACTCAAAGACTATTGGAACTGACTCAAGAGTTGGGGTTTCAGATCTATAATCCTTAACCCAAAATAGATGATAAAGATAACCCTTAGAGATCATCTTTCGAGCCTTATGGTAAGAAATGAATCGACCCGTAGGCTCTAAGCTACCACCCTTCCATTCTAGGATTTGTTCATCTTGAAATTGAGAATGAACAATCCTAGTTCTACAATCGATTGAGGCATAACAGGAATGTCACCAATTCATGCCTAGAATTATATCATAGTCTACCATTTCTAACTCTACAAGATCTGCAGAGATGACTTTCTGACAGATTGTTACAGGGCAATTTCTGTATATTCATCTAGCTATAACTGGGTCACCAATTGAAGTAGAGATTGAGAAAGGTTCTAAGAGAGTTTCTTGACTAACACTGAATTGGACTGCTATGTAAGGAGTTACAAAAGAAAGAGTAGCCCCTGGATCTAACAATGCATTAACATAGAGGTCAAAGACTTGTAATGTACCAATGACTACATCAGGAGAACCTTCCGGATCCAGGCGAGCCTGAAGAGCATACAACCTGTTCTGGCGCTGACTGCCACCCGTACAAGATGAGTTACCCTATTGAGTTGGGCGACTAGCTGGTGTTGCTGAAGTTGTAGACTGAGCTTTTCCATTACCACCTCCTTGACCCTGTCTAGAAGGAAATCCCTCAGCCTGTGACTAGATTGAACGCATCCAAAACATCCTTCATTTCATGCGAGACACTCGACCGGATTATTCTTACCACACTTAGGGCAAGTGGGTTAAGTCTTGGTTGCTGAAACAATTCCCTGAGACTTGGAGCCTGGTGCTCTACCTTTCTAGTCATACATGTTCTTAGAGGATGGAACACTAGCTGATGAAGGGGCTGGATCTAAAAAATTTTGCTGACTCTGTGAGCGATTTCCACTACTCAATTTCTGCTGAGAATAGTCATAGTTCCTAGTTCTAGCCTTCTTATTCTCCATAGCATGTTACCTAAGATTATCACCCTCAACCTACTGACCACGAGTCATAAGCCTAGAGATGTTCAGATCTCCAAATAACATAGCACTTCTGCACTCAGTTCTCACCAAATCTAACACTCCATACAAAAACATATTCATCTAAGCCCTGGAAACAGCAACCATGTGAGGAGCATACCTGGAGTGTTGGTTAAACTTCAGCCCATACTCTTGGACTTTCATGTTACCCTGCCTCAATTTCATGAATTCGCGAGCCTTTGCCTCCCTCAATTCTATTGGGAAAAACCTATCAAGAAAAGTCTCACTAAAGCAATCCCAAGTGATAGGGACCGCATTTGCACCCCTATTCTCCTTCCACTGAGTGTACCAAATATGAGCAACATCTTTCAACTGGTATGATTCCAACTCAACCCGATTATTCCAAGTGACTTGAATTACCTCAAAGATTTTCTTGATCTGATCCAAGAAATTTTGAGGATCCTTATTAGCCTGTGATTCTAAGAACTCAGGCGGATTTATCCTAACAAAGTCACAGACCCTTGCTGCTACGAATCCACCATTTTTATCTCATGCGCATGAATCTGATTGTTATGTTTAGTCATACTCTAAACAAATAGCTGTTTAACATTTCTGAACTTAGCATTGGGGACTTCCTGATCTGGGACAGGAGGAGTTGCGTTCGCATTCCTGGCATTCACATTCCTGGCATTAGCTACCCCGAGACGCAGACACGAAACCTTGGACGACAAGTGATCTCAAGCTAATCCTGTTGGCAAGATCATGAGCATAGTAAAGAATATAAACTGATTTGGAAGCTAAATCATAATTTAAACTCAAAATATGGGGAATATCCATATTTTATAACTGAGATATTTGAAAACATTGAGTTTAATATAAAGGAAATATTAAACTAATACTAAGCTGAAGCTAACTATGTCTAAAAAAAGCCTCTAAATTGGACTAGAAACACTAGGAAAAGCCCCTGCTAAATCTAGCAAAAAATAAAACTAAAAGACTAAATATTGAAAATAAACTCATGATTGCTATCCTCGGAAAATGAGGACTCACCACTGAACCTGCTGAACTGAAGATTGAAAATCAATCTATGCATCATCTTAATGCTGGAAACCTTAACTTACATCATGAGAAGATGTAGCGCACGTATGCGTTAGTACTTGAAAGGTACCGAGCATGTAGGATAGAATAAAGCTGAAATAAAAATAACTGAACAAGCACAAAAGCAAGTATAATAATCTGAACATCATATAGAGAATTCTGAGCTAACTGAATGCAATGACCAATTTATATTATGCTGAAACTTAATACTGAGTATACTGATAAATGGTCAATACAAGAGAGTCTGACAGAACTGTGGGAGCTACTAATAACCGACAATAAAACCGCAAGAGCTAAATGTGGAGTTCGATGCTTACGCATCATCGGGAGGACCCAATATACCCTGCCAAAGGTATAAAGGCATGTTGGCTAGATCACTAAACTGATTGCCCACAAAGGGGACTTAAAACCCACTTGTCTAGTAGTTCTGGAACTAATTAGGTACGCTGAACCCTAGTCCAACTTGGTATTATGCTACTCCCATTAATCATGTAATTAACTAATTATGACTGAGTTTCTGTAAATACTAGATAGCTCAAAACTAAACATGCAAAATTAGAATGCAACAATTAATCTTGTAATTAGTCATTTATAACTGAGGCATGTATATCTGAAGTAACTGAAATATCTGACCTAACATGTGTAATTCAAGAACAAAAGAAATACATAGCAAGGGTTCTGAAAATTCATGTGATAAACTGAATAATAACATGGAAATATGACTTAGAACATATACCTAATTAATTCATGATGTTCTATTGAAGTTCTAGAAACCTTAGGTCTAAGCATGATATGGGAATCAAGAATCTGACTGATAACTAGGGACCCAATAGGTGAAAGGAACCTACTAGTGAAATCCTGCATACTTAGTGATGAAATTCACATAGAAACACTCAGATTTTGAAGCTGGAACTGTTGGAATCTTGAACTAGGGTTCTTGAACTTTTTGTCCTTTCTTGCTTCTAATTTTCTAAGTTTTGATTAATAATTTGACTTAGGTTAAGTTTTAGTTATGTTTCTAGGATTAAATAGAGTAAAATTTGACAATTTAGGGTCAAAACGACGTATCTTAGGATTTAAATGAATTGTAAAAAGACTAAAAGACCCTCGGTAAAGTGCTGTAAGACCAAACGATGACCTAAACAGACGGTCCGTCATTCCATCGACGGTCCGTAGGTTGGGCATGTTCAACCAAACTTACCTAAAATGGGCATAACATTCTACTCGGAAGTCATATTTTAGAAAGGTCGGTGGCCATGGAATCTATCCGTGGGTAGCTCATAAGATACCTAATTTGTTTTGTGCTAAGAGTTATGACCATTTGAAGTTGACGCTACTACATTTTCCCCCTAATTGTCTGCTATTTCTCACCTACGGTCAAACCTACGACCTTAGGTCCATTTACAAACCGTGAAGGTCATACTTGGCTCTTGTAAGAGAGTCGGTGAATGGTGTGTCGATCGAATGTCACGTACTATGAACCTTATTCTAACCTACAGACCGAAGGTCCATCCGTCGATCATGACTTAACCAAATTTTCCTGGGCTGAGATTTTGGGGGTTTCTGCCCCATTGATGGATGTGCAGGACGGACCGTGGGTCAATATACGGTCCATCGATGTCCCCGTTTGTTGAACCTGCAGATTTTTCTGAAATGCTGGTTTTTGGTCTGTTTTGGATACGGGGTGTTACAAGTAAATTAATGACATTTTGGTACGGTAACATATTTTTAGTGTAAGACCACAAAATTAAAAAGTGTTCTTTACTTTTAAAAGCTTGAAACTTTAGTTTTCCTAAAAGAACTTGGAACAAGCTCTTGTTATTCCTTAGTAACTGAAGCCTAGTGATACATGAGACAAGGGGAGACTTTGAACTTGGAGCCCTAGATTTCTTCCTAGAACTTTAGAGAGAATTAGAGGGGACGAACTTATATGTGAATTGGGGATTTCAAAGAATGAGAGAGTTAGGTACATTTAGGGATTGAAAGGTAGTTGTAGGTCTTAGAATTAGGTCAAATTATGTGGAATACACATTAAATACATAGAAGAAGACTGAAATACCTTTAAAAATTAACTAGTGGAAGTGATCTATGATTAGGACCTAGGGTATTTAGACCTTTCTATGGCTCGTACTGGTCAACCAGAGACCTAACTCTAGAAATTCATCCACTTTTCACGAAACCATTCTACTATTTGTCAAATCTCCTATGCCTTAATGACCCAACTTATAGAGCCCAATTTCAAGCACAAAATTTACTAAGCTAGAATCCTTCTATGGAACCCATATATGACCCACATGACTAACCACATCTGCAACACTTTGAAAATATAAGACGTGTTCTAGAGCCTAACATAAGTGTCATAAGGTATATAAACAGTTTTAAGGTCCTATTTAATTAATATAAGTCACTTAGGAAGTCTAGAAACCAAAACATCCAAGAACATCCATGACGTCTAGAAACTAGTCCTAGGAGGTACTAGCGTACCTTAGCCTATTTGACTAGCTTTTTGAAGTCAGAAAATGATGAAAATTGGTGGAAGGGTGTATAAAATGTGGTTAAGATGCTTCATGGTAAAAATTTCCGGGTATGACTCCCTAAGGACCAACCAAGGGCCCTTGAGGAGGACCCTTGCAAGAGTGGGCAAAAGCTGTCAAAAGACAATGTCACCAACGGATGCAACAGACGGGCCGTTGGTGAATCGACGGGGAATCGATGGTCACTTATAAAAAATAATTGAGGGGTCATTTTTTATAGTGTATTAACTTACCTACTGATGTGCAGCACGGAAGGAGGGATTAGGCATCCATGGACCAATGATCGTCGACCGTGGTCTCGTGGATGGGGTCTGTGTTTTGCTGCATGTTTTGACTTGTTCATATTAATTATTTGATATAGTTAGGAAGTTAATTATGGTTTATGTAAATAATAATTAAGTGAGTTAATCCCCTATATAAATTCCTAACCTAATTAACACTAACTGACTCTCATAACTCACAAACCCAAAACTCTCTTCCTTCTCTGTTCTTTCTCTCTCTATTGAATAATACCATTGAAGACCAAGCTAGAGTAGTGTATAAGGGATACAAAGGGTCAATTTCATCCATAAATCTTCATCAATTATTAAGGTGTGTGATCTAATTCACCTTTGAGACCTCTTTCCTCAAAGGGTTCATCAAATTGATTTCCAAAATTTGAGTTTTCAAGTGAGTTTCATCCTATCTCGAAAATTATGTTATGAATTGATTTTTTATGATTTATTTTGGATATTATGGATATATGAACATTTATTTTAACTAAATTATGTTATATTTTGATTAATTGATCTAGTTTGTAGAAGATGACCTATTCTCCTTAACCCTAGGTTGTGATCTTGATATGAATTGTATTGTATTTGGTTCAATTGAATTGGTTATTGGTTGAATTACTACTAGATGATATTGTTATACTAATCATGAATGAATTAGGGTGATTTTTAGTATTTCATGCCTTGAGAATATGATCTAGGTTATGAAGTATATTGTGAATCAACCTAAGTATCATGTCTTAAGATATGATCTAGTATTGAATTGTGATTTAGTGATTCTTATAGTCTTTTTATCGTGTTGTTTATTTATTTTCGATTATACATACCCAAATTGGATTGAATTGAGGTTTTGTGGTAAGACATTGATGATGAAATATGAAGGAGACTTGGTAAGTCTTATGAACCCTATCCTTTACTTCAAATTAAGGTTCATTGTGATTAAGTCATGATGTTGTATTGGATTATGAATTGTATTAGGATTGATAGGGTGGTATGATGTTTAATTGAAAAGTCTTGACTATGATTTTATGAGGTGTTGGCTTAAGATGTAATTATTATAAGGATGGTGAATGATTTACCAATGTGTCTTATCATTATTTGACAATTTTATTCTTATTGAGCTATGATGATGATAATATTATAAAATGTTTAGGCCCTATGACAAAAAAAAGCTATGATGATTAATAAAGACATTAAAGACATTTCAAAAAGGGACTCTAGTTTAGAACCGAGTGAACTTGACTGAGGAGTGTCCCTTCCCACATAGGGAAGGTACGATCACTAATGTACTCTTGAAATTGGAGACTATAATGCATGTAGCATAAAAAGCTTCCCAACTATATATCCGGTTTCTTGAACTATGTTACCCCCATAGGAATACTAGCTCGTGGATCCACGTAGTTGCTATGTTCATGTTTTGGTACTACCTTGGCAAGTAGTCCGCCTCTTTCAATGTAGGGTTCCATGACATCGGATTCCATATAGCTCATGTGGTCTATGTAGGTTAGGTCAAGATGTTTCCAAAAGGTAAAATGAACTAAAGGATTAAACTCTAACTAAGATGACCTAAGGGTTTAACTAAGTCTAGGTAGGGGTATGACACTCTACATAAACATTGCACTAGTTGACTTTTATGGGAATCTTAGGAGGATGTTCTCCTGTATGAAAATGCTTATAATGCTATATGACATAGATATGATGAACTTGCACATTGTTGATACTATATGTTGTTTGCTGTCACTTATGAATATGTGTTGGTCTATATGGTTAAAGTAAGATGATTTGTACTCTTAAATGCATGCTATGTGAAGTAGGATATTCGTCATTATTAATTCTTGTTGGATTACTTGATTGAGTAAGGTTATGAGGCTTTGCTTTGTCATTGCACTTGTTGACTTGATAGGGATTCATGGATAATTATTTTGCTTTGGTTATGTTGAAATGTACACTTATTTCATGCGTGTTGCTATTATAACTTGAAGACAGAGTTACTTAGCTATGTCTTCAATTGTAGTATATGAATGTTGACTTGACTAGTTTTGATGTTGTTGGTCTTGTGATGTAGATGCTTATGACTTAATAAACATGTTCTATTGGTGATATGGTCTTATTGAATCATAAAGGTTTTTAATGAAAAGTGTATACTTATGAAATGTCCAATTTCTTAGAATGATTTCAAAGTGTGTATGCATATGGTCTCATACTTAGTACAAGTGGTGTACTAACCCCATTTCTTCCTTTTCCCTAACAATTTAGGTTTCGATCGTTGAAGTGCTTTTAAAGGTGACTTGAATAAGTTTTGGACCTCTTGATTATCTGATAGGGGTAGGTCCTCACTTTTGGAGGGCGTTGCCATATCTAGATATTGCAGTCGTTTTGAGTTTAAGACTTCTATGTTTCTCATTTAGTATGAACATTGTATAGCCCATGTGAGGAATTCTTATATTGATGTATGAGTTATTCCCAAGTTCTTAAACCCTTATTATATAGTTATGAGATGAGAAGACTATTATGACTTTGTTATATTTTATATACTTATGTGCAATTAAAAGTAGAAGACTAACTAGTCTCCCTATATGAAGGGTCAATGTATACTCGATATACATATACTTTGTGTATGTAGAGGTCTATGTAAACCTCCGAGTAGATGTAATGAAAAGTTTTAAATTTTATTCTAAATTTGGCCTATGAATGTAATGATGTAAGCTAAGAGGCTAGTCTTAGTCCTCAAAGAGGACGACAACACCGGTTACGTCTAGGGGATATTCCCGGATGTGACAAACTTTGTATGATAGCATGAGGTTAAATATCTTTGAGTCGATGTCTCTCTCAACCACGTCTATGTCGGTTCGTATTCATAATTGTGAAGCGCACCACACTTATGAATAGGAATTTATGAGATGCTTAGGAAACTCTCACTTTCTTAGAAGTCCAATATCGTACCTTTAGAGTGTTAACTATATGTGCTTTAACATCTAATCCTCTTATTGTGATTATAGGCAATGAATATTCGAAGGAATGAAACACAAAGACTTGAAGAAGAGATGGCGATCAAGTTCCTTCTCTTGAATAAGATATGAATCATGAGCAAGCCCCGATTAATCCTCCTCCTTTGACGGATGAAAACATGAAGACCGCTCTATTTCCAATGGCCCAAGCCATAAGTACTCAAGCCCAAGCCATGACGGCCCAAGAAAATCGGGAGGTTATAACTCGAGCTGATCAACAAGTTGCTACCATGGCCTATCATCTAAGGGATTTCACTAGGATTAACCTTCCTACTTTTTATGGGTCCAAGGTTGAAGAAGACTCCCTAGAGTTCATCGATGAAATTTATAAGATCATCTACGCTATTGGGTTGTATACTAGTGAGAGGGCCAAGTTTTGCACCTATCAACTCAAGGATATGGCTCAAGCATGGTAAGTCCAATGGAGGGACAATAGGCCTTTAAGATGTGGACCCGTGACTTGGAAAGTGTTCAAGAAGGCTTTTCTTGATCGGTTCATTCCTAAGGAGAAGAGGGAAGCTAAAGTTGTGGAGTTCATCAACCTTCGCCTAGGAGGTATGAGTGTTCATGAATACTCCTTCAAATACACTAAATTGTCAATATATGCTCCTTTTTTGGTTTTCGATCATAGAGATGAAATGAGTCATTTTGTGACGGTGGTGTCACATGATTTGCAAGAGGAGTGTAATTAAGTTATGCTAAATGAAAACATAAAAATTTATCGTCTTATGGTCCATTCCCAACATGTAGAAGAGGCAAGGCTAAGAGGAAGAGTAGAAATGCTAAGAGGTCAAGATCTTTTGATGGAGGTTCTTCAAAGGGAAGACTTGAGATACAAGACAAGACTAGGTTCAAGAATTCGGTTTCTAATCAAATTCCTTATAAGTTTCCTTAGTCTAGGGATTATTGGGTATCTAAAACTAAGCTTAAAAAGGGAAAGGGTACTAGTTCACCAACCAAAAATCAGACTTGTGGAAAGTGTGGCAAGAAGCACTATAATAATTGTCTTAAGGGGACAGATATTTGTTTTGGTTGTGGTAAAAGCGGGCACAAGGTTAGGGATTTCCCCAATGTGAGGGGTCAAGACAAGGGTTGTGGTCAATCTCAAGCAAGTGTTTCAAATGGGCTCCAAAGAAGAATCTTTTCTATCCTCTCTGCTCTAGGGGTGAGCAAGAGACTTCTCCTGACATGATGACTGGTATGTTGAAACTCTTCTCTATTAATGTTATGCTTACTTGATACCGGTGCTACTTTATCATTTGTTACCCCTCTAGTAGCTAAAAAGTTTGACATTTTGTCCAATATATTGCATGACCCTTTTATAGTGTCTACCCCGGTGGGTGAGTCAGTTGTTGCAGAAAGGGTGTATAGAAATTGTCCTATAATGTTTCCCAATAGAGTTTATTATTTGAAATGGTAGTACTTGATATTCTAGATTCTTATGTCATTTTGGGTATTGATTTGTTGCATGCTAGTTTTGCCTCTATAGATTGTAGAACGGGGGTGGTGAAGTTTAACTTTCCAAATGAGCCCGTTTTAGAGTGGAAGGGGGGAAATTCTATCCCAAGAGGTCATATCATCTCTTATTTGAAAGCATGCAAAATGATCACTAAAGGGTGTTTATACCAAATAGTAACAGTCCAAGACTTAGACTTTGGAATTCCTCCCATTGAGTTGGTTCCCATAGTGAGTGAGTTTTTGGAGATCTTTCTTAATGATCTTCTCTGTTTCCTCCCAAACGGGAAATTGATTTTGGTATCAACTTGTTACCCGATATAAATCCCATTTCAATTCCTCTTTATCAGATGGCTCCAGCTGAATTAAGGAGTTGAAGGCTCAAATCAAATATTTACTAGACAAGGGCTTCATCAGACCTAGTATTTCACCATGGGGTGCACTAGTGGTGTTCATAAAGAAGAAAGATGGTTCTTTCAGAATGTGCATTGACTATAGATAGTTGAACAAGGTCACAATCAAGAATAAGTATCCCATCGCCAGGATGGATGAATTGTTTGACCAACTTTAGGGTGCTAGTCACTTCTCAAAAATAGACCTCAGATCGGGTTATTATCAGCTTAGAGTTAGAGATAGTTACATTCCGAAAATAGACTTCAGAACTCAGTATGGGCTTTACGAATTTGTAGTTATGTCGTTTGGACTAACTTTTACCCCTACACCTTTCATGGATTTGATAAACAAAGTGCTCAAGCAGTACTTGGACTTGTTCGTTATTGTCTTTATTGATGATATCCTCATTTACTCTAGGAATGAGAAAGAACATGCGAGTCATTTGAGAATTGTTCTAGAGACTCTCAAGGATGGCAGTCATTTGCTAAGTTTGTCAAATGTAAGTTCTGGTTGCAATCTGTTGCTTTCTTTGGCCACATATTTTATAGAAAAGGGATTCGAGTGGATTCACAGAAGATAAAAGAAGTGAAACAATGGCCCAGACCTACCTCTGTTACAAATATATGATGTTTCTTAGGTCTAGCGGGTTATTGTAGAAGGTTCGTGGAAGGATTCTCATCCATACCTCACCATTGACTAGGTTGACTTAGAAGATGGTCAAATTTCAGCAGTCAGATGATTGTCAAAAAAACTTTGCAGAATTGAAAAATAGATTAACTATAACTCTGTCTTGACTCTACAGAGGGTTCAGATGGTTATATGATCTATTGTGATGAATCCAGAAGTGGCCTAGGTTGTGTGTTGATGCTGCAAGATAAGGTTATAGCTTATGCTTCTAGACAGTTAAGGTGCATGTGAAGTACTATCCAACTCATAACCTCGAGCTTGCAGCAGTGGTGTTTGCACTCAAGATATGGAACATTACTTGTATGGTGTTTATATAGATGCGTTCACTGGCCATAAGAGCCTTCAGTATGTGTTCACCCAGAAAGAGTTGAATTTTCGCAAGAGAAGATTGCTAGCGTTCCTTAAGGATTATGATATGGGTGTGCATTATCATCCTGGTAAGGCGAATGTAGTAGCGGGTGCTCTTAGAAGATTATATATGGGTAGTGTAGCCCATGTTGAGGAAGAAACGAAGAAGCTAGTGAAGGATGTTCACAGGCTTTCTCGCTTAAGAGTTCTCCCTATGAGCATATCAGACAATGGTGTAACACTTCAGAATGGGGAAGAATATTCGTAGGTAGTGGAGGTTAAGGAAAAACAAGACAGTGATCCAATCTTGCTTGAACTTAAGGTTGTAGTCCACAATCAGAGAGTGGAGGTTTTCTCCCTAGGGGCAGATGGTGTACTTGCTACAATGGTAGATTGTGTGTTCCGGATGTAGGTGACTTGAGAAAGCATATCCTTGCAGAATCCCATAACTCCAGATATTATATGCATCCTGGTGCCACTAAGATGTACCGCGATCTACGAGTATCCAATGGATGGAATAGCAAGATGAGGGATATAGAAGACTTTGTGAGTAAGTGCCCGTATTGCCAGCAAGTCAAAGTAGAACATCAGAAACTAGGAGGTGTGACTCAAGAGATTGATATTCCTACATGGAAGTGGGATGCGATCAATATGGATTTCATCACAGGGTTACCTCGTACACGCAGACAGCATGACTCCATTTGGGTGATAGTTGATACGATGATAAAGTCTTCTAGATTTTTAGCGGTCAACACTACAGATTCGGTAGAGGACTATTCCAAGCTTTACATTAATGAAATTTTGAGGTTGCATGCGGTTCATTTGTCTATCATCTCAAATAGAGTTCCTCAGTTTACTTCTCATTTCTGGGAGTCATTTAGAAGGGTCTTGGTACTAAATCTAACCTTAGCACAACATATCATCCAAAGACGGATATGTTGAGAGCTTGTGTGATCGATTTCAAAGGTAGTTGGGATGATCACCTTCTTTTTTTGAGTTTTCCTTCAACAATAGTTACCATTCCACCATTCAGATGACCCTTTATAACGCTTTGTATGGGCGTACACGCAGATCTCCTGTTGGTTGGTCTGAAGTAGGTGAAGCAACTTTGATAGGGACAGATTAAGTCCTTCATGCTATGGAGTTAGTGCAACTTATTAGAGATAGACTTATGACGGCCTAGAGTCGTCACAAATCTTATGCAGATGTAAGGACCAGGGAATTAGAGTTCCAAGTTGATGATTGGGTTTTTTCTTAAAGTCTCACCTATGAAAGGGGTGATGAGATTTCGCAAGAAAGGAAAGCTCAATCCTATAAAGGTAGGCCCTTACAAGATCATGAAAAGGATCATCAAGGTGGCATATGATATAGAGTTGCAAGCAGACTTAGCCGCAGTGCATTCGGTATTCTACATCTCGTTCTTGAAGAAGTGTGTGGGTGTCCCAGCCTCTATAGTGCCTTTAGAGAGTGTGGCGGTGAAAGATAGTCTATCTTATGAGGATATACCAGTTGAGATTCTTGACCATCAAGTTAGAACGTTGAGAAACAAAGAAGTCGCTTCAGTCAATGTTTTGTGGAGGAGTCAGTCCGTAAAAGGAGATACTTGGGAAGTAGAAGCATCCATGAAAGCCAAGTATCCTCACCTCTTTCCTTTCGTGTCCATTACATCTTGAGGTAATAGTTCCTCTTCAGTTTTCCAGTCATTCATGCGTGAATTAAGCCTTAGAATCATTTTCCCTTAGTTTTTATTTGCATTTTCAGCTTAGGTTCATGTTCTCGGAACTCAATTCAGTCAGAAAGTCAGTTCTAAGTGTTTTGTAGTAGGGGTGCAACTCTCTCCCTCTATTCCATCTAGTTTAGTCTTCATTCGAGGAAGAATGTTCCAAAGGGGGAAATAATGTAACACCCCGTATCCAAAATAGACTAAATTCAACTTTTCAGAAAAAACTGCAGGTGCAATCAACGGTTACCATCGACGGACTGTAGCCTGACCCACGGCCCGTCCTGCACATTCATCGATTGAGTCAGAAACCCCTAAAATCTCAGCCCTAAAAAATCTGACGAATGACCTACATCCGTATATATGACTACGATCCGTAGTCTCTGTCCATCGATCAACACCCCATTTACCCATTCTCTGATACGAACGATGATTCACCAGCACGGACCGTCGTTCGATCTACGTTCCGTAGGTCTGACTGTAGATGTGAATTAGCAGACAATTAGGGGGGAAATGCAGTTGGGTTAACTTTACTTGATCATAACTCTTAGCACACAATAAATTAGGTGTCCCATGACATACCAACAGATATATAATTAAATTATCTTTCCATATTCACAGACCTTTATAAAATCAGAACTCCAACTAAAAATTTATGCCAATTTTAGTAAAGGTCTGTCGAACAGACCCAAGCTATGGATCCAAACAATGGACTGTCGATTGAATGATGGCCCGTCAGTCCAAGTCGTCATTTGGTCCGATAGCAATTAACATCAGGGGTCTTTTTGTCTTTTCCAACTTTGTTTAAACCCTAAGATACGTTGTTTTGACCCTAAATCATTAGATTTTAGTAAGGTTAAGCCTAGAAACATAACAAAACTTACATAAGTCAACTCAATTAATCAAAATTTAGAAAATTAGAAGCAAGAAAGGCGAAAAAAGAAAAGAACCGTAGTTCAAGAATGCAACAAGGTTCCAAGAATTCCTGCCCCGGAATCTAAATACTTATCCGTGAATTTCATCACAGGTATGTGGAATTTCACCGGTGGGTTCCTTTCAACTATTGAGTCCCTGATTTTGAGTCAATTCTTGATTCTTTTATCATGATAAAACCTATGGTTTCTAGAACTTCATGAATTAGTTAAATATATGTTCCACATCAGATTGTAAAGTTATAATTCAATTTATTGCATGAATTCAGAACCCTAACTATGTATTTTTTTAGTTCTTGAATTACACATGCTAGGTTAGATATTTCAGTTATTCAGTTATGCATGCCTCAGTTATTAATGCATCATTATCAAATTAAATGTTGCATTCTTACTTTGCATGTTCAGTTTTTATGTATCTACTCTTTACAGAAATTCAGACATTATCAGTTAACTACCTAAATCAATGGGAGTAGCATAATACTGATTTGCACTAGGGTTTAGCGTACCCAAATACTCCCAGACCTACTAGCCAAGTAGGTTGTAATCATATCTGTGGGCATCAGTTTAGTGATCACGCTAGCATGTCTTTATACCTTTGGCAAGGTATATTGGGTCCTCTTGATAGGGCGTATACATCGGACTCCACATTTAGCTCATGTGGTTTTATTCTCGGTTATTAAAAGCTCCTACAGTTCAGTCAGACTCTCTTGCATTGACTTTATTTACAGATCAGTTCGTATTCAATTTCAATATATTATAAATTTTATCATTGCATCCAGTTAGCATAGAATTCAGTACATCATATTCAGATTATTATACTTGCTTTTCTACTTGTTCAGTTATGTCTCATTTCAGCATTATTCTATTCTACATGCTTAGTACCTTCAAGTACTGACGCATACATGCACTACATTTTCTCGTGATGTATGTTCAGGTTCTCAGCATCCAGATTGAGCTTAGATCCATTTTTGATCTTCAGTTCAACAGTTTCAGTTGTGACTCCTCATTCTCCGAGGACAATAGTCATGAGTTCTTTTCAGTATTTATTCATTTAGTTTCGGTTATTTCTAGACTTAGGTGGGGTATGTCCCAGCATTTCTTGTCAATTTAGAGGCTATTTTATGACATAGTTAGTTTAAGCTTACTATTGAGTTAATAATTTCTTTGTATTAAACTCATCAGTATTTCATTTATCCTAGTTATAGAATATGGGTATTCCCCATATTTTATGTTTAAATTATGATTTATCTTTCACATTCAGTTTATTTTCTTTAGTATGCTCATGATCATGCCAGCAGGGTTAGTTTGGGATCACTTGTGGTTCTAGGTTCCGTGTTCGCGTCTCGGGGGTAGTTCGGGGCGTGACAAAAGATAGAGCCGGTGTGTCTACATCTCACAACTTTAATGAAAATCAAAATAAAGGTTTAAATGAAAACCAGTCTCTTAGATTTATGGACTCGTCTACTAGATTAAATGTAGAGTTTTGTTTTGATTCTGATTCACTCTATGATGTTGATGAAATATTTATAATTTGAGTGACTCCGATGAATTGCTTTAAGCTAGAAAATCTAACATTCAAGAACAAGCTAAAGATATAATTAATAGGGTAAATTTATATGAGAAACCATCTGGCCCTATAGGTATAGACAATGGTTTTGAAGACATTTATGAGTGCAAAAGGGAAGATGGAGACGTTGAGCTTGCAACACTAGCTTTCTTCCTAGAACTTGAGAAAGATAATGTGAAAGTTTCCTTTTGAGTTCAATTATCTCTGTGGGAAAAAATACAAGGTGTGTGATCTTCTTCTCTTGAAATGTCGAAACCATTTTAACCTCACTTCTCTCATGTTATTCACCACGAAAGTGTTGTTGAATAATATAAATTAACAGCATTTTGGTACAGTAACTTATTTTTTAGTGTAGGACCAGAAAACTAAAAAGTCTTCTTTACTTTTTAAAATCTTTAAATTCTACCTTTCTTACTAGAACTTGGGACAAGCTCTTGGTATAACTTAGTAACTGAAACCTAGAGAAACAGGAGAGAATGGGAGACTTTAACTTGGAACCCTAGCTTTCTTCCTAGAACTTGAGAGAGAATTAGAGGGGATGAACTTAGATGTGAATTGGTGATTTGAGAGAATGAGAGCGTTAGGTGGTTAAGGGATTGAAAGATAGCTATAGGTCTTAGAATTAGATCAAATGATGTCGCATAGACATTGATTACACACAAAAGACCTAAATACCTTAAAGAATTAACTAGCGAATGTGATCTATGATTCGGACCTAGGGTATGTACACCTTTCTATGGATCTTACTGTTTAACCGTAGATCCAACTTCAGAAATTCATCCACTTTTCATCCATCCATTCTACGATTTGTCCAATTTCTTACGCCTTAAAGAAGTAACATATAGAACCCAATTTCAAGCATGAAATTCGCTAATCCTAGAATCCTTCTATGGAACCCATATATAACCCACATGATGGAATACATCCCGCCCTATGCATTTGTAGGTCCAATATCAGAGTCTCAACATTTCTAAAACTCAACTCAACTACTTTCTTTATATGACCCATAGTACTTCTTATAGTCTATAGCTAAGACTCACATTTCCTAACAAGGATAAACATTTGAACTCTTCCTTTTCAATTCAACTTATAAATATCTTAAATGTTACACTAATGATAATGTTTCATGTCATATCACTAGTTATTCTTCTAATTATCGATCAGTTTGACCCTTCTTTGATCAATTGTGAAAAGGTTTTTGTTGTTTGTAAAATTAAAGCTTCACCAAATCCTAGGGTAAAATATCCTAAATAGCTAATAAACAAGCTAGTTGTGTTGTTGATTCCTATTCTTCAATTATTGATTCTCTTTAATTTGCTGCCAATCTTTACCAGCATCTCACAGTTATGATAGTAAAATTTTGTGGCATGTTAAATTAGGACATCTGCCTTTTGTAAAATGAAGAGTATCTCTACTAGACAACCTTTCACTTCTATCACATGTCTTATGGAAAGACAAACCAGTATACCTTTCTAGGGAATTACTAATATTACCAACAAAAATTTTGAACTGCTACAAATTGACCTATGGGGATCATTCCACATATCCACTTATGATGATTAAAATTATTTCTTGACAATGATGGATTAACAATAGTAGATCGACTTTGGCACATTACATCATATGCAAAAGTAATGCACTGCAAGTTATGGAAGCCTTCATATCTCTAAAAGAAGACCAATTTCAAACCAAAGATCAAACTTTAGAAAATTTCTTGAAAACAACAAATGTACTTCTTTTCCAATCAATTGCGTATGAGATATTGGATGCCTTCATTCCTCCATTTCATTTTTTGGGAAACTTACATAAATATACTTCAATAAAAAAATATTTATCATTTATAGCAATAATATTTTTTTCACTTGATCAGTTTTAATTCATTTATAATACAAGTTTAATACATATTACAAAGAACAATTCATTATTCACATACAATACAAGTTTTAATGATGAATAATACATTAATCACACATTTTCAATACACTTATAATACAATGTGCCAAATTTTTACCAAACAAACATAATATATTTCAAAAAACAATTATAATACATACATATTGCATGGATAATTCACTTTTAATTCAAATTGCAGATTTAACAAAATATTGGTATAAATGGTAATAGATTTAAAGTATCGCTAAAATCAGTAATTATTTATTAAGATTTACCAATTTTTAATACACTTACAATACAATGTGCCAAATTTTTACCAAACAAACATAATATATTTCAAAAAACAATTATAATACATACATATTGCATGGATAATTCACTTTTAATTCAAATTGCAGATTTAACAAAATATTGATATAAATGGAAATAGATTTAAAGTATCGCTAAAATCAGTAATTATTTATTAAGATTTACCAATTTATGTAAAAAGAATTCATTTTTTTCTTCGCCTCTCAGCCCCCATGTCAAATCGAGTCTCACTCTTATTTTTTTCTTTTCTTTTTCTTCTTATAGATTTTTAACTATTATTTAGACTAAAAACTTATTGGTAACAAATTTAAATATTTTTCTATGAAAATTTAAAATTTTGAAATATCATCTACTACTCATTTCAGATAAATTCAAATTAGAAATCATAATTATAAAAGAATTAATTAATTCCCCAAAAATTGAAAGAACTTAATTGAAATTGGATAAAAAGAAACTATATATAACTTCCTAATCATCTCCTTAATTTATATCATTTTCATAAAACTTCAAAACTAGAAATGATAATTTTGAAAAATCATAATTCTTCAAAAATTTAAAAAATATTAAGTGAAATTTGGATATAAAAATTAAATAATACCTATGAATCATCTTGAAATATAATTGAGTTATCATATTGTTAAAATGCAATAAACTATTTAGATAAATTTAAAATTGAAGAGAGTTGGGAGATTGAGTTGTGGTAAAAAGTGACATTTAAAGTGAGAAGTTTCAATGATGGTGAAAATGAATTTTTGAAGAAGAACGAAGAAAGAAAAAGAAAAAAAAATAACGAGAAAAATTTTAAATAATAAGAGAAACAAGAAAATGTATTTTATAGCAAAATACTTGCAAAAATGAAATTACATTCTTTTTTTTAGTTTGTTCACGCTAAGAGAGTGCATACACTCTCGATGCCAGCTGGACAAAAAGTGACGTAATAATATCAATGCAAAATTTTTAGGGGGGTAATAAGACACTTGCATAGTTTAGGTGTCTTTATAAAATTTTTAGACAACTTCAGGTGTCACTTTATGTCTTTACTCTAGTATAAATAGTGATGTAGTTGATGATTGTAATCATCTTAAGTTTCCTTAAGTAGCATATAATAAACTTGAGCATTCTCTAAAGATACTATTTTCCTTCCATATTTCCTACAAATTGGTATCAGAATAGGTTTTCATTCTTAATCTTGGTTAAGTGAAAAAATAAACATGACATCCAAAACAAATGAAGGTGTTGATTCTTCAATTGATTTTACTCCATTTTTTGATGAAACTAATTTTGAATACTAGAAGATAATAATGAGAACACATTTGAAAGTTGAAAGTTTGTAGACTATTGTTGCAAATGGATTTAAAGAGAAAGACAACCACGGTGTCTTACAACAGCAGATATGAAAAATCTTGAGGCTACGTATCGTCAAGATGCAAAAGCCTTGAGCAAAATCCAAATGGTAGTCTCAAGAGCATATTGTGCAAAAATTGCTACTTGTGAGACTGCAAATGAAGCTTGGGATTCTATGAAAACTGAAGTGTATGGTGACAAAAAGGTACGAACTATAAATCTTCAAACTCTTAGAAGAGAGTATCAAAATCTGAATATGATAGAATCTGAAAAAATAGATGAATATTGCAAAAGAGTCATGAATATTGTTAATGAAATGAGAAATCATGGTGACACAATTTCTGACCAACAAGTTGTGGAAAAAATTATAATTAGTATCACAGACTAGTATGAGTACATTGTTGCTATCACTGAGGAGATGAAAGATCTTTCCAAACTTTCTATCAAAGAGCTAGTTGGATCATTTTGTGCATACAAGAAGCAAAGGTTTTTTCGTGAAGATAAACCCAAAGAGACAAAATTATCAATCCAGAACAAATGAGAATTCTCAAAATTTTCTCAAAAAATCAACAAAAGAAGATTTACGATCCTAAAAAAAGTAGAATCATGATGATTCTTCTAAGAAGGTTTAAGAAAAAAGTGATAAAAGTACTATTTTTTTGTAAAATAAGCAAAAGGAATAATCACAATGCAAAAAAATGTTGGCACAAAGGCAAGCCTCAATGTAACTTTTGCAAAAAAATTTGCCACATTGAGAATGATTGTTGGCTCAAGCAATAGGAGCAAACAAATTTCTGTAAAAAACAGGAGGAAAATCTTTTCTTTGCTTTTCAATGTGATCTTTCAGAAAAAAGAAATGAATGGTATGTTGATAGTGGTTGTAGAAATCACATGAATGGAGATGAAAAAGTTTTTCTCTCAATTAATAACAACATCACTATTAAAGTGAGTATGGGGAATGGAGTCGTAGTTGATGGAAAAGGTAAAGATACCATTTCAATCAACATGAAAAAGAGCGGTAAGTAAATTCATGATGTTCTTTATATTCCTGACTTGAAAGAAAATTTACGTAGTGTTGGTCAACTCATGGAAAATAGTTATTCTCTTGTGTTTAAAGATAATTATTGCCATATTTATGCTATAATTGAGCCAAATCAAGTCATTGTTGAAGTAGAGATGATAAAAATAAAACTTCATTTACAATTTCATTACAATGCATTAAAAATGAAGTTGTAGATGATTCATGGATTTGCCATGAATGATTTTGTCACTTGAATTTTCATGGTTTGAAACTTCTCAAGAAAAAAGGCGTATTGAATTTTCATGGTTTGAAACTTCTCAAGCAAAAATACATGATGACAGACCTTTCTGAGATACATATTGAGAATAAGCTAGATAATACTTCTATCATATCTTTAGATGTGTCAAATCAAGAAGAGGAAGAGGAAGATGTCCTCAAGGAGGAGAAATCTCATATTAAGACGATGAAGAACCACTTCAAAGATTAATAAAAAAAATGTAGTGAAATTTATCAAAGATGTAACTTTGTCGGTTTTAAGAAAGAAAATAATGAGGAGGCAATAAATCATGATATTTGAAAGAAAGCCTTGATAGGGAAAATTCGAAAGATTGAGAAAAATAACACATGGGAGTGTGTGAGTGTACCCGAAGACAGAGAAGTTGTAAGCCTAAAGTGGATTTGCAAAACCAAACAAAAGAAGAAAAAAAGATATTCAAAAACACAATAGAAAGGTGAAATTCAGTTGCAATTATTGCCAAACTGGAGAACAACTTGCTGACATCTTCACCACAACACTTCCATGTGAAAGGTTTTGCCATCATTGAGAAGGCATTGGAGGTTCCAAGCAAATGGATTGACGGGGAGTGTTGGAATTAATGCATTCACTTCACACCTTGGTGTTTAGTATTTCAATATTGTCTCTTAGTTTCTCAAAAAGTCTTTTAGGATTTTTTAATACATGTATCTAGTAATTTGTGATACATTTATCTATTTTTTTTTAATTGTGCAAGACTTTTTGTTTTCTATTTTGAGTAGTATAAATAGTGATGTAGTTGATGACTGTAATCATCTCAAGTGGACTTAAGTATCCTATGATAAACTTAAGCATTCTCTAAATATACTATTTTCCTTCCATATTTTCTATAGTTGTAACAACTTCTCCCCAAAAGTAATATGGTAGACCCTTTGCTTTCGGCGAGCTTCTAGCCATTTCCACTACCGCCCAATTCTTTCGTTTGCCCACGACATTTTGTTCTTGTGTATATGGGGATTTAAGTTCCCTGCAAATTCCATTCTTATCACAAAATACATTATATTCTTTAGACAATAATTCACAACCTCTATCGGTATGGAGTGATTTTATCTTCCTCCACGTTGATTCTCTACTAATGCTTTAAACTTCTTGAAATTCTCAAAGGCTTCTAATTTGAACTTCGAGAAATAAAACCAGATAAAACGAATATAATCATCAGTAAACATAACAAAATATCGACTTTCACCCAGGGATTTCATTTTCTTGGCCCTGTTAGGACCGAAAATAAGCAGGTGTAAATGCGGAAGCTAGCAAAGCAAACCTCGAAAGATCACGAGTAAGAAGACAACGAGAAATATACCAAAAGACACAAAGATTTAACGTGGTTCGGTCAATCGTCCTACGTCCACAAAGGAGATGAGCAATCCACTATAAATATGAGAGTACAAAATACAGAGGGAAACAACCTCAACCAATTCACTCGGAATACATGGGAGGTTCACACAAGTGATAATGTATCAAGCTTGTGACCCATAAATTCTCCCTCTAACCAAAACTCTCAAAGCCCTTAAGACTACATTGTGAATGCTGATTAAGTTAGAAGGAACATTCCTCTATTTATAGAACCCTAAACCTTTTCCTACAAGAAAAAGATTAGTCAATCCAAAACCTTTTCCTAAGAGGAAAACCTATTTATGGTAAGAAATCAGGGCAAATAAAACCCAACAAATCTACCCCTTGGCCTGAATTTCTGACAAAATAAATTTGTCCACCTTCTTCACTTAATCTTCAACAACTTGTTTCTCGTCTCCATAATCTCATTTGCAAAATTTATGTCTCAACACAGAGAACCTCTCTGAAACAATTTCTCCAACAAAATCTTCATTACTGTTAAAATGGTTGCAGCTAGAACTACACCCACCAAGATGAACACCTCTTTCTAACCTGGTTCAATCATCGATTATCGAACCACTGAACCTGACTCCGTTATTGAATCTGGCTATGATACCACTTTTTAGGATCGAAAATAAGCAGGTGTGAATGAGGAAGCTAGCAAAGCAAACCTCGAAAGACCACGAGTAAGAAGACAACGAGAAATATACCAAAAGACACAAAGATTTAACGTGGTTCGGTCAATCGACCTACGTCCACAAAGGAGATGAGCAATCCACTATAAATATGAGAGTACAAAATACAGAGGGAAAGAACCTGAACCAATTCACTCGGAATACATGGGAGGTTCACACAAGTGATAACGTATCAAGCTTGTGACCCATAAATTCTCCCTCTAACCAAAACTCTCAAGGCCCTTAAGACTACATTGTGAATGTTGATTAAGTTAGAAGGAACATTCCTCTATTTATAGAACCCTAAACCTTTTCCTACAATAAAAGGATTAGTAAATCCAAAACCTTTTCCTAAGAGGAAAACCTATTTATGGTAAGAAATCAGGTCAAATAAAACCCAACAGGCCCACACAACTCATCATGCACAAGTTCAAGACAAGGTGTATCCCTCCATGATTTTCCTACCGCAAATGATTTCCTAGTTTCCTTCCCATAAATTCATCCTTCACACAATTCAAGTTCATTGATTTTTAGAAAGCAAATAACCATATCTTTTTGAACCAAAGTTTCAACCGATTAACATTCAAGTGTCCATAACGTAAGTGCCACATATTAGTCTCATTCTTTCCTTAACAACTAAGGCAATATTTTCAACACTTAAAATATCAAGGGAATACATTTTATTTTTAGTCATAGATACATGAGATATGGTGCCTCCATATTTCTTATCTTTAGTATCACATGCTTGATCACCAAACACAACTGAGTACCCACTAGTTATTAATTGGCCAGCACTTAACAAGTTATAATCCAAAGTGGGAACATATTGCACGTCATATAAATGTTTCAGATAACCTTGGGCAAATTTAATCTCAAAAATACCTTTCCCTTGAACGTGCACTTGTTTGTCATCTCCTAGTCGCACCTCGCTTTTCCATGACTCATCAAGATCTCTAAATAGAGACTTCAAAGTTGACATGTGATGGGAACATCGGCTATCAATGAACCACATAACATTCACACTTTCAGTTTGTTGGGGAATGAGTCATAAAAAACTTACTTTCTTCTTCCATACTTTGAATTAATTTAGCTTCCTTCTGCTCGTCTTTCAGCTTTGTCCAACAATCAACTTCTTTATGGCCGAATTTCTTGCAGGACCGATATTGAATTGTGCTCTTATATTGAATTGAATCACCAACCTAGTTTCTACCTTTGCCACCACAATGACCTCGTCCACGAATATTGCCTGATGTGTCTCCTACTAGACGAGTTTTTTGTTTTTCCCTTGTAATAGATCTCACCCTTTACCTGGAATGCGTTCTCTTGAACTTTCTCACAGGACCTATTTAGCCTATCATTATGAGCTAGCAAGGAACTCATTAATTTATGAAAAGAATAAGTAGAAGGGTCCTTAGATTCCTCTATTGCAGTAACAACATGTTCAAATTTGGTGGTTAAGCTTCTCAATACTTTAGACACAACAATTTGACTATCATATTTTTCACCATAGAACATCATTCTATTAACACTAGCAGATATTCTTGACAAATAATCTTGCACATATTCATTTTTGTTCATGAACACTATTTCAAAATGACGTCGGAGAGTTTGTAATTCGACAGCAATTACCTTGTCATCACCGATGTACTCTTATTTCAGGATCTCCCATGCCTGATTCGAGGTTTTCCAAGTTGATTTTTAAGGTAAAAGGTCATCATGAAGAGATGTCTGGATCATGAAAGGATCTTTCGATCTCTTTTTCGATGTTCTCTCAATTGGTTTGCATTTCCTTCCGAAATTCCAGTCTCAACTACATCCCATAATTCTTGAGACTTGAAAAAAGTCTTTTTCTTAAGACTACAAAACTGATAATTCCCCCCTCTGAAAATTGGAATCATGGGCTGAGATGATTCTGCTGTACCATTCCCTGTCATGGAATTTTTCTACCTTCTTCAAGAAAATCTCACAATTTAACTCTTTTTTTTCTTACTTTACCAATCCCTGCTTGAGGAAAGAATGGATTCTAACCTTGATTTAAGCCTCTGATACCACAATTGTTGGTACAGGAGGTAAATAAAGATAATACAAGTAGAAGAAAATCAGAGAGAAACTTGACTATTCCTTATATCTCAGAAAACTAGCGTACGAGATTATAAATAACACTTGTAAAACAACAAACTAAGAGTGAAAGTAGGACACTATCCCATGACCTTCTAATCGACTAACTCCAACTAAATTAGGACACTAACACTGATAAATTAAATATGTAAAAGTCTCCTAAAAGATATTGACAATAACCTAGTGACTTTTGAATCAGTCAAATAACACATGGTCAATAAAGTTGTACAACAACTTTTTTGAGTTGGATTATCCAACCCAAAGGATATCAGATCAACAAACACAATGTAAAGTATGCGACCTATTTTAAAATTTGTTTGAATCAACTAATTCAAACAACTTCAAATAATAATTACTACAATTAGAAGGGTTGCAAACAAGGGGAGCTCACAATTTAGGAAATATTTCAGGGTTGTAGCATACAACGATTTCAAACATAATGACAACTTATCCTAGAATTTGACAGATAAACCTCATTATTGATTCACAAAGTTGATTTTACGGTCATGATCTCTCGGATTCTAATCTTTTACAACCAATAACAATCTAAGTATTTCGTTGTGTGGGGATAGAGATAAACCAATAGCGGAACATTAAGCTATCATCTTGCCTATGACTCAAACGAGGCAATAGGCATAATCTTATCCTTTATACGAAATACTCTAAATTTTATCCTAGAATGAACACGCTTCTCATATTCTTTGGTCTATCACTCTATTCGTCTACCGAGTTCAAAAGCAGACAATAGGTTTAATTTAATGGTGATCAAATATAAAAATAGCTAAACAAGAATTCAAGCATAAATCACTAGAAAATCCATCTCGTGATAGAAATAAATATTATTACATGCCATTAATCGTAGAAACAACCCTGTAATAATGAAATTAACTTCTCGTAGTTTTAATCATCATCAAATAATGTTCAAGGGTCATAAAGTTTTTACCAAAATGAAAGACTATAAGAAAAGCCCTAGAGATAGTCAGCAAAATCGCCTAAATTGTATTCTCCCGTTATTCAAAAATAAAATGATAATAAAATAACATGGTTGAGATATATATAGTCCAAAATAAAAAACACGGGGTGAGAATCTGGCGTCCAGGTACGCAAGTCCATCGCTGCAAATTGTGAACAAATTGATCCACTCTGCGACGCGCACTCCGCTCCACTATTAAGCTAAAAAAAATTTCACATGATGGTTCCAACTCCGCGATGTGCAATTTTTCCCTCACAGTGTATATTTCCTGTTTTTTGGTCATTCTTCTTAACAACTTTGACTTCCATTCTCCGACATTTTGCATGGTGTCCTTTTTCCTTGCTTTTCACCCTGAAACATCTAATCATATTGATTAGAGGAGACACAATCAATGGACTCTAAAATTTCAGTTCCAATTAGAAATTTGCAGAGTTAGGTGTATACATAGAATAAATTTGTTATTACCCTATGATCGTTTACCACCTTGTGTTTTGATAGCCAACAACTATTGAAGACCATTTTATATGAATGTGAACCTGATTCTTCTAGCGAAGCAATCTTGAATCCTTCTTGACAAATGACAATGACACAATAATTTGAAGCCTTGTGCACAAATGACCGAAGAGAAAAATGTTATTGGATATAAGTGGGTGTACGAAATTAAGCACAAAGAATATGGGAGTGTAGTAAGTATCAAAGTTAGATTTGTTTTAAAATGATATACTCAATAGGCTCGTAATATAGATTATACAGATACATTCTCTCCTATAACCAAGATGACTCTTGTTATGATTCAAAATAATAATTATCAAAATGTGAAAAATAATGTTTTTGTGTGTGTATCAAGTGGATTTGCAAATCTTATTTGAACTTTGATCACTCAGTTAACATTCTTATCTTTAATAAAATATACTATGACATTAATTATGTAGAATTGATTAATTAGTTCTCTTGTTTATCTTTACTCAGTTTCCATTCATTAATTAAAAACTTCCGGCTAAATATTATAGTTTAAATTAATGCTGGATTTTATACATCTTTCGTCCATTTTTATCATTATATTAAAAGTATTTTTTCATTGTTCAATTAAATAATTAAGAGATAATATATATATATATATATATATATATATATTATATTTAATTTT
>NC_028647.1:44981776-44991335 GCF_001406875.1 Solanum pennellii | reverse complement strand
TATATATATATATATATATATATTGGATAAAAAATTTTGCTCCGCCACTGCAAAGTATGGATAGACAAATGAGAAAAAATGATTTTAATTATAATGGAATGGGTTAATTTAAACTTAGCAATTATATAACTCAACCGATCCATATATATTTTCTAAAAGATTATTCTAACCATACTATTTCATTGTCATCCCTACTTCCCATTGATTTTATTAGATTTGATTGTGTAGTTAATAAGTGTAGGTTTCTTGGATAAGTTGATTGATGAAAATTGAATTTTGTCAATTTCTTTTGGTGCAACGTGTGTTGTTTTTGTACCATGATTTAGTCCTGTTTATCTATACTAGAATAAAGTAACAATTAATAAGTACTAACTCCTCTCAATTTGAGTGTTCTAGTTTGTTTTAGTACAAAGTTTAATAAATAAGTAGGGACTTTGAAATATATGGTTAAATAAAGATATGTGTAATTTTTCAAATTTTGTAGTCTTAAGCTTACAAGATAGAATACAAGAATTTTAAAGTAAATAAATATATAGAAAGATATATTGTTTTTGAGACATATCAAAAAAGAAAAGTGAAACACTTAAATTTAGATTGAGGAAGTATCTAAGTTCTAACATAGTTATTTGTGATAAGGCATAAGTACCCTCTAGACTATGACCGAAGTATCAGATACACATTTTAACTAAACTAAGATACTATTACTCCCCTGAATTCATTTTTTTTATAACTTTATACACTTTCTTGGCTTATACCAAGACAAAATTACCTTACTTCAATATATTCATGAAATGGTAATCCTATTTTACATTGTAAATAAATAAAATAAGTCGGGTAGAAACTTACTCTTTATTATTGAGTTACCCACTTGGGGGGGCCTTTTACACCCACCTTTACTCTTTTTTCTTTAATTATTGAATTGAGAAAGTAACAAGTCTTTGTCTTCTTGTTGAGTTAACTTTTAAACGTATATCAAGTCGTGCGATCATGTGTTTTGTTCTCTATATTGATAATTGGGTTAGTGAAAAAGTGATTGATAAAGTTTAATAGTCACTAATCAAAATATAGGATAAATTTAATTGTCTTTTTTCTCATAATTTATTTTCTTAGTTAAACAGATACACATACAACCTGACATGAATGTGTGGGTCCACCTCTATTTACAGTCCCATTTGATGAATAGATACTAGTTTGTACTATAGAAAGTAACAACTAGCAAAGAGCGAAATCAGTGGTCAAAATTCTTTAAAAAATCATATTATGTTTCCGTGTTTTGGTTTGCAGAGAATTGCAGGTTGGTGGTTCATTTATCTCTTCATCTATAAATATTCTCTTTGATAGGCTTGCATCTCAGGGTGAGCTGCTCAAGATGGTTCAGAAGCATAAGAATGATGTTCGGATCTCAAAGAAGCTGAGAATGACTTTGCTTGGTCTTTTAGCTGTGCTAAGTGATACAGAGAATAAGCAGACATTAAATCAATATGTTAGCTAGTGGATTGATATGTTTCGACAAGTTGTCGATGGTGTTGAAAATTAATGGAACAAGTGATGATTTTTTCCTTAACATAAAGGACAAGTTGGAAGACACTATTGAAACATTAAAGGATTTGCAAGAGAAAATTGGTGACCTTGGCTTAAAGGAGCAATTTGGTTTGACGAAGCAAGAAACTAGAACACCTTCGACTTCTTTTGTTGATGATTGTGATATCTTTGGTAGGCACAAGGAAATAGAGGATTTGATTAAGCGTTTATTGTCTGAAGATGCAAATGGAAAAAATCTGACTGTAGTTCCTATTGTTGGAATGGGCGGCATGGGTAAGATAACACTTGCTAAAGCTTTTTACAATGATGAGAAGGTGAAAGACCATTTCGATTTGAAAGCTTGATTTTTTTTCCTGAGGCATATGATGCTTTCAAAATGTAAAAAGGGTTACTTCAAGAAATTGGTTTAAATGTTGATGACAATCTTAATCAACTACAAGTCAAATTGAAGGAAATCATAAAAGGAAAGAAGGTTTTTGTTGTCCTTGATGATGTGCGGAATGATAACTATAATGAGTGGGATGACTTGAGAAATCCTTTTGTACAAGGAGATTTCGGAAGTAAGATCATTGTAACTACATATAAGGAGAATGTTTCCTTGATTATGGATGGAGGAGCAATCTTCATGGGAACTCTATCTACTGAAGTCTCTTGGGCTTTATTCAAACGACATTCACTAGAAAACAGTGATCATGAGGAATATACAAAATTTGAAGAGATTGGAAGAAAAATTGCTGACAAGTGCAAAGGATTGCCTTTAGCTCTAAAGGCACTTGCTGATATTTTCCGCTGCAAAATAAACGTGGATGATTAGAGAGACATTTTAAGAAGCAAATTTTTGGGAGATTCCAAATTGTTTGAATGGTATATTACCAGTGTTAATGTTGAGTTAGAATGATCTTCCTGTACATTTGAAGCAATTTTCTGTTTATTGTTCAATATATCCCAAAGATTATCGATTCTACAAAGACCAAGTTATTCACTTGTGGATTGCTAATGGTATTGTAAAAAAAATTCATTCAGGTAATCAATCCTTTCATGAGTTGATATCAAAATCACTATTCGAAATGGTTCCAACGTCTTCTGAAGGAGACGTAGAGAAATTCTTAATGCATGACCTTGTAAATGATTTGACCCAAATTGCATCTTCAAAACTTTGTATTAGGTTATAAGAGAATGAAGGATCTCATATGTTGGAACAAATTGCACATATTTCCTATTCCATGGGAACAGATGATGAATTTGAGAAATTGAAACTACTCTCCAAATCTGAACAACTGAGGACATTGCTTCCAGTCAATACTATTTATTCATTTCATATAAGCAAGAGGGTGCTGCATGACATTTACAAGACTAACATCCTTAAGGGCATTATCATTGTCAGTTACGCATTTGTGGAGTTGCTGGATACAAATTAAAGCTCCTGAGATTTTAGGACCTTTCCTCAACAAAGATTAAAAAGTTGCCAGATTCCATTTGTGTACTGTATATTTTGGAGACACTTCTCTTGTCACGTTGTTGTTATCTTAAGGAGCTACCTTTGCAGATAGGCAAGTTGATTAACTTGCATCATCTTAACATAAGCTACAGTTCTTGCTTGAAGATTCCTCTACCTCTGAGCAAGTTGAAAAGTCTCCATGTCCTAGTGGGAGCCAAGTTTCTTCTAGGTTGTCCTTGTGGATTTGAGCATGGAAAATTTTTGTGAACTGCATAACTTGTATGGATCTCTATCAATTCTAGAGTTGCAAAATGTGGTTGATAGAAGGGAAGTTGTGAACGCAAAGATGAGGGAGAAGAATCATGTTGAGAAGTTATCTTTGGAGTGGAGTAGAAGCAGTATTGCTGAAAAATCACAAACAGAAAGAGACATAGTTGATGAGGTACGCCCACACACAAACATAAAAGCAGTTGAAATCACCAGATATAGGGGGACAAAATTTCCAAATGGTTAGATGATCCTTTGTGGTGGAATTGTATCTTAGCCACTACAAGGACTGAATTCCTTGCCCCCACTAGGACAACTCCCTTGTCTGAAATTTCTTTCCATTAGAGGTATGCATGGAATAACAGAGGTGACAGAAGAATTCTACTGCGGTTCCACCTCCAAAAGGCCTTTTAACTCTCTTGAGAAGCTTGAATTTGAAAATATGCCAGAGTGGAAGCAATGGCACGTACTAGGAAATGGAGATTTCCCTGCAAGTGAGAAGGTTTCAATTCAAAATTGCCCGAAGTTGATGGGGAAGTTGCCTGAAAATCTTACTTCTCTAGCAGAATTGATAATTTCAAGATGTCGTGCACTTGATTTGGATATGTCCCAGCTTGAGGGAATGAAACAGATTGTTGAATTAGATATTAGTAATTGTATCTCTCTTACCTCCTTATATTTTAGCATTCTGCCGAGTACCTTGAAGACAATACGGATATCTCATTGCCAAAAATTGATATTGGAGGAGCCAGTTGGTGAGATGAGTTATTGTAATATGTTTCTGGAGGAATTGAGTCTGCAAGAATGTGATGATATATCACCTGAGTTTGTCCCAGGAGCACACAAATTGAGAGTTTCCTGTTGCTCCAACCTTACTAGGTTTATGTTTCCTACTGCCACTGAAATAGTCAATTTGACGAGTTGTCGGAATCTTGAAAAACTTTTGGTACCATGTGGGGGGATCCAGATAACATATTTGAATATTTGGGATTGTTTAAAGCTGAAGTGGCTGCCAGAGCGTATGCAGGAACTCCTTCCATTTCTTAAGACAATACAACTGTGGAATTGTGGAGAAACAAAGTCCATTCCTGAAGGAGGATTGCCCTTCAATTTACAACAACTTGTGATCAGTCATTGAATGGAACTGGTGAATGGATGAAAAGAGTGGCTTTTATCGAGACTCATAGAGTTAAATATCCAAAATTATGACAGTGACCAAGAGATGGAACATTGACATTTGGAGTTACCTTTCTCTATTACAAGACTTAGCATACACAATTTCAAAACATTAAGAAGGAAAGATCGCAAAAAGTCTCACCTCTCTTCAATATGTACATACTGCTTGTTTACCTCAAATTCAGTCAATGTTGGAAGAAGGGTGGCTTCTCTATGTTACCATGATGTGCTCCATTCACTACATCTTTGACACCTCACTTCACTTCAACGTCTAGACATCTGGAAGTGCCCTAATATCCAATCACTTTCTGAATCAGCACTGCCTTACCCTAATCTCCAATCACTCTCTCTCTGAGCTGACCATCTATGCTTACCCTAAGCTCCAATTACTTTCGGAATCAGCACATCTCTCTTCCCTCTTCAAATTAACCATTTACTACTGCCCATCGCTCACATCACTTCTAGAATTTGACAAGGGGGAATACTGGCCAAATATTGCTCAAATTCCCAACATAGTGATCGATTATAAATACTTGTAATGATTAAAACAAATGGTACTCTGAATAATGTAAGTTATTCTTTAGCTTGAGAAGCTTTTTTTTTTGTTTACTTCACATTGTTTTTTTCCTAATTCTTTTTTTCTTATATCTTGTCGAGCAATGTGGAGCGTCTATTGCTCAAAGAATGTCTATTCACAGAAAATTGCTCATATTTCCACCATAAAATGTTGATTGGGAGAACCAATAATGATTAAAACAAGTGGTGCTTCGACAGATGTAAGTTATTATATTTCTTTAGAATCTTTTCATTATTGGTTAGTTCTTTTTCAGTTAAATCTTTTTGACTAGTGTGATCCTCTATTGCTTCTATGAAATCAATAAAATATATTTAGATTTGTAAAATAAATCTTATTATCTTAATATATGTCAATATCAAAGCAATTAATTTATTCTTGTGAAAATTCTCACTTGTTGTCTTAGTTGACTATTAAGACTCACTTTTCTTGTCTATTAACCTAACTTCTCTCTCAAATCTTCTAGACTGAAATATTTTTTATCATCATGAAAGTTCTGTTCATAGAAGTCGATGGAGAATACATTCAATGATTAAAACAAATGGTGCTCTCACGGATGTATTTTGGTAACATTATATGTAAGCTTGTTACCGCTCTAGCTCAATTTGTACAAGGAAAGTTCTGATGCAATTCTATATTGAATATATTGTTGCTTGAATGTGGTCTAAAAGCAAAGTGTAAGTGAATAAAAATAGTTTCACAGTTTTGTCGCTAACCATAAATGTTTAATTAGTTTATGCTTTGAACTATTTATACATAACTCTGTCTAATCATTGGAATGATGTATATCTTTAATTTGATACTACTGACATTTTGTATTATTTTCAGAATATAAAGTAATTCCTTGATATTCGTTTGGGTTGTGTGTTGCAAGTGGTTATATGTAAAATTCATGAATGTTGCAGCCAATGAGTTCACCAACAAGTAAATACTCAATTTTGATCCACATCTGAAAAAAGGATTGATAAACAAACTTCCCGGACTCGTAGCTCCGGTTCTTACAAAAAACAACTTTTAGCAAACATTCAAAAGTCCTAATTTTTCAATCAACTTTGTAAACTGATCAAATATGACTTGAGGCAATTACTAAGTGGGGTAAAACGGTAATTTTCAAAAAATGACCTTTAGGGTCGCTTATAATCTAATGGGGTCAAAGTTTACAAAAGTTTTTTGATTGACATGAAATTTACTCCTAAAATTGCAGCATCTTAATGGTGTGCTTGGTATGAAGTAAATTTTTTTTTCAATATTCTCATGTTTATTTGGGTAAATGTTTTCTAACTCAACTCATTTTCCACAAATTTAAGGAAAATGACTTTCCTTCAAAAATTAAGGAAAACATTTTCCTTCCATCCAAACACACCCTTAGTTATGCTGACATTTCCTAAAAGGTGTGACAAATTAAAATTGTTTTTGTGTACAATGGCTGTAAGTAGATAATAAATTCCTAATTCTGATTAGTGCATCAAAGCATATATATCATGGAACTCAGAATATTACTTTCTACCAGAAGCAAACTCATGAACTTCACCAGTAATTTGTAGTGGACTGCATCCCGGTTCTTTCGCTATATGTTTCTCTTCCATTGATATCCTTTCATCCGTAGCTTCTTCAAACAAGCCTGAGGTTGCATATATATTTTCCATCAATACATAGCCACTGCTTTCATTTGGATCCAACTCAAGCAAATTCTCGGTTGACCATCTGGCCAATTCCATGTTCATGTGGCTCCTACAAGCCGATAACAAAGAACCCCATATGACAACATCAGGTTCCATTTTCATACTTTTTATAACCTCTTTTGCTTCTTCAACTAAGTCCTGTTCGACCAAGAATATTGACAATACAACCATAGTACTTGATTGATGGTTCAATACCATATTCCATTTTCATTAATTGAAAAGTAGTATTTCGCTTTATTTACCAATCCTGAGTGATTGCACGCGGATAGTACATTGATGAAAGTCACAGAATCCAGTTTCAGAATTGAGCATTGTAGACTCGCGAATATATTAATTGCATCATCCTCTAATCCATTAGTATCTAAGCCCAAAATCATAGAGTTCCAAGAAGACAACCCTTCATTTGAGACACTTACAAAAACATGCGACGCTATGTCAAAGTTTCCACAATTGCAATACATGTCTATAATTGCAGTAACAATAATAACATTCAACTCCACATTGTTCTTCTTAACATACTTGTAAATCCAATTCCCTTTATCAGGTGCTCCTAAGTGTCCACAAGCATTCAACAAGCTCACCAAAGTGAATTCACTAGGCTTAGTATTTTCCTCTTTCATTGTGCTAAATAGTTCCAATGCTTCATTCCACTTCCCATTTCTAACAAACAACTTATTATACTATTCCAAGAAACATCATTTCAAAATGGTATTTTAGTAAACACCCTCCAACAATCATCTATTTCTCCCAATTTATCTAGTCCCATGATCATAGAATTCCAAGAAACAACATCCTCAATCTCGTCGTCATCAAATTATTTCCTTGCTTCAACCAAAATACCACAAATTACATACATATACAACAGAGTATTTCATATGAATGTGTCAAATTATAGGCCTAGTTTGATGATTCTACCATGAAGTTTGAGCTCCATTTATCACAAGACTACCTCGAGCATATGCCTTAAAGACCGAATGTTAAGTAAGCTTGTGTGGTTGTACTTTTGAATTGTTCAACATTTCAATGAAAATATGAATTACATATTTTAGAGTCGAACTCTCTAAGAAACCTCTAATGATAGTATTCGAAATGAAAAGAGTTGGATTTTCTGTGTGAGTGAATACCAAGTTTGCATAATTGATGTCACCATTAGGGGGAGACTTGGCTGAAAATGCAAGGACACGGCTAGATGCTATTTTGTCCTTGATTAGACAACTTTTTATGAAATGAGCATGAATCTATTTGAGGTCTGTCATAGTGGTACATTTGGTTTCTACAATATGATGAACTTTGAAATGGAAGTTGATGAGCAAACACTTGATGACATTTATGTTTTTAATATCTAAGGAAGTGGAAAATTTATCAAGAAAGTGTAGAAAGAGAGAAATTTGTTATGCATGAGAAGAGATAAGGTATATATGGCCTATTTGTTCTCAACTCAATCACTTCATTAGTATCTCATGCCCCATACCAGCAATATATATGTATGTATATATATATATATATATATATATATATAGGCTCGCCTATGTGGCGCAACCACAAGCAAGAATTTCCTTTTAAATTTATTTATTTCCAAAACTAGCCTTCCTCTTTCATGAAAAGATGTGACTTTTATAAAAAGTTGCGACTTGAATGAATAGTTGTGATTCTTATCAAAAGTTGTGACTTTTATGAAAAGTTATGAATTTAATGAAAAGTTGCAACTTCTTTCAAAAGTTGTGACTTTTATGAAAAGTTGCGACTTTAATGAAAAGTTGCGACTTTCATGAAGAGTTGTGAGTTTATGAAAAGTTGCGACTTTTATCAAAGGTTATGAACTTTTCAAAGGGTTACAACTTCTCCAAATAGTTTTAACCTTTCTGGAACGGCACAATAAGGATTTATTCACACTACCCTTTGTTATCCATAAATAGAGGGGTTTCCTCTTCTTTTAAAACCAACAAAAATTTTGATCTACTTCTTTTACTTCCAAAAAATTAATTTTTTGTGTGCTTTACTCATGTTGAATAACTTACTGCTCTCGTATTGGAGGGAACTGAATTACTTAAGGGGGATATTGTGCATTCACTGGACTCGATTCTTTCCTTTCTATTTTATTTTATTTTAACGTATCCTGGTTATTTTTTTACAATCATTAATTTATGCATATGATATTAATTGTTGTTTTTGAGTACATGCTTTAAACTCCGTTGTTTTTGTTTCTGCCAAGTTTTTGTCTCCGCTTATATTGAACATATACACATATAAAATGTATATTCATTGTACATAAAACAATTATTGTACTCAGTTCCAAGAATTCATGTTTTGATGTTCTATATGAAATTCTATAACTTAAAAGTATTATATAAAAGCTTACATATCTATTTTTACAAAGATATGAAATTTCTCACTTATCAGTTGAAGAAATTTGTTATGCAATTTCAAAAGTTATAAATTCCTTCATTCTCATGTATATATATTTTTTACTATGTTAGCAAATTTTTAAATTTTCTCCTAAGACATATATAACAGTTGTATAATCTATGCAACTTAAATTTTTCCATTTATTAGGAAACACCTTTGTATATATTCTTATTTTCCTTTAAATGTTGATTAAAGAACCAATGATTTAATATTTTGTGAATAATTATTCATTAGAGAGGATTAAAGAACCAATGATTAATATTTTGTGAATAATTTATTCATTAGAGGGGTTCTTCGGTTATGTGATAATGACAAATAATCAAATTCATGTAGGGAATATGTTAATATTTTTTTGAAGAACCTATTTTCCCATTATTTTTAATGCATCGATATAAGTCAAAAATTATTTGTAAGGTCAATGCAATTATTATTTATGACCGCACAAAGTGCGAAAAAATACCTAGTACATATATA
>NC_028647.1:44965210-44981615 GCF_001406875.1 Solanum pennellii | reverse complement strand
TATATATATATATATATATATTGAGTTATATTAAAATCATTATTTCCCCTAACATCAATATTATGTATTTATTTAAATTACTTCTATTTAAAAAAAGAACATATTTTGCATGAATTGTTCAAATATTATCAAACGCATCATGTATTAACATAAGTTTTGTCAATTAAATTACACTTAAAAGCATAATAACAGAAAATAGAAGAAATCTTTTTTCATAACAATGCAAGTATATAATTACATAAAGATATGGATTGCATACCAAATCCATTTCGGACAACCATACCTTAACTACAAAATGAAAAAAAGAAAAACTTCAAATCATATTCTAACATAAAAAAAACTAAAGAAATATATAAATCATATCTTATACTGTTAAGTTTAACTATTTGAACTATATTGTAAAAAAACTTCTCTTTTAATTTCAGAATGAAGCTATTTGTTCTTTTCTCCAGTTAGCTCCTTGAGGACATGCATTCATATCATAATTTAGGAAGAAGAAAAGAGAATACCAACTTGTCACGACCCAATTTCTCGAGCCATGAAGGAACCTACTATAACCCACCAGTAGGTAAGCCAAACCATAACCCAGAACAACACGTAATGGGTGTGAGGGTAGAAACTAAACAAGACTAAGCAAAATTACTATAACAACATAAGCAAACCAAAACATAAATACAATTAAGGATCCCTCCCAGAGCCTGAAGTCACTAATAAAGAACTACCAACAAAACGAGTGCAAGTCCAAACAGTGGACCACCGAAACTATACTGTCTCGAAAAGTAAAAGACAAGTCTTTATATAAACAGATGGAGACTGAAATAGTACAAAACGTCGTGTGCTCACCCCTGTCTCTAGACCAGAAATGCTCCAAATTCGATCAACGCTGACTATTGGTGCTCGGACCTGCATCACGAAAATAGATGCAAAGCGTAGCATGAGTACCAATTATTAGGTACCCACTAGGCATCATAGGCCGACTGAACTAGAGAAGTAAAGCAATATGAAAAGACGGAATCACAAAACTAGAGGTCAAGAACGGAAAGCTAAGTAACACAGTAATGCACACGAGTGTATAAAGATTTAACTAAATTAATATAAATAAGCTAACTACACCTAACTGGACCCATCATAAGCCCAGAACGTACACTCATGCAAGTTTAAATAAAAACCCGAACGGACCCCATAAGCCCGACGAGTACACAAAATAACTATAACTTAAGGAGAATAGAACTCGAGGCCAAAGGACAACGAATCAAAAAGTAGAATCTGACGGTACGGAGGTAGGGCCTTGAACAAGACGCTCACAAGAATTACACAAGTAGCCAATTCCAAAATATAAGTAAGTGAGGTCAGACCTCTAACCGAATGCTCTACATACTTGAGACCGGACCTCTAACCGGATGCTCTACATAAGTATGTGGATGGTCTAGGCCGGACCTTAAATCCGGACACCCGACAATGATTTAGATATAGCTGCTGAAAGAGTCTTTATTCATGCATAATCATATATACCCGTGGAACACCATCCAGACCTAGCTAATCAATGTAAATCCTTAAAGCCGAATCGAAACTCAACTTTGAATAACAGAGCGGAATTCATTGTCACTGACGTAACTCGAGAAGCCGTAACATCGAAGAAATAGGAGTGATTATCGCTGGAGCGAGCTCATCGTCTAGCTAAATACCAAACTATCAGACTCAAGTTTGCTACATCAGTCTACAAGGATTTAAGCTGGCCGAGCGATGTCGGGGCTAAACTAAGTCCTACTGACTTTGAATCATGCATTTCTAAGGATAACCCTAGTCAAACCTAAACTAAAGCCCAACATACATCTGATAACCAGTATTCAAACATACAAGTAATCCATATAGCAAAGAAGGTCAATTAATAACAATAAACATGCTCACAGTTACCCGATAATTCTCAGAAAAAGGTCGCAAATATTATTTTTAACACCTATGCATGATCCAATAACTATCCAACCCAAATCCCACCTAATCAACATGCATTCACATGTTCTAGTTCAATCATAGAAGAGAAACCGTAGCCTACCTGAATGCAGATCACGCGCGCTCCAAAATTCACTTCCCCGGATCTTTTACTTTCTAAAAGGCCTCGAAACGTTGATACACTATCAAAAATAGAGTCACAACGTTATTACGGTCATTTTAAACACTAAAATCGCAAGAAACCGAGACGGGTCAATTTCGCGGTCAAAATGGAAAAAGTGAGAACCGCGTTGAGAAATCCAGAATTAACCCCAAAAAAAAGTCCTAAACAACTCTCGAAACTTCTGTACCAGAATGGAACACAATTCACGACTCAAGACAGTCCCAACATGAACATGCAACAAAAAAAGCCAAATTCTACGCTAAAAATCAGCAACAGTGGCAGCAGCTACTTACAAGATTTTACCAAAAATGAAGATCCAACAGCCAAAACCAATCAAACCACGACGATCCTCACGAAAAACCCCACAACATAGGCTCTTGAATCACTAGATTCGGACCTAAAATGGCCAAGAAATCACCTTCTAAAAGTTTCCCAAAAGTTGAGCTCGAAAATGAGCTATGACAGAAGTTAAAAAACAAAATTTACCACAAATCGGGTCCCCAAATCAGATTCCAAGTTCACCAATGCGTTGCCCTCGAAAAATCTCACAACTAAACCTTTTGAATCGCCCAATTCGGAGTTCTATAGCTCAAAATATCAAAATTTTAAAATAAAATACAAAGGCTGAAAATTGGGTTTTTATAAGGACGAAGCTGGTCGTTAATACACCCAAAAATCTAGTCATTAAAGGGCTGCACCTGATTTCAGATTTGTCTAATTTCTTTAAAGTCTCCGACGGGTGCTCGGAATCTCTTCGGAACCTGATAAAAAAAAATAGATAAGCTACCCTACAGTCAAAATTTCCATCAGAGGTGATTTCGATAAAATGTGGGTCCCACTTCCATTGGCCAAACCACAAAAGGGCTCGGAAAAATATCAAAAACCTCAAAACCCGAAAGAAGGGTCAAACTAGACCAAACTCGACATTCCGGAGCTAGCCACGCTGACGGAATTCTCATCCAAGCGCGTTTACTCAGAATGTTGACTAAAGTCAAACTTAGCCTTTAACTTAAAGTTAAAATGCCTAATCACACCAACTCACACTGAAAACTTTAGGAGTCATGTCGACAATGCTACTAGTCTAAAATGATCCTTCCGGAAATGATTGAATCGTCAGAATTGGATTCTGATGTCATCTTCTTGAACTTTTGATCGAAAATGATCGTTAAAGGTTCATAAGCTCCAAAAATACTAAAGCTCACACAATAACCAAATGAATGACCAGGTGACCGATCTGTCAGTCTTAGCAAGTCATAAATGACTTGGGATCGCTATAGGAACTCTCTAAACGATGCATAGAAGATAAAACACTAAAAATGACAAGAAGGGTCATTACAATATCCACTACTAAAAAGAACTTTCGTCCGCGAAAGTAAGGGTCAAGAAGTACGTGAAGGCTCAAACAAGCCGAGAAACTGCTCTCTCATCTCCTGCTCGGTCTCCCAGGTAGCCTCCTCGACTGAACAATGCTTCCAACGGATCTTAACAATAGGAATGACTCTCTAGCGCAATTTCCTCACATCTCTGGCTAGGATGGCAACTGGCTCTTCTACAAATGTCAAACGTTCATCCAACTCAACTGCATCATACTGGAGCACATGGGACTCATCAGGAATATATCGGTTTAGCATCGAGACATGGAAAACTGGATGGATGGCTGAAAATGCTGGAGGTAGGGCAACTCATAAGCAACCTCCCCAAGTGTCTGAAGTATCTCAAAAGGCCCTATGTATCTGGGGCTAAGCTTACCCCGCCTCCCAAATCTCATCCCACCCTTCATGGGCGACACACGGAGAAATATCCGATCACCAACAGAGAATCTCAAAGGTCGATGCCTTCGATTCGCATAACTCTGGTGCCTAGAATATGATGACATAGGAAGGAATTAACTGTATTTATAGTGATATTTCTGTTCATCTACCAAAATATTTTAATGGGGCACACTGAATCATGATTGATACATTTATTTTAGTTTTTAACTCAAATAATCACAAACTTTGAAGAGTTTCATACATTATTGTTTCATGATCGATAAATTTATGTTAATTTTAAAATTCAAAAAATCACAAAATTCGAAGATTTTATACATTACTCTAATTTAATTTAATCTATTTAATTGTAATTATAATGTCATAACTAAAAAATAAAGTGTAGTAAAAAAATATACAGACTCGTCTCAAATGCTAAAAACTAGCCAACAACTATCACAAAGAGGCAAACTAAAGAAGTAAAAAGCTCAACCTTGCCTCCGAATGCCTCACAACCGGCTCAATATCAGTGCGGATGACTAGTGCCCGGGCCTGCATTACAAAAATAGATGTAGAGTGTAGATTGAGTATCAAAACAACATTTACTCGGCAAGCATCATAGATCAATCGGGTACGCGAGAAATAACACATGCAAAAGTCAAATCAACGAAATAATAACGAAAATCTAACAAGAATGCACAAGATTCTACGAAAGAATGGAAATGAGAAGCAAGTAACTTACTAAACCTAACTAGAATCATAAGTCCAGAAAGTACACTTTTGCGCAAGTTTAAGTATTTGATCACCCGAACAGATCCATAAGCCTAATGAGTACACAAAAGTGCTATAACTAAGAGTATGAAATTCTATGAATCATGGATAGGAAAGTGCATAGACTGAACTTCAAATTGCGGATAGAACACCTGATGAATCCAATAGAACCATACCGCTAGATATCAACTCATAGAGAACAATGTCCTCGAAACTTGAACTACAATTGAAGATCATGTGCCTAGATATTGAATTTGTGTCTAAAATGGTGGTCTGAAAGACCTTAAATTTATGTCTATATGAACTGTTAAAGAAGAGTCTCTCATGTCAAGTCACCAACATAAGACCACCCTAGATTAATTTCCACCCCAAAGTTCCCAGCAAACTACTCCAAGCCCGAATCAAATCCAACCCCAAATCGTCAAGAAAATCTCGAAATCACAACGGAGAATCATTGGGGTCGTAGTAAAAAGGGAATTCTGAATAAAAGGTTATCGCAGCTGAGTTACTGCCTTGATAAGGCTCATACTATAAAATACAAGTCTGCGACATTAGTCTACATGAAGCTAACCATCCAAAGCGACATCAAAGAATTATAAGCCATATCATCTCCAAAACGCTAAGGCAATTACTAGCCTACACCAGGCTAAGGCCAATAATACGCTACCAATGATCATAAAACAACTACGGACAATAACCACAAGGTAAGACATGATCAGTACACATTAAAAATAACATGCTAGCACTCTTGAAATATCCCAAAAATAAGGCATGAAATTTTTAATAAGTAAAGATAAATCGACTTCCAACCCATCCCAATTGTATCTAACCAAAATGAATTTACATTCTCGAGCTCAATCTACATACTAGAAAGGTGTAGCATACCTCGGCCTCAATGCAGAGCACACACACTCCAAAATCATAATTTCAAAAGCTTTTTACTTTTGAATGGTCTCCAAACGCCGTCATGCTATCGAAAACATAATCATAACATCAAAACACATTTTTTGACACAAACAAAACTACAATTGGCAACAAAAAAATTAAAGAACTTACCATTTGTCGTTAGTGATGTGTTTAGTGGCACCATAGTCTACTGCCCACGAAGTATTAACATCCCTATCATTAATGCAGTACTATAGACAAAAGAAAAATAAGGGTTTACAATGCATGATGTTACCTTATTCTACTCCAGCCAATTCTGCGTCAAATGAACATCTTGTGGCAAGAATAACAATACATGTTTTTCATATCAATGTTTTTAACACCACATTCCTCTCTTCCTAAATTGATATTTACCATTTTTATTTGACTTATCAAATCTCGTGTCCTTCTGTACTTCCTTGTACTTGCTCTTGTTCTTTTGCAGAGTATTAGAAGTCTCGACAAATTCAATTAGAAAGCTTGCTCAATTTTTTTAGAAGTGTCACGACGCTCATCGTCTAGGACACGATGGTGTCCAATGCCTTTAAAAACTTTGTACTTCCGTTATAATTGTATGAATTTTCATATATTCCAAGTAACAAGATGAGATCTCATAAAAACTTGCAGTTAATAGAAAGATTATATGAATTAGGGTGTAATCTAGAAATGTCAATATGTGATAAATCCAAAAAAAATGTCTTTAATTGAGCCACAAGTGTCACGTCCTATAAAATTGGTCATCTGGTAGACTTACATTGGAAAAAGAATAAACCTTAGATTCTATTTAAAGGACAAATCTTATACTATCGATGAATAAAACACAAACTCTGGTTTATTTTATTATATACTTTTCTCATATCAAAATAGAAATCATCTCTTGAATTGTTTTTACTTAGTGCTAAACTGCTAGTTCAAAATTTGAATTCATTTCCGGCGATTTATCAAAGCCTATTATTAAGAACATGGAACAAAGTCTAAGGTTATAATATTTCGCTCGAATATCTTCTCCAATATCTAGAATGCTTAATTCAAGTCATTTAAATTGCAGGATTTGGACTTGATCTCCACAACTATTAATAATTAAAAACTCACCAACTTCCATATTCTCCAATATATCTATGAATAGTTCACAATAAACTATAGGAATGTAGTCTCTTATCTATTAATAATTATATGATATCCCACCTATGGTTTATCGAGGACATAGTCATAAATAGAAGTATATGCAACTTGCGGATTATGATAGGCGATTAGTACGTAGTTGAGTGTAGTCTAACTTTTCAATACATACTTTGCATAGCATAGAAATAGCTACAATTGAATGAAACTATTGCCTTTCCCCCATTGAAACATTGTTTGAAGTATCCATTGTAAGAGTAATTGATGAAGTTATGTATAAATACTATTAACTGAAATACATGAGGAGAAGAATTAGTATGCAAAGAAATTTCTCATCAAAAGATTTTGTAAGAAAACTATCTATATTTCCAATAAAGGAAATGGAAAGGAACATATCAACATCAAAAATATTATAAGTCTTTTTGTAATTCGAGGACATCAAGGACACATGCCTTGTGCTATTCATTCTTTTTGGGAGTTTCTAAGACAATGGATGTAGCGACAACATGTTTTGAAAATTTATTGATAAATATTAATCACCTAAAACTTAAATGAACAAGCTTTCATAACAAGTCAATTATCTAATAGATACAAAACATTTGGTAAGAAAAAAATAGGAGGATACGCAAATACATGTAAATATTTTATAAAGAAAATGGAAAAGTGTAAATAAAAGGGTGAAAAATTACTAACTCTTAGGTCCACCAAGTTTATATAGCAACAAATCATGTCTGCAACTCATCACTCTAATGCATGCAAAATGGTTGGTCTGGCAGAGTTGATGCAACAACATTAAGTTTTTGAATAACTTTTTGTCTGAGTTGATAAATCACAAGATCAAAATAAAAATACAAGGATTATAACATTAATATCATAAATATCATTAAACAATAATCGAAAGTATAACTGCCATTCTTGGCAACATGAGAATGGGGACGGGGAAACATTGGCTCAAAGCTAGAGGAAAGAAAATTAGGAATGTCATTAAAGAATACTCAACACTTGTTAAATATAGGGTCCTTTGGAGAAACCTCTTGACCTGCTTTTATAGGTGAATTTCCAATAAAGAGAGAGCTTTCTTTAGTTGAAATTTACCTATAAAAAATAGGTCAAGAAGTTTATCAAGTCTTGAGTATTCTTACATTCTTAATTCTCTTTTGTCTAGCTTAGAAAGAATGTTTCTCCGTCCCCATTCCCCTGTTGTCAAGTATGTCAATTCTCGATTGGTGTTTAATAATGATGATATTAAATATCACGATCCTTTTATTTTTGATTTTATTTTTTTGACTTATCAACTAAGATAAAAAATTGACCAACAACGTACCTAACATTTTTGCATCAATTTTACAAGACACACCATCCTGCATACATTGGACTGATGATTTCCACGTAATTAGATGTATTGCTATTGTTGATGAATTTGGTGGGATCTAGGGGTTAATAATTTTTACCCTTTTATATCATTTTTCTATATATTTTTTCTTTCTTTTTAACTTTTCTTTGTAATATATATGTGTGCGTGTGTGTGTGTGTGTCTCCTTTTTTTGTCTTATCAGATGTTTGATATCTATTTTAGATTTAACTTATATTTATACATATCTATCATACAATTTCTCAATGTGTTATTTAATTAAAATGTTATAAAAGGTTATTTACTTTCAGTTTTAGGTGTTAATATCACTTAATATGAGTAATAACAAATAATTAAATTGCAGTTAAATGATAAATCATATATTGTCAATGAATAAAATATAACTATTATTTATTTCATTACATTTTTATCATACAAAATGAGAAGTCACATCCATAATTATTTACTAGGTGCTAGTTATAAGAAAATAATGTTGTGTTCTAAGAAAACTTTTGCCCATTCACCATAGCTTTGGCGAAAAATCAAACCAAAAGATATTTCTTTATTGTATTTAAAAAGAATGATATTCGTTTAATGACGAAATATTTAAGTTACATTTCTAGTTTCTCATATTTTTGTTGTAAGAATTGCTATGCAAAGAAATCACTGGCACAGATCTATTTAGAAGAAAGAAGTTTCTCATCAAAAAGTGTATGGTTAAGCCTACTGTTTGTGACTACATTAGATATTGATTAAAGATTTGAAGTTTATGTACGTACTATCCTTTTTTAGAGCTTCCACTTTTTTATGAAACATACCTGATGATAATCATTCTTTTGAGGAGTTTCTTGCTAATGGAGCTAGCGACAATATGTTCTGCAAATTCATTGAATTATCATAAGAGATATTAGTTTCCTGAGAACAATAAAAACTAAGATGAGAATAAAGAACATCATTATTGTCCATTTAATATTCATCATTAAATATATAGCTTTAAGATATTAATTAAATCACAACTAACTTGAATATATGAAACTGAAACATCAAAAATTTTGAACAGACCATGTAATTCAATTCATAGGCTCAATTAATTACATTTGCTTTCAAGTCCATATCAAAAATAATTATCAATTCACTTAAAAGATTCAATGCAGTCACACAAATATTACAGCTCTAATGATAGAGAGCATGACTTGCATATATTAATAATGCAAGTAATTTTTCTATGTATGTTATTTTATGTATCTATTGTTTATTTTTCTATATATGTTCTAACCCAATTTAGAACTATTGAAGTATGATTACGAATTCACTGAATAAGCAAACCAAATAGAGAGACGAAAATTTGAAACCAAGTAAGGATTCACTTTCATATAGGTTTATCTCTTTTTATTAAATCTCAATAACATATTCTTGCAAACACTAATTCAAATTTGGAAACAAAATCTAAGAGTCCCTTTACCTAAAAGTTAAATCTCACCAACACAATTTTTGTAGCTACGAAAGAACCTAAAGCCCAAAATTAAGACGATATATCATCTGGAATAAAACGAAGCTCAAATAGCAATCAATAGCAAACAACCAAAAAAAGACATAAAAACTAAGCAAAAGAAACACAATTTGAGATTTGAGATAAATTCATCACACCAAAAAAAAATGGAGCAGATATATACATGGAAGAAATCGAAAGGGATTATCAGAGAAGCAGTGTAATCTGTCAATAGAGTTCCTACACCAGAATAATAGCCACCTGCAACTATGATCAAAATTCTCCTGCCTAAAGCAACCATGTCCACTATCAATTATGATAGAGATTATAATGTTGCGGGTTATTTAGGGTGGAATCATGATGGTAAATTTTTTTGAGATAGACTTATATATATAGAGGTGTTAAAAAGGCCATCCCAAGCCTCACGTTCCAAGAAAGGGCTAGGGTGGACCGGCTTGTCATTTTGAAAAGCCTGGAAATGATCAACTCAATCCAGCTCTAGAAGGGTCGAGAACTGGGGCGAGCTAGCCCTTCTTTTTTTTCTTGTTTTTCTTTCCAAGTTTATAATTTTATAACATCAAGAAAAATGAGAAGATTTTAAAATAAAATATGTCAAACAATCGTGTTTTTTCAACAACACTAGCAAAAAATCTAGTACAATTAGCATGTATCTTGCGTACCGAATACGCGAGCGAGATAAAAGAGTGACAAACAAGATGGGAGGGAGGCAAGGCCGCAATATTTATATATGTATTCTAAATATATGTGAATCTACTTCGATACTGTGTATATAGAACAATGTATGTGTATTGTGAGCCCTTCTATTTGCATGATATAGCCTTATACTTGTGTGTGTTTTTATTGTGAACCCTTTACTCTTTTGTTCTATGAAGTCATCAAACCTCATTATTTCAATATCATTTTTAATTTGATATTCTGCATGTTTCACAAACACTAATACATTGGCTAAACAAAAAAACCTTTTAATTCATTTAGGAATATTTCAATCACGTATAAAATGACTAGCACGAGACAAAGAAAATCATTTTTCATAGTTCATGTAGATATGTCTACTTTTGATTGCAAAGGGCGTAATTTTTTCCATTTTCTCACGAGGTAAGTTCCTCCCCGATTCCCCCCCTTCTCCCACAAGCTCAGTTCAAGGGAATTTTATCTTTGATATGCATTATAAGTTTCTTGGTTTTTCAAGTTATGTTAGTTCGTATGTCTTTTTTTTTTGTCTTTTTATATTTTTTGATTTCAGGGTTGGGTGTCATTGAATTTTCTAAATTTTTTGGAGATTTTATTTTGATTTGTGCCTGATGTTAGTGTAATATGGTTGTGTAGTGGGTATTATGACTTCAATAGAATATTTCGTAAATTCGAATAGATTTAGGATTTATTCTTGAAGTCTCAATTTTAACTTAAATTATTATTATTTTTCATCAATTGATATATATATATGAAGGTGCTACCAACGGTGGCATCGATGGACCGTAGCCTGAACCACGGTCCGTCCTGCACAACCGCCGATGGGATTTAAAACTCCCAAAAATTTAAGCCTAGAAAAATTGGTTAAGTCTTGGACGACGGATGGACTTACGGTCCGTAGGTCAAACGACGGTCCGTAGTCCGTGACCGTCGATTAAGAATCCCTTCAAACACTCTCTAACAAGATCTATGGATGACGGGCATGGTTTGTAGGTGGACCTACGTCCATAGGTCTGACCGTAGGTTGAAAATTTGAAGCCAGTTGAGGGTAAATGCAGTTGGGTCAACTTAAAATGATCATAACTATTAGCACAAAATGAATTAGGTCTTCCATGACCTAGAAACAGATAGATAATTAAATTATCTTTCCATATCCACCGACGTTGCTAAAATCAGACCTCCGAGTAAAAAGTCATGCCCATTTTAGTAAAGGCCAGTCGAACAGGCCCTTACGTCGGACCAAACGATGGGGCGTCGGGTGCACGACGGACAGTCAGTCCTGGCCGTCTTGAGGCCCGACAACACCCTTCCCAGGGGTCTTTTTGACCTTCCCCACTCTGCTTAAACCCTAAGTTACGTCGTTTTGACCCTAAATCATTAAATTTTAGTCAGTTCAAGCCTAGAAACATAATTAAAACATGTCCAAGTCAAATCATTAAATCAAAACATAGAGAATTAGAAGCAAGAGAGGACAAAAAATCTCAAGAACCCTAGTTCAAGAACGCCACAAGCTCCGGCTGTTCCAGCCCCGAAACTTAAGTATTTTTCCATGGATTTCATCACCAAGTATGCGGGATTTCACTAGTGGGTTCCTTTCACCTATTGGGTCCTTAGTTTCAGTCAGTTCTTGATTCTCTTATCATGATTAAACCTAGGGTTTCTAGAACTTTGATATAACTTCATGAATTTATTAAATATATGTTCCAAATCAGATGATCATGTTATTACTCAGATTATCGCATGAATTTCAGAACCCTAGCTTTGTATTTCTTTAGTTTTTGAATTACATGCCTCAGTTATAAATGCATAATTACTAGATTAATTGTTGCATTCTTAGTTTGCATGTTCAGTTTTGAGCTATCCAGTATTTACAGAAATTTAGATATAATCAATTAATTTATAGAACTCATTGAGAGTAGCATAATACTGAGTTGGACTAGGGTTTAGCGTACCCAATAGTCCTAGAACTACTAGCCGAGTAGGTTTTAAGTCCCCTATGTGGGCAATCAATTTAGTGATCACGCCAGCATGCCTTTATACCTTTGACAGGTTATATTGGGTCCTCTCGATGGGGCGTATACATCGGACTCCACATTTAGCTCATGTGGTTTTATTATCGGTTATTAGTAGCTCCCATAGTTCAGTCAGACTCTCTGCATTGACCATTTATCAGTATATTCTGTATTCAGTTTCAGCATGTTATAAATTGGTCATTGCAACTAGTTAGCTCAGAAATCAGCACATCACGTTCAAATTATTATACTCGTTTTTGTGCTTGTTCAGTTATGTTTTATTTCAGCTTTACTCTATCCTACATACTTAGTACCTTTGATGTACTGACGCATACGTGCGCTACATCTTGTCGTGACGTAGGATCAGGTTCTCAGCATCCAGATCACACATAGATCAATTTCCGATCTCCAGTTCAGCAGATTCAGTGGTGAGTCCTCATTCTCCGAGGACAACAGTCATGAGTGTCATTTCAGTCTTAAGTCATTTAGTTTCATTTTTTGCTAGATATAGTTGGGGGCTTGTTTTTAGTATTTCTTGTCCAGTTTAGAGGCTTATTTATGACATCGTTAGATTCAGCTTAGTATGGAGTTAATATTTCTTTTGCATTAAACTCATTGTTTTCAAATATCTCAGTTATAGAATATGGGTATTCCCCATCTTTTCATTTTAAGTATGATTTAGCTTCCGCAACTGTTTATTATCTTTTGTATGCTCATGATCATGCCAGCAGGGTTACCTTGGGATCACTTGTGTTCCTAGGTTCCGTGTCCACTTCTCGGGGGTAGATCTTGACACCTTGTTACATTATAAAAATAGGGATTTTTTCTGTTCTTATTTTTAAAATTAGAATATTTTCCAAGTACAAACAAATTCACTAATAATGTTATTTTTCTTATCACTTAATAGTCATGGTAAGTAAATAATTGCAATAATAGTGACACTTCAAATTTATTATGGAGGTTGTTTTGTATATGATCTTGAGATAATCTATGCCAAAGGAACTATTAAACTTTAAAAGATTAATATAGATGTGTATGATTTGGATATCATATTGCTTCGTAAATTAGCGGGGGAAAATGGATGCTGAATATGTGGAAACATTTGATGTCGAATAAACAAGAATGGTGGCTATTACATATTAATACTGATTTGTTGTTTTGAAATTTCTTAATAATTTTAATGATTTAGATTTTTTGATGCATCAAACTAATTTACATTTAGTTCTTGAGGAGTTACCAGTATTGCGTAACGCTAATAATGATATGTCCTCACCATAAAAAAAGATAATGTTGATGTGTCCTCCTCCCAAAAAAAGATAGAGCTGGTGTGTTTCATCTCAACCATTTAATCAAAATGAAAATAAAGGTTTAAATTAAAACCAGTCCCTTAGAGTTAAGGACTAGTATCCTAGAGTAAATGTAGAGTTCCATTTTGATTCTGATTCACTCTATGATGTTGAGGAAACATTTATAATTTAAGGGACTTCGATGAATTGCTTCAAGCTAGACAATCTAACATTCAATAACAAGGTAAATAGAAAGATATATGAGAAACCAACTGGATTATAGGTATAAATATTTGTTTTGAAGACATTTATAAATGAAAGAGGGAAGATGGAGACATTCAGCATGGAACCCTAGTTTTCTTCCTAGAACATGAGAGGGATCAATTAATGTAAAAAAATTTCCTTTTGTGTTCAATTATCTATGTGGCAAAAAAGACAAGGTGTGTGATCTTCTTTCTTCACATGTCAAAACCTTTAACCTTACTTCTCTCATGGTATTCACCACGAAAGTGTTGTTGAATACTGTAAATTAACGAAATTTTGGTGCAGTAACATATTCTTAGTGTAAGATCATTTACCACACCTTATGTTTTATAGGCAACAGTTATTAAAGATCATTTTATATGAATGTGAACCTGATTCTTGTGAAGAAGCAATCTTGAATCTTTCTTGACAAATAGCACTGACACAAGAATTTGAAGCCTTGTACACAAATATATGACCTAAGGGAAATTTTTTTATTGGATATAAGTGGATGTACAAAATTAAGCACAAAGCATATGAGAGTGTAGAAAGTATCAAAGTTAGGTTGGTTGTAAAATGATATAATCAATAGGACCGCAGTATAGATTACACAGATACATTCTCACCAAAGCAAAAATGACTCTTGTTATGATTCAAAATATGCAGTTTCAAAATGTGAAAAATAATGTTTTTGTGTGTGTATCAAGTGGATTTGCAAATCTTAGTTGAGCTTTGATCACTCATTTACTATTCTTGTCCCTAATAAGTTATCATTTTATATCAATTTTTATTATTTAATACCTTTTATTATTAAAAAGGGGGTGGGGTACTGGGGGTTTAAAAAATAAAAAGTGTAAGTTTGTTTCACTTAACATAACATAATCTTTGTATAAGCTAGTTTGATAGTTTCATTTAAAGAATTGTGATTTTTAAAAAAAGTTTGTGACTTTTTTGACGGTGTGACATTTTTGACGAGTTGAGACTTTTTTGAGGGGTTGTGATTTTTCTAAGGATTGCGACTTTTCCAAAGGGTTGTACCTTTTACGATGAGTTATGACTTCTCCAAAGCATTCTGACTTTTTTTTGAAAGGTTGTAACTTTTCTGATTAGACACAATGAATACCTATTCATACTACTATATGTTAGCTATAAATAGAGTGATTTTCTCTCGCTTTTAAAATACAATTTTTTTTAATGTTCCCACTCTTTTTCTTATAAAGTATCAAGGGTTATTTGCAACAGTTAATTAAGTTCAAAATTCAACGAAATTTGAGGTACCACATAAAAATAGTTGGTGAAGAAATTGTAACAAATCGTTAATCAATTTACACTCATATATTTTCTTTTGATTTTCATGAGTTAGCAGTGACAAAAAGTTGCGTGAAATACTAATATGAAAACAGTCAGGTGTTTTGCCTAAGATATTTGTTATTTGTTTCTTAATTTTTAATTCATTTACCCTACAAAAAGGAGTTTCTTTCTAATTTTACGAAAACAATGGGCATCAACGTCGACTAATGAATTATTAATGTTGATGCTCAATCCACAATTATAAAAATAGATTTTCAATTTTACATATTATATGATAATATTATCATGATAATAAATTTTAATATATATGTAAGAAAAAATGAACGGAGAAAGTAAAGTGTTGGTGGCAAGATATTTCAATCAAATGAAACAATATAGTGATATAGCATGAACATATATTCCTTCTTCATTGGCTATGTATTGTTCCATATATTTTTTCCTTTTTATATTTATATTAAGGATGAGTACAAAATCTTTTCAGTATGAATTTCTAGTTTTTGTATTCATTTTAATTTGTGAACTCCTTGCTATCTATATATAAATGGATAAAAAAATAGTGATTGATCATAAAATAATCTTAAAGATTCTATAAATAACACTTTAAATTTGATTAATCAATTAATTTTTATATCAATAACACTTTAAATTTGATTCATCAATTAATTTTTGTATCACAATGCAAATTCTATAAGATATTAGATACTTTCATTGAACAACAACTATATGATATGCATGCAGCAAAAAAGGAGAAGGCTACAAATCTACAAAGATAAGATAGAAACTTAAACAAATGAAATGTTTTTCAACAAAGATTATGTTTATTATATATTACCTCACTATGATACTCTTACTTAAATATTAATTAAGTACTCATATTTAGTAAAATATATAAAAAATATTGAAATATTTATGGTAACCCTTAGTAGTGTCATGCACATACTAAATTTATGTATGAATTTTTAAGAAAATATTGGTAACATTTTTTGTATGGATATTTTTTTTAAAAAAATTGTTGGTTAGACTTGTTTATAAAATGGACTGAGGTAAAATTAATAATATTAAAGAAATGTCACCTTCTCTCCACATTTAAACTTTAAATGTATTTTGATCTCAGAATAAAGGTCAGTTTATGACAATATCTAGTAATCATGTCAAAGATTTTTTTCCTATGTTCTTTCAATTATAATTATTTTCTAAAACCATTAATTTTTTAATGTTAATTCTATTTTAAAATATAGTTTAAAATAAGTACGATATACATGTGCAACTTGTGTGTGTGTGTGTGTATATATATATATATATATATATATATATATATATATATATA
>NC_028647.1:44950413-44964406 GCF_001406875.1 Solanum pennellii | reverse complement strand
TATATATATATATATATAGTGTTTACAACGTTCCAAAAAAATTGAATATAAAGTAGTAGGAAAATTAATGATCCCAACACGCTAGGGCACATTAAAATGTAAATATTATGGCTCTCAGACTACTTCAAAAATGATCTTTTAGCGCCAATTAATCAATAGTAATGGCTTCACTACCACTAAATACATACTTTTAACGACAATTAACACTCTATATAGTTCCTTAAAGCGTTTAGAATAATGAATTCAATGACAATTAACTAATGTCTATAAAGACATTAACACTTTTTGTAAATGTAAAGATTTATTACCTCTAAAATATGTTTTTGTTACTGTGTAATTAGATAGCATTTTAGTACAAAACTATATATAACATAGTTAATAGTTCTAAATGTGATGTTAGGAAATTGTATTAATTGTTCAAGTCAAAGGCTTTTGTACGATAACATTATGTCGAAATGAGGTTTGAGGAAGATGGTGCGTGTATTTACAGTTTTATTCCTTACTTTATGAAGATAGATAAGTTATTTTTAATAGATCATCCTCTGAAATAAAGTAATGATTAGATATTTCTAGAAATTGTGCTTGTATTCTCACTTATTCTATATAGAGTAATTCCCTAAATTCAAATACGATTTTTATTCGTTCACTTACAAGCCTAATAGAAATAAATCGATTTAGTTAGTGTGTTAGTATTCGTTTAACTTGATCCATTTAGGTAAAATATTTATGTGTTCGTCTATTTGCATTCAGGGTTAATTCGAGCCAATTTGATTGTATTATTGAGAAGATTCAGAAGAACCCTGCCCTAAAGAAACTGCCTTATATCTTGAAAGTCATCATAATGATCCTCGGAAGATAATAATTAGCCACGAGTCCTGTGAGTTTCTACTACAATAAACTTCAAGCAAGGGCTCAGAGCATATTCACGTGCTACAATAACCTTTTCAGTATTCAAGTTTGTCGGCGTGTCTACTATAATCAGCTTCAAGCAAGGGTCAGAGCATAATCACGTGCTATAATATCCTTTTTAGTATTCAAGTTTGTCATTTATATCGAGGTGACAGTTCCAATTTTGAGTCTGCACAAGAAGGTTTTGCCAAGAATAGAAGGCATCAAAATTAAGAGAATAATATTTTTAGAAGCTACAGTTATTCTCTTTGCCCTTTTTTTAGCATCTCCAATGAAAAAACCTCCCTTTGTATTGTCTTTTTCATTTGTTAGAAGATCTTGTTATTGTATTATTCTAGGACCTTAGGTATTTTATCCCAAATAAAATAAATATAATTGGTCTTAACTCACTTGTTTTTAATCCCTTTGTATAAATTTAACTATTTGATATAGTGACTTTTGTCACAATCCAAAAATTGACGTGATGACATGTCTATTCCTACCAATAAAAAAGTCAGTATTAACCCAATGAAACAAAAGAAATGCAAAAAGTAAAGAGAAAATAATATGAGAGTTGAAAACTTGTTCATTCTGTTATAATCCCAAAATCTGATTTTCACGTGTACAAGTCACCAATACATAAAGTGCAGAATATGAAAGATAATTACAAATCTCATTGTCTTTGTTTGTCAAAAAGAATAAAGAATAAATATAAAGTAAAAAGGGTTTGCCTAGATGACAAACAACTACCACTCAAAGCATTTCCAAAAGCCTCGGCTATAAAAGAAGAAGAGCAATAACAAGGATTTGGGCTTCGAACCTATACAAGAATAGAAGCAAAGAATTAGTACCAAACAACATAGTACAGGGCAAACAACCAAATAAATAATGCAAAACTAGGTAGAAAAGGAGTACTCATTTTATCCTAACTGAACTTCCTCAAACAACAACCTGCATAATAATCAGTTTAACCTAATAAATTCATAATAAACAACTCACAAGGCTTAACAGTCACAATTCCACAACCAACGTGTATCAAGTATGAAATTACAACTATCAAGTTCATCAAAGAACATTAATCAATTACACTAAACACAAAATTCCAAGATTTATCATGCGCAATATCAATCAAAACTCATGATAATCTCCCATCGTTAATCGTTCATGAACTCGCTAGTAATAACATCAACATCAATATCACTCGTCGGTAACCACATTGGCACCCATAACACTTGTCGGAGATGACATTGGCATCAATAGAACTTGCACGAAATGACATCGACCTCAATAAGACTGGTCGAAAAGGACCTCAACATCGATAATCATCATATATCTCATCAAGGAGCTCAGAAATCAATGGGAATTTGCAATTTCACACCACAAGAAAGAGACAATAACTCAAGAAAATCAAACTCACAATAATATCATTTCATCAATCATCAAGTCAGGGTTCACAACAAGGAAAATTCACAAAGAATTATGATCAACACGTTGCATTTTATTTATTAATATCAATCAAGTGAAATGATTGAACACATCACCTCGTTCACATTACTCCCGACACATGCAAATGAAGGAAAATACTGATGTCTTCTAATTTTACGAGGTTTAGGAGTTTACTTGCCTCAATTTCAATCGGAGACTTGAACCTTCCCCTTTCGAATAGTGTCCAAAGTCACACTATCCAATTAATTAAGTAATCACAATAAGATTCCAGAAATAACAACACTCAATTCCTAGATTCGCCAAATGGCTCAAATCAACTCAAAATTCAAATCTAAAAATGAGGTTTGAATTCAAAAATCTTTACTTAAAAACATTACTCAAGACATTTGGAACCCGTTGGTGAGAAACATATAGAAAAATGATAAAAAATCATTTGATAATCACAATTTTACTAAGTTCTTGGGTTCTTGAAAATAAACCCCAATTTTTCATTTCAGAACCTAATTTTGAACACTTAAATTTATATATGATAAAGAGTAACTAAAGATATAAGGTTAGAATCGTTACCGAAATATTTCTTCTCATAAATCCTGTTCAAATCGCCTCACCAAAACTTAAAATGATAAAATGAAGTTGAAATTCATTTTTTAAAAAATATTATATCCAGGAGTCCTTCACGATACGTACCACTAGCCGTGAGCGCGGACAGAAAACTCATAAAAGAGCCCACAAACGCACCTGCACACATAATGATTAGACCGCCGACAAACGTGGTCACCTATCTGCGGTCGTGGAGGGTTGGCCTCAACAACATACAACAGAAAATCAGCCAACTCAAAATTATTTAATGGACCTTTAGAATTCATTCAGAACCTCATACACACAAATTGTAGATCTAAATTTACTGTACTCGACGTTTTGGGCTCAATGAAATCATCGAGACACGAATCTTATGTCTTCTTGACCCAACTTCCGTGTAAGTCATAAGAAACAAATCATAATGCCTAAAAAGGCCAAATCAAGTTTTGAACCTCAAAAAAGTCTACCAACTCCCTACCTAGGCATAAAATCATCCCTCGAATCCACTAAAACTCACAGAATTTCGATGCACGTATCCAAGTCCGAATGTTGGCCAAAGTCAACCAAAGTTAAAATTCAATAATATTCCAACTTAGGACCTCAAATCTTCAAAAAGACTGAATCGAAAACTAACAACTCCCTTAGACCAATTTCCACATTTCAAAATTGATGGGATTGATAAAATTCTATTCCAACGCTCGAAGTTTCAGCAGACAATAAAAATCACTTTTTAACGTACTTTAGCCTTCCAATTTCCAAAACTTTCAAAATCCGCAACTTCTTTAACTCAAAACTTGCTACCAATTTGAAAATTCATTCAAAACTGACTCGAGCCAATATGAAAAAGGGTAAAAGGATAATTTTACAAAAAGAATTTAAAACAATCAACCGAATCATTACACATCTTTGAAAAACAATTCATAGCTTTAAATCATACATGCGTCATTAGATGATTATATTGACTTGACATTTTTCAATATACATATGTAACTAGGGGTGTCCAAAATTGATCCGAAACTGAATCGAACGGCAAACCGAGTCAAATAAGGAAAAATGACTAGTGGTTTGGTTTGACTTGGTTTGATGTTGGAAAAAGAACCCGTCTATATTTGGGTGGTTTAGTTTCAACTGAAAAAAACCAACCGAGATCAAACCAACCCGACACTATCTATATAGTTTTAAATTTTTATTTTATACATAAAAATACTTACTTTGATATAATTTTGAAATATCACTTATACTTTTTCATAGTTTTATCTTTTAATATACTTATTTCATTTTTGGAAGTTAGAATTGTTAATGATTTAATAACGATTATAGTCCATTCATGTTGGTAATAATGATTAACTTTATATAAAAACAAAATTAATACTAATGCAAAAAGAAAATCAATTCAACACTAAGAATGACAATAATATTGAATATTTGCTTTTTAGTTTTACATAGATTTAGACAATTAAAATACATGATCTAATTTTACTTTCTTTTAATATTTAGTCATGTAACTAATAATACTTACTAAACTTATTTTAGCATGATTTAGTTACTTTAAATTATGATCAGTTTCATTATAACTTATTAATTCACAATATTTGTTTTACACTATTTTATTATTATTATTATTTGTTGGATATTTTAGTGTCGTTAATCATATCATATTTTATGTTATTTTTTTGGGAAATAACATAGATAGTTGCATTTTGGTAGGACTAAAGAAAATTTGAAGTACAAATAAATTATATGTTTATATGAACACATTATCAAAAAACCCAAAAATTTGAAAAAAAACAAAGAATCCAAAAAAACTCGAAGTTGAAAACCTCGAGTTTTATTGGTTTGGTTTATATATTCAAAAGTCCGACACACAATGTTTGGTTTGATATTTGAAAAACCCAAACCAACTCAACTAACCAATATTACTATATATAGTCTAGTACAAATATTTTGAGTTAGAATATGTTACATTCATCTCCTATTTTATCTTCAAAATCTATATTTTTCTTTTTTTTTCCTGTCAATTGTCAATAAATATATTATTTCTCAAAAAAGAAGAATAAATTCATCACAAGCTTTGTCGTATACTAAAATAATTTGGACACATATCCACGATATATAAAATAAACATTGTATAAAATAACAAACTATTTATTCGTATTAAATGTTATACCAATACTTTATTTTATTTGTTATTTGAAGAGCTGGAAGAAAAATTGCATACAAGTGCAAAGGATTGCCTTGAGCTCTGAAGTCACTTGTTGGTCTTTTACCTTGCAAATCAGAGGTGGATGAGTGGAGGGACATTTTAAGAAGTGAAATTTTGGAGCTTCCAAATTGTTTGAATGGTATATTACCAGTGTTGATATTGAGCTACAATGATCTTCCTGCACATTTGAGCAATGTTTTTTTATTGTGAAATATATCCCAAAGATTATCCAATCCACAAAGACAAAGTTATTCACTTGTGGATTAAAAATGGTCTTGTACTACAGTTTCGTTCAGGTAATCAATACTTCCTTGAGTTGAGATCAAGATCACTATTTGAAATGGTTTCAACTTCTTCTGAAGGAGACTTAGAGAAATTCTCAAAGCATGACCTTGTGAATAATTTGGCCCAAATTGCATCTTCAAAACTTTGTATTAGGTTGTACGAAAATGAAGGATTTCATATGTTGGAATAAAGTCAGCATACATCCTATTCCAAATCAGAGCAGCTGAGGACATTGATTCTAGTCATGAACTTTCACTCAAATCAGCTAAGCAAGAGGGTGATGCATAATGTATTGACAAGACTAACAACCTTAACGACATTTTCATTGTCATGTTATCCATTTTTGGAGTTTCCAAATGACTTATTTTATCGAATTAAGGGTCCTGAGATTTTTGGACCTTTCCTCGACAATGATTAAAAAGTTACAAGATTCCATTTGTGTATTGTATAACCTGGAGACACTTCTCTTGTCATATTTTTCTTATATTGAGGAGCAACCACTATAAATGGAGAAACTTATTAACTTGCATCATCTTAACATACGCTACAGTTCTCGCTTAAATATGCCTCTACATCAGAGAAAGTTTAAAAGTTTCCATGTGCTAATGAGAGCCAAGTTTCTTCTAGGTGGTCCTGGTGGATTGAGCATGGAAGATTTGGGTGAACTGCATAACTTGTATGGATCTCTATCATATCTAGAGTAGCAAAATGTGATTGATAGAAGGGAAGTTGTGAAGGCAAAGATGAGGGAGAAGAATCATATTGATAAGTTATGTTTGGAGTGGAGTAGAAGCAGTACTGCTGACAATTCACAAACCGAAAGAGACATAGTTGATGAGCTACGCCCACCACAAACATGAAAGTAGTCTAAATCACCGGATATAGAGGGACAAAATTTCCAAATTGGCTAGCTGACCTTCGTTTCTTAAGCTGGTGGAATTGTCTCTAAGCTACTGTAAGGACTGTTATTCCTTGCCTCCACTAGGACAACTCCCTTGTCTGAAATTCTTTTCCATTAGAGTGACACATGGAATAACAGAGGTGATGGAAGAATTCTATGACATTTCAGCCTCAAAAAAGCCTTTTAACTCTCTTGAAAAGCTTCAATTTTAACATATATCCGTAGTTGAAGCAATGACATGTACAAGGAAATGGAGTGTTCCCTGCACTTAACAAGATATTAATTCATAGTTTACAATTGATTTTGTGCAATTGTCCTTTAATTGTGTATTATCTTGATTTGTTCGTTAATCAATAGTTGTTGCAGGAGTTATTCGATATTTTCTTTGTTGTTATTACTGAAAAGATGTTGTGTCTGTATTTCATTTCATACTTCTTAAAATTTCTTCATTCTAAATTTTTCTTTCTCCTCCTTATATTAAATATGTGTTGTTTAGTGAAGATCTTCCCATACATAAGTGGATCTAGAGAGGAAGCTATGGGTTGGCAGAGATTGATTGATAACTATACAAAAGTTGAATGATGCAGGTATTTTTATTTTTATTCCAGACAGTACAAATTTATGAAATATAAAAAAATGTTTGTGAGCCATAAATTTATTGTTATTCAATGCATTTTTTTTAAGAGTTGTGTGTGTCTAGAGCTTCTGTAGTAGTTTTAAACATGTTTTTGTGTTTCTTTAATAAGAAAGATGTTCAGGCAACAAGGTGAGGAAACAACTGAAAAAAATGCATAACAGGACTTACAGAGCCATCGACGGTCCGGTGTTTGATCGACGGACCATTGTTGGGAACCATAGATGAGAAGCTCAGGACTTTGGAGACAACTCGGGGAAATTTGACAAAGTGTGGAACTTCGAAAGGAAATGAGATCAGCGGACTGTCCAGGTGGATCGTTGTATTGATCAGAGAAGGTTTCAGTACCCGAAGTTTGAAAAATTCTAAGGATTGTGCGACGGAGGGCATCGACGTACCGTGTTGTTGGTTCATCGATTGATTCAGAGAAGGTCCAATCTGAGGAGAGAAAATTATTCTAAGTGCTGATTGATGGTTCGTTAGTTGGTCCGTGGATTGATGTCGCGTGAACTGAGCAAACTTTTTATATTTTAATTCTTTTTAATTTTGGACAATGTTTTCTATAAATAGGGGATTAAAACCTCATTTATGGGGTTAGAACCTCTTATTATTTTTTTTACTTTTGTTTGGAGATTGATTTTTGCAAATTTTAGCAATCAACCAATTTTTGGATTTGATTTGAAGTCTTATTTTGCAATTTCAAGTTGATTTTCTGGGTTTCTTCTTATTGATAAAGTAAGTTCATGATTTCTTATTTACAAACTATGAATCGTGTTCTTCCTTGCATGGGAAACTAAATCCACAACCCTTATTAACAAAGTAGACCTACCAAATAAGCGATTCTCGAATAGGTTCTTGCATGTATTGATAATTCTTTCATTTAGAAGTCTTTTTAATGAGTGAATGCATTAGAACTAGCCTTTTCGCTACTTGGCGGACAAAGAAGGACTTAATAAGAAAAGAATTATCAACATAGATTTAGTGTAATGCTATCTAATAGGCTAGTGTCGATTTGTGCGAAGTAATAACTAAGTCATATATTGATTATGATGTATAATATGAGGTAAAATAAGGGTTAGTAGTTTATAAACATGTAGTTGGACCAAGGTAAGGGGTAAAATTCTCTAGATGTAAGACCAAGGATTTAGTGATACATACCTTACTACCTTACATGCAAAACACTAAGGAAGAATTGCTATTGCTAGGAATACGGCGTTATGAACCTATGGGGAACCCATATACCCTAGTTAGTCTCACAACTTGATAAAAGTCAATATATAATTTTGTTCACTTATTAGCTTATAATTTTATAAGAAAATTGTTATACATAAAAATCCCCCGTTTTATTACTTGCTTTTGGAAAGACCTTGACTAAATAGAACTAATAGTGACTTGAAGTCAAGTCTAAGCTATTTTCCTTGAGGGATCGACCCCAATCTACTAGTTGGGTTCTTTAGTTGATTACGATCGCTTATACTTCTTTAAAGAGATATAATTTGAGTGTATCAAATTTTGGTGCCGCTGCCGGGGAATCTGGATTTTATATTAACTTCAATTACATTATTGAAATTTAGTCAATAATTTTCTGATTTTACTTTTTCTTTTTCTTTTTGTTTCTTAGGTCTAGCTCTAGTGTATCCCCTTTGATCTTAAACTTAAGTGCACTTTGAGAAGGATGGAAAATCAACACAACCCATACAAATCTTACATAGAGACCTTATTCTCGCTATATGGGCATGTGGGTCCTCCAATGATGGTTTCGAGAATAAACCCCTTTCTATGAGCATTTGCATTAAACTACTCATCCCCATGAATGTGTGCCCAGGTGGAAAAAGGGGTAGGACAAGAGGTCCTTCAGATTCACTTATGTTAACATTGCCTCTATAGTAATCTTGAGGTCGTGGGGCTGCGTGATGCATCCTCAAAGCATTATCCAATTGGTTCTCACCATGAACTTTATTGTGTTCTTCAACCGGCAATGGAGGTTGCTGGAATGCCCCATTAGGTTGAGAGTATTTCCTCTATCACTAACAGGAGATGCTACCATTTGTTTTACCGAGCTTCTCTGCAACACTATTCATACCTGGGATTAGTTAAGAGATGTGTTCTTGGCAAGGTACTTTCCAGTGTCTAAGAAACTCAACAACAAAGATAAGGTGAACAATTTTGAGGTAATGCAAGGAGAGTCAGTAAGTAGCTCTTTGGATAGATTTATCGCCTTCCTGAGAGGCGTCTCAAACTACCGTATTGATGATGATTAGCTGAAGAGTACTTCTATAGAGGTCAAGACAATAACAACAAAGCATTGCTAGATACTATTGCAAGTGGATAATATGGGGAATGTACTTATGCTGAGATTATAGAGAAGCTGGAAAAGAAAAGGAACCAAGGTCGGAACTATGGTAACTACAACCGAGAGGGTCAATATGTCCGAGATGGGAACTACAACCATGACAACAACTTCAACCGGAGTAACTGTAATAATAGGAATGAGCAGAGTAGGCCCTATGTTCCACATTATAATAGAGAAATTTCTCTTAGGTGCAGTGGAGGTAGTATGGCGAGAGCTGTGAACATGAGACAAAATATGAGGAGGAGGTTTGATGCTAGTGATGAGAACGTCAAAGAGATTAGAGGTGACCTATCTAACATTGAACAAAAGGTCGATGCACATGCAGTTTTGATTAAGCACTTTGAGCTACAGATGGCTTAGTTTCTAATAGTGTAAACCCTCACCAACATGGCACTCTTCCTAGCAACACTATCCAGAATCCTAAAAATGATTGTCATTAATGACAATTACGACTCAAAGTGGTAAGAAGAGCATTTATCCACCCATGTCGTCTAAGGTAGAAGATGATATGAGAAAATATGATGAGGTAGTAGAGGATCGTGGAGAGTTGGATGATAAAATGGTTAAAGAAGAAGAGGTCTCTCAGAAAGTGGTCCCTATTCCTAGACCTCCACCACCATTCCCTTAAAGACTAGTGAAGAAGACTTAGGATGTTAAATACTGGCAATTTATGATTATGTTGAAACAGTATTGTAGTGTTATTGCTACACGGGCTCTTGTGCAGAAGAAGTAAGATCCTGGTGCTTTTACTATTCCATGCATGGTAGCATTGCTAAACTTTGCTAAGGCACTATGTGATCTAGGTTCTAGCATAAATCTTATGCCTCTGTATATTTATAAGAAGTTAGGCTTAGGTGACCCAAAGCCTACTATGATGCAATTACTGATAGCTGATCGAAGAATGAAGAGGCCCATTGGTATACTCCATGATGTGCTTGTGAAAGTGGAGTCATTTGTATTTCCTGCAAATTTTGTGATTCTTGACTATGAAGTTGATTTTGAGGTCCCCATAATTCTAGGGAGGCCATTCCTTGCTACAAGGCATGCATTGGTTGATATGGAAAAGGGCAGATAAAGTTTAGGTTGAACAATGAAGAAGAAATTTTAAACATATATAGGTCCATGAAGTAGAGTGATGAGATCCAAACGGTATCTGTTATATCAAACAGAGTTGAGAGTATCTCTGATGTACAAATGGAAGAGAGACTAGTTGTCAAGGCATTAACTGCAGGATTATGAACTTTGATAGTGATGGTATTGAAGAGTATGGGTCTTTGGTTGATGCACTTGAACGAAATGAATATCGGTCAAAATCAAAGAAATTGGAGTTACATATGAAGCATCGTGAGTCTCCACCCTCAAAACCATCTATTGAGCACCCCCAAAGTTAGAGATTAAGTCTTTACCGCCTCATCTAAGGTATGTGTTCTTAGGTAGAGATAACACTTTGTCAGTGATAATGGCAGCATATTTGAGTGGGGCACAAGTGGAGTACTTGGTGGTAGTATTTAAAGGGTTAAAAGGAGCCATTGGGTGGACTCTTGCGGATATTATTCGTATCCCACCCGGTATTTGTTCCCACAAAATCCAACTCATGACCGATCACAAACTGAGTACTGATCACCAATGAAGGTTAAACCGACATATGCAAGAGGTACTGAAAAAGGAGATCATAAAGTGGTTGGATGCCGTAGTCATCTACCCTATTCGAGATATTAGTTGGGTGTGTCCTCTTTAGTGTGTACCTAAAAGGGGTGGGATGACAGTGGTGCGCAATGAGATGAACGAGCTTGTTACAATACGGACAGCGACTGGATGGAGAGTTAGTATGGACTATCAAAAGTTTAATGCTTGGACCGAGGATGACAATTTCCCCATGCCCTTTATGATCAGATGTTAGACAGACTCGTCGAAAAAGGGTGGTATTGTTTTCTTGATAGCTATTCGGGTTACAATCAAATCTCTATTGGCCCTAAGGATGAAGATAAGACTACTTTTACTTGCCCTTCTGGGACATTCACCTTCAAAAGGATGATGTTTGGGTTATGCAATGCATCGACGACCTTCCAACGTTGTATGATGTTGATATTCTATAATATGGTGGAGGACACTATTGAGGTGTTCATGGATGATTTCTCTATAGTAGGAGACTCCTTTGATCGGTGTTTGGGTAAATTGGTTGAGGGACTCAAAAAGGGGTTAAGATTGTAAATTGGTGTTTAATTGGGAAAAATGTCACTTTATGGTAAAAGAAGGTATAGTGTTGGGCAATCACATCACAGAGAAGGGGATAGAGGTTGATCGAGCTATAGTGGAAGTGATAAAGAGGCTCCCACCACCCATCTCTGTAAAATATGTGAGAGTTTTCTTGGATATGTGGGCTTTTATGGAGGTTTATTAAGGATTTTTCAAAAATTTCACATCATTTGTGCAAACTACACGAGAAGGAATGTAAATTATATTTTAATGAAGTGGGAATGTTGAATGAGAAGTTGATATCCGCGCCCATTATTATTTCCCCATATTGGAGTGAGTCATTTTAGGTTATTTATGATGCTAGTAGGGTTGCTCTTAGTGTGGTATTGGGACAGAGAATGGATCACGTCCTTCACCCTATTTACCATGCAAGTAAAGCTCTAAATGAAGCTCAAAAGAAGTACACGATAACGAAATAAGAGCTTCTTGCGGTGGTACTTGCATTCAAAAAAATTCGCTCTAATTTTTTTGACACGAGGATTATAGTTCATACAGACCACTCCTTGTTGAGGTACTTGATGACGAAGAAGGATGTGAAGCCATGGTTGATTAGAATGTTGTTATTTCTGCAAGAGTTTGATTTGAAGTGAAACATAGAAAGGGGACTGAGAATCAAGTTGCCAATCACTTCTCTAGGTTAGAGGATGAAGCTATGCGTGAAATAGAAGAAAAGACGAAAATTGATGATGCATTCCCAGATGAACATGTCTTGGCTGCTTCTCAAGATTTGGTCCCATAGTTCGCATATTTTGCAAATTATCTGGCAAGTGATAAATTCCATCTGACTTGTCTTTCTATAAGAGGAAAATGTTCATGTTTGATGTAAAGAAGTTTTTTTGGGATGAGCCTTACTTATATCGGATTTGTGCAAATGGGATTATTCACTACTGTGTACCAAAGGCTGAGATGTTGAGTGTTTTGGAGGCATATCACTCCTCGTCTGTGGGTGGGCACCATAGTGGTATCCGGACTGCACATAAATTCTTGCATTATGGGTACTATTGGCTATCCATTCACCAAGATGCTCACGAGTTTGCCAAATTGTGTGATTTTTGCCAACAAGATAGAAGGATCTCTAAACGGCAAGAGCTCTCTTTAAATCCTATTCTGGTGTATGAGCTATTTGATATATGGGGCATTGATTTTATGGTCCCATTTGTGAGTTCTCATGGTATGAAGTATATACTTGTGGAGGTTGACTGTGTAAAAATGGGTGAAAGCAATAACACTTCCTTACAATGAAGGAAAGAGTGTCACCGCATTCTTGAAAAAGAATATCTTCTCCATATTTGGCACACCTAGGGTCATTATTAGTGATGGTGGCTCGAACTTTTGTAATAAGTTGTTCAAAGGGCAATTGGAGAAATATGGGGTTCTCCATAATGTGGCTACTCCTTATCATCCACAGACAAGCGGACAAGTTGAGGTCTCCAATTGAGAGATCGAGCAAATTCTAGCGAAAACGCTGAATGCTAATAGAACAGATTGGTCAAGCAGGTTTGATGATGCTCTTTGGGCCTACCGCACTGCATACAAGACTCCAATAGGTATGTCTCCATAACAACTTGTATATGGGAAGACTTGTCACTTGCCAGTCGAATAAGAACGCAAAGCAATATGGGCAATGAAGAAACTGGAGATGTATCGAAATAAAGAGGCAGAACAGATACTAAATGGGTTGAATGAGGTTGATTAGTTTTGCCTCAAGGCCTATGAAAGTTTAGCCATCTACCAAGAGTGTCACGACCCAAAACCGAGCCGCGAGTGGCACCCACACTTATCCTACTATGTGAGTGAACCAACCAATCTAAACCCAAACATACTGAATAAAATACAATGCGGAAGACTTAAACTCATTAATAAACTCAATTATATAACTTCTAAAAACTCAACAACTATTATTCCCCAAAATCTGGAAGTCATCACCACAAGAACATCTATCCTCAAATTACTAAATCTAAGAGTATCTAGGAAGCTAAAATAAATAAAAAGCTAGTCCATGCCGGAAGTTCAAGGCATCAAGACTTGAAGAAGAAGATCCAATCCAAGCTAGAAGCATTAGCTCACCCTAAATCCGGTGTAGTGAAGACTGGCTAGAGTTGCGGTTGAGTTGAAGACGACGGTACGTTTGCTGCACTCCACAAATAACAAAGAAAGAAACATACAAGTAGGGGTCAGTAAAAAACACAAGTACTGAGTAGATATCATCGGCCAACTCAAAATAGAAAACAGTATATATCAGATAATATAATAAAATCAACTACAATACTCCCATGTAGCAACAACAAGTACTATAATCATTAATAGATACCGCCAAGTTCACACATGAGGACTCAAGCCTCAATACCATACTCATTTGGGAATTAGGTTCATTAGATTGAGTATATTAACATCTTTCAAGATTCATTATCTTTATTCCTCTTGTGTCGGTACGTGACACTCCGCTCC
>NC_028647.1:44900889-44949209 GCF_001406875.1 Solanum pennellii | reverse complement strand
AGAGTACCTGAATCTGTAAACAGATGTGGGTATCTTTCTTGCATATCAGCCTCCCTCTCCCAAGTGGCTTCTTCAACCGGCCGATTCTTCCATTGAACTTTGATGGATGCAATCTCCCTCGACCTCAACTTGCGGACTTCTCTATCTAAAATAGCGACAGGTTCCTCCTCATAAGACAAATTCTCATCAAGCAGGACTGAATCCCAACGAATGATGTAGTTTCCATCCCCATGGTATCTTTTCAACATAGACACATGAAATACCGGATGCACTCCTGACAGCCCTGGAGGCAAGGCTAATTCATAAGCCACCTCCCCTACTCGCTTAAGTACTTCAAATGGTCCAATATACCTTGGGCTAAGCTTACCTCGCTTACCAAACTGCATCACCCCTTTCATGGGCGAAACCTTCAGCAAGACTTGCTCACCCTCCATAAACTCCAAATCTCTAACCTTTCGATCTGCATATTCTTTTTGCCTACTTTGAGCCGCTAGAAGCTTTTCTTGAATGCATTTCACTTTATCTAACGATTCCCTCAGCAGGTCAGTACCCCAAGGTCTAACCTCAAATGCATCAAACCAACCAATGGGAGACCTACATCTCCTCCCATACAGTGCCTCAAATGGGGCCATACCAATACTTGAGTGATAGCTATTATTGTAGGAGAACTCTGCCAAAGGTAAGAAGCTATCCCAATGGCCACCAAATTCTATCACAAATGCACGAAGCATATCCTCCAACACTTGAATCGTTCGCTCAGACTGACCATCGGTCTGAGGGTGAAATGCGGTACTTAGATCCAACCTAGTACCCAATTCCGCATGCAATGTTTTCCAAAACATAGAAGTAAACTGCGTACCTCTATCTGATATGATGGAGAGTGGAACTCCATGCAATCGCACAATTTCCGAGATGTAAAGTTTGGCTAACTTCTCTGCATTGTAAGTCACCTTGACCGGAATGAAATGAGCAGACTTAGTTAACCTATCAACAATCACCCAAATAGAGTCATACTTACCCATTGTCTTTGGAAGACCAACCACGAAGTCCATTGCAATTCTTTCCCACTTCCATTCAGGAATGGGCATTCTTTGAAGTGTTCCTCCAGGGCTCTGGTGTTCATACTTTACTTGCTGACAATTCGGACATTTGGCAACAAACTCCACAATGTCACGCTTCATTCTACTCCACCAAAAATGTTGCTTTAGGTCACGATACATCTTGGTTGCACACGGATGTATAGAATACCTTGAACTATGAGCCTCTGTCAGAATAGTGTTAATCAAATCATCAACACGGGGTACAAATACCCTTCCCTTAATCCTCAACACACCTTCCTCATCGATTGTTTCTTCCTTAGCCTCTCCTCGCAACACTTTATCTCGGATCCGGATCAATTTCTCATCATTAAACTGCTTTCCCTTAATCCTGTCAAGGAAGGAAGATCTTGCCTCCACACAAGCCAAAAATCCTCCCTTCTCATTTACTTCTAACCTCATAAGGTCATTAGCCAGAATCTGAACTTCTCTAGCCAATGGGCGTCTAGAAACTTGCAAGTGAGCTAGACTTCCCATGCTTCCTGCCTTTCTACTTAAAGCATCTGCCACAACATTAGCTTTTCCCCGATGATACAGAATAGTGATATCGTAGTCCTTCAGTAGTTCCATCCATCTCCTCTATCTCAAATTCAAATCTTTCTGAGTAAAGACATACTGTAGGCTACGATGATCCGTATAGACTTCACACTTAACCCCATATAGATAGTGCCTCCATTGCTTTAATGCAAACACTACCGCGGCCAACTCCAAATCATGGGTCGGATAATTACGTTCATGCACCTTTAATTGCCTTGAAGCATAAGCAATTACACTCTTCTCTTGCATTAGCACTGCACCCAAACGAGAATAGGATGCATCACAATAAACAATGAAGTTCTTACCCTCTATTGGCAAGGTAAGGATAGGTGCGGTAGTCAGCAAGGTCTTGAGTTTCTGAAAGCTTTCCTCACATTCATCTGACCATACAAATGGAACATTCTGCTTGGTCAAGTTCGTCAATTGGAAAGCAATGGAAGAGAATCCCTTAACAAATCGGCGGTAGTAGCTAGCTAAACCAACAAAGCTCCTTACTTCTGACACATTAGTAGGTCTCTCCCAATTCTTCACTGCTTCAATCTTAGATGGATCCACCATCACTCCATCCTTAGAAACCACGTGTCCCAAGAAGGACACTGAATCTAGCCAAAACTCACACTTGGAGAACTTGGCATAAAGCTTTTTCTCCCTTAATACTTCCAACACAATTCTCAAATGCTCCTCATGTTCTTTCTTGCTCTTTGAGTATATCAGTATATCATCAATAAATACGATCACAAAGAGATCCAAATATGGCTTAAAAATCCCGTTCATCAAGCTCATGAAAGCAGAAGGGGAATTCGTAAGACCAAAAGACATCACTACAAATTCGTAATGCCCATACCTGGTCCGAAAAGCAGTCTTTGGCACATCCGTTGCCCGTATTTTCAATTGATGATAACCGAACCTCAAGTCAATCTTAGAGAAGACACAAGCACCTTGTAACTGATCGAACAAGTCGTCAATGCGAGGAAGAGGATACTTGTTCTTAATAGTTACCTTATTCAGTTGTCTATAGTCTATGCACATCTGAAAACTTCCATCCTTCTTCTTCACAAACAAAACAGGAGCACCCCAAGGAGATGCACTTGGTCTAACAAGGCCTTTGCTTAACAACTCTTGAAGTTGGGCCTTTAACTCTCTTAACTCAGCGGGAGCCATTCTATAAGGGGGTATAGAAATGGGGCGAGTACCCGGTTCAAGATCGATGCGAAAGTCGATATCCGTATCCGGTGGCATACCAGGATAGCTCAAGAAACTTAGCCTCGTAAGTAGTAACCGACATCCTGCCTTGCTCTAGGCATAGGAACTCATCTCTCCTCCTATCCCTCAAAGTCCGGGGATATACTTCTCCATAAATAAGCTAAAGAATGATGCCGAAGTCATAGGTGGTGCCTGAGCTGGTTGACACTCAACATATGACCTCCACCACATTTTAGCATTCCCTTGAAACTGATAGGTCACAAACTCAACACCAAATCGTTCTACTATACCCATCTTGTGTAGTAGCTCATGACAGTAAACCAGAAAATCGAGGCATCCTCAGATTCAGCACCCTTGAAGACTGGAGGTTTCAATTTCAAGAACTTACTGAAAAGTTCATGCTGATAACTTGTCATTATAGGCCATGTAGTCAACCGAGGAAACGTGCCTATTTCCAATGAGGCATCCATGTGGGGAGCCACAGTAGCTGCATGTTGTACCTCCGGAACCTGAGGTGCTGGTGCAGAAAACACTGGAGGTGTCTGGCCCTGATCAGATAACCCGCTAAGATAAGCAAGAACCTGATTGATCATCTCTGGGGTAGGTTGGGGTGGCAATTCCTCATTCTGTACTTGTTCATTCTCCCCTTCCTCACCCTCTCTTACTACTTCCTCAGTCGGTAGAGGAGTCACCGCCCTAGTACCAGATGGGCTAGGCGCTTGTCCTCTTCCTCTAGAGGACGTCCTCCCACGACCTCTTCCACGGCCTCTCGCCACTACTCCTCTTCGAGCTACAGCCCCAGTGGCTGGCTCAGACGTTTCTTGCCTTGCCAGTGCTGGTGTTGGCGCAGTCGTTGCTCTAGTTCTAACCATTTGTGAAATAGAGTGAAGATGGTCAGATACCAATTTGTATCACCTAGATACCAATTGGATCCAAGTAATAGCACGAAAGGAAGAAAGAAAGAATGGAATTTTCCTAAAGTCTTATAGCCTCTCAAAGAAAAGTAAAGGCGTCCCCCTACCGTTCCTTAAGACTCTACTAGACTCATTCTTGTGTGATGAGACCAACAAACCTAATCCTCTGATACCAAGTTTGTCACGACCCAAAACCGAGCCGCGAGTGGCGCCCACACTTATCCTACTATGTGAGCGAACCAACCAATCTAAACCCAAACATACTGAACAAAATACAATGCGGAAGACTTAAACTCATTAATAAACTCAATTATATAACTTCTAATAACTCAACAACTATTATTCCCCAAAATCTGGAAGTCATCACCACACGAACATCTATCCTCAAATTACTAAATCTAAGAGTATCTAGGAAGCTAAAATAAATAAAAAGCTAGTCCATGCCGGAAGTTCAAGGCATCAAGACTTGAAGAAGAAGATCCAGTCCAAGCTAGAAGCATTAGCTCACCCTGAAATCCAGTGTAGTGAAGACTGGCTAGAGTTGCGGTTGAGTTGAAGACGACGGTACGTTTGCTGCACTCCACAAATAACAAAGAAAGAAACATACAAGTAGGGGTCAGTACAAAACACGAGTACTGAGTAGATATCATCGGCAAACTCAAAATAGAAAACAGTATATATCATATAATATCATAAAATCAACTACAATACTCCCATGTAGCAACAACAAGTACTATAATCATTAATAAATACCGCCAAGTTCACACATGAGGACTCAAGCCTCAATACCATACTCATTTGGGAATTAGGTTCATTAGATTGAGTATATTAACATCTCTAAAGATTCATTATATTTATTCCTCTCGTGTCGGTACGTGACACTCCTCTCCATATAATATCCTGGTGTCGGAACGTGCCACTCCGATCCATATACTATCCTGGTGTCGGAACGTGACACTCCGATCCCCTAATTATACGTGTCGGTTCGTGACACCCGATCCCCTAATTCTACGTGTCGGTTCGTGACACCCAATCCCCTAATTCTACGTGTCGGTTCGTGAGACCCGATCCCCTAATTCTGCGTGTCGGTTCGTGACACCTGCTCCACTAATCTCATTCTCTTAATTCATCAATCCTTCTCTTTTACCAAGGCATCATCAATCTCATTACTTTAGTTCATCAAGCCTTCTCTTATACCAAGGCATCATCAATCTCATTACTTTAGTTCATCAAGCCTCCTCTTATAGCAAGGCATCATCATTAACAAAGAGATTAGGTTTTTTAAGATTTATGATTCAATAGCTTCATCATGCTTATTTTATCAAAATTATAGAATCACATTCATGCAAGCATACAATTAAGCATATAGCAGGGTTTACAATACTACCAATACATATCGTTCGCTATTAAGAGTTTACTACGAATAGCGTAAAAACCATAACCTACCTCCACCGAAGATTAGTGATCAAGCAAGCAAATTCCCCAAAGCTTTGTTTCCTCTTCGTTTCTCCTCTTTCTCGTTCGATCCTCTCTCTCTCTTTGTTCTTTCTATTTTTCTTATTCAAACCCTCTTTCTTTTACCCTAATTAGCATATAATTAAGTATAAAAGATGGCAATAATAACCCACTAATTAACTCAAGGTTACCTCTTTTAACCCCCAAGTAATTAGACTTATTAACATTAACCCACTAACTTTATAATTATAAGCAGGAATAGTCCAAAACGCCCCTTAAAATATTTACAGAAATCCGACCCAGCCTGGGATTACGCAGCCTGTGACGGCCCGTCGTGCCTGCGACGGTCCGTCCTGCTGCTCCGTCATAGAGTTCAGAGACTCAATTCCACTAAAGGGTCTGTGACGGCCCGTCGTGCCCACGACGGTCCGTCCTTCCATGTCGTCACGAAGTTCGGAGAGTCGATTTCAGTACCCAAATTTCAGAATTCTAAGTGTTTTGGAACGAGACCCCCTCGACGGTCCGTCGTGCCCATGACGGTCCGTCGTGGGGTCCGTCGTCTTAGCCAGTTTTTCCAGAAATAAAATCTGCTGCTCAAAACGACTAAACAGGTCGTTACAAAAAGAAGATGAAAAATTATCACGACTAAAGAATTGAAAAACGAGAATTCGTGGTTGCTGATTTGGTTCTTCTATTAAACTCTAGACTACGCTTGTTTTTGGGAAAACTCAAGTCCAAGGGGATCGGGTCATTCCTCATCACTAAGGTGTTCTCCCATGGAGCGGTTGAGTTGGAGAATAAGAAGGGCACAAAGTTCACAGTCAATGGGCAAAAGATTAAGATCTACCCGAAGCATGCAGAGAGTGTCCATGAAGTTCTTGAGGCCTATCACCTTGATGAAATCTGAGTAATCAAGGAGCATGTGTTGTAGAGAAACGTTAAATCAAGATCTTCTTGGGAGGCAACCCATGGTGTATCCTCTAACCAAGAATAGGTTTTATTTTCTTTGTAGGAATTGTTTTAGCTTCTTGTTTCATTTTGTTTTTAATCTTATTTCATTCTTGCTTGTGCACTAGTTTTGTCTATAGATTAGTATAGGATCCGTGTCTCAAAAGTTTCTAGAAAAACACAAAAAGAATGGATTAGTAGGTGTTACATGTGTAGGGACCAAAACAAAAATCTACAGAAAATGGTCTGGTGCATAAGTCTACGGACCGCATCGACGGGTCGTAATTCCATCGATTGACCGTCGATAGTGTCCGTAGATCCCAGGTATGTGTGTTAAATTTTCTAACTCAAGAAGAAATCGATGGTCCCAGTTGACGGACCGTCAATTGACCTACGGTCACTCGATGGGGTTTCATAGGTCCAAACTGCCAGCGACCCGACCAGACCCGCCCGGTAATATTAAAGGATATAACAGTTCATATTCATTCTCACCTTCAAATTATTTTAAAATTCCATTTTAAACCAATTTTCTTCCTTTATTTGTTTCCTAAATAACTAACTATCATACCCCCATATTCCATTTCACTCCAAAATCAGAATCCGTCAGAATCCCCAAGCTCTCCGTTCCACAATTCTCATTTCTCTCCATTGTTATTCAGTCGGTGATCGAGTTCGGGTGCGTAAGATAATTCTTGAAAGTTCATCTCACAACCACATTCTTCTGAACTAAAGGTAATTTGATTTCTTTTAAACTTTGAATTCTCATTCATAGTTGTTTACATAAATCTTGATGTGGGTCTTTACTGTGGAACTAAATTAACTGAAATCGCATGCTAAAACTTGTGTAGTACATCCCTCGGAATGATAGAGTGTGAGTGTGTCGCCTTGTAATCTGTATATCATATGTGTATATTTGTAGTTTTTGCAATTATGACTGAGGGTTTCGTACTGTAGCTGAAGTTGTATGCAAATTATTTGAAAACAAAACTCTAGGAATGACAAAATTGTCTTTTGGGTATTAAAATTGCATGTGTGAACTTGAGTATGTCAAAAGTTGTCCAAATTGGACCTTGAAAAAAGGCCTGAAGTCTGTCTTAGGCCAAAAGTATGAAACCCCATCGATGCACCGTTGATGGGGTCCATCAATTGAACCAAACTTAAAATATCAAAGTTTGAAACGCGAGACGTGGACTACGGACCGTTTTGCACGACCATCATTTCTATCAGAGAATTTATTTTCACTAACTTCTAAAATAATTCAAAGTGTTAGACAACAGAAATGGACTATGGTCTATAGATTGATCGACGGGTCGTTCTACACTTTCGTCATTTCGATATGAGAAGTATGATTTTTTTTCTAAATTAAATAATTGTATGTGTCAAAGGACGGCCCCTATCGACGGACCATCGATTGATCGATAGAACGTCGATAGTGCCTGTTGACCTGAATTCAAAGAACTGAATTGTGTTGTTATATCTTATGTCTTCTTCGCCATGTGTGCTTCGAGTATGTAGTTATGGTGAGTTGTGACTGAAAACTACTCTACATGTACTAATGGCTTTCAAGAAGGACATCGTCTATGCAAAGAGGGTCAAATCCAAGTCTATTGCCCCATCTCGTTGGATAATCATAAACTCTGACACTGATCAAGACCCTGCTTACGTACCTTCGGGGACCACGAATCCCACCATAGTTGCACGAGTCACAAAGGGAACCCACTGCCTCCCTGTCTGATGAGAAGCACACACTGACCGGTTCACCAACCAGGTTTTGTTCTAGTTCTGAAAGGGACTACGCATCAGGGTACGATTCTGCTTCACCTCAAAGTCGACCAAATATTTTTGGTCGAAGGCAGCCACTGACTCCGGTTATTCTTCTCAGGGAGTCACCAGGTCGGAGGGCCACGATTACCAAGTCTCGACTGATGCAGCTACTTGCTAGGCTTCTGCACCTGCACCATGAGCAGATGAACCCGTACATGTTGCTGAGGAACCTTACTGTAGGTGCTTTGATGGCTAATATCTGGTGAACAGGGATGCCAAAATGCTGAATGAGAAGGATTTAATGACCCGTCTAGTTACGGTGGAGTGCTGAGTCCTCACGGGTAGTTTGGACTCAGTCATCAAGGTGCATAGATTATTCAACCGACACAGGTTTGACTTGATGGCGCGGGATTGGGGATCCTATAGTGTAGAGATAGTCAGGGAGTTCTATGCTTCCTATGTTACTACTCTCCGAGGGTCCCTTGACAGGAGGGCAAGGCATGCCAAACATGATCCTCTCACATATACACAGTCCGGGGTTTCCGAGTGGATATATCAGAGTCTACCATCCGCCAATTCTTATAAAGAACGACCACTAGCTCATAGGTGGCAAGTAGTACAGAGTGGTGAGTTCGATAGGAGTATTGAACATCGAGAGGAAACAAAGAAGTGGTTGGCTCAGTACCTGGCCACAGACGGTGAGATGGCAGATTGGGTTATGGACCCTAAAGGGTTGATCAAGAAAGCCACCTTGATTTTTGCTACCAAGTTCTTCGAGATGCTAGTACAACATAGGTTGTAGCCTATTCAAGAGGTTAATATGGTTGCGTGGGACAGGGCAGTGTTGGTAGCAGCCCTAGTAGCGACACTAGGATGGATTTTGTGCGGCTGCTTATTTCGATGATCCATGAGAGGGATTTCAAGACCTCCACTACCTATCCCTTTGCGTGTTTAATCTTCCTGCTTTGTAGGGAGGCCAGGTACCCATTTTGCATTCTGACACACTACGTCACCCGGCGGGGATAGTCGATATCGGTCTCATCAGAGATGAATCCAATGTAATGGTTCCACGGAGAGGACCCAGGATTGAGGTGCCCCTATTGAGCAAGAATTTTGTTGAGACAGTGGATTTAATCCAATGGTCTGATCCTACTGGATCTGAGTCTGCTCTCACCACCCCGGCAAAGTCCAGTCATGCTACTAGAAGGCCCCCCAGCTTGTCCCAATCCAAACCGCCATCTGCAGCACTAGTTCTTTTAGTGCGGCTACAGAAGTTAGAGGCATAGATGGCCACCCTCCTCCACAACATGCAGCCTTGGATGCAGAATTACATTGTTGAGTCCAAGGATCGAGTTTAGAAGAGGGTGACTCAACAGACAAAGAGAAAATTTAGTTGGTCCACCAATGCCTAGTCTGCGTCTAGCTTAATGTACTTGTACGACCAGCCCCCATGATAGACCTCACTACTCTTCAGGATACGGTTGCTAGTTTGCGTGTTGATGTAGATGTCATTATGGAGATGATGGGGATTGAACCGGAGAGTGCGCCCATCGAGCTAGCAGAGGAAACAACGCTCAACGCCTTGTTTCAGACCTTTATTGAGCCATGTGGTCATACTAAGAGGCACTGTTCTAGCCGCACTACTGAGGCAGGTGATAATGCCCATGCGAGGAAGAGAGAGGACGGACCTCGAGGCTGCTAGGAGAGCCTCCGGTCGGTGAGGAGGCCCACCAAATTAGGTCACGAGGGATAGCTGCTGGGGCGTCTAGTTCAATACTGGTGACCGCTGAGAGGAGCACCACTGATGGTGCAGAGATTGATGTGGGCACAACTAAGGGTGACACAAGTATTGATGTTGCTGGTTCCGGGAAATTAAGCCCTCCCACTTGTTGAGAGATCGTAGGCTCTATGCGCCTCACGTTTGCTTTACCTACCACCATGTACTTATGATATTTTATGCATTGGGTACAATGGCATGCTCTTATTGTCGGGGGTGGGGTAAAAGAAAAGTGAGTGTTAGGGTAAGCGTGAGTAGCCTAACTCAAAGTCCTCGCTTGGGGTTTTCTTGCCTGTGTTCTTTTACCCAAATAGACTGATTAATTTTTTGTTGAATCGGCATGACGTTATTTGTGCAAAGTATAAAAGCATCAAAATAATGAAGTATGACGGCTGAAAACAAATGATATCCCTTCCTAGATAGTGCTTGTATGAATAGGTGAAAATGAGTTTAATGTGTTGGATCTAAGCATGAAATAGATAGGAACCCACTGCATAACCCTCAACTAACACCTAAACTGGGACAATCTGATAGTGTAATGAGGTGTCGAGTGAGTGTGGGGATTTTGGAGTGTTCAACAGTTGGTACGTAGCTAGAACTTGCCCGATTAGTCCTGCAAAGGGAATCTATATTAGAAGACTAGGAAAGGATCATAGGCCCTTGTTCGAATTAGCAAACATCTAGTCTAAAATGAAGTTAACCAAACGAAAGTTTTATCCCCTAGGATCCAAATCTGTTGAGCATGTAATAGACCTATTCTTTTTATCACCAAATCACCTTCCTAGGGTTTACTTTTTTGGCACGGTCTCTCCTTGGACATGCGCACCTTGACTTAGGCCAAAATCCTAAGATCCATGAGTTGAGGGTGTCTATAATTAGTGAAGGCCCGGAAATGGGTATGAAAAGAGTTGAATTTTCAAAAAGAACAGAGAAAGTAAGCTAAAGATGTGACTCGGTGAAATTATCAATTGAATGAAAAGGAAAAGAAAAGAGTTTGAAAAGAAAAAGTTGAAAAAGAAGAAAAGTAGGGCGTAAAAGATGACGAAAGAGGTAGGAACTTTAGCTCTAATGTCAATGAGGGGAAAAAGTCGCTAAAATGCACCCATATGTACCATACCTGAGTCTGAGCCTACATTACAAGCCAAGAAAGTCCTACCATGATCCTAGAGTCTAATGTGGTGAACCTAAGCAGTAAAAATAAGGGCAAGCCTACGGCGACGAGTACTAACTATGTTTTAACTTGTTCTTGAGGTTGAGTGTTGAAAAAATATCCTTGTACCAAACTTAAAATCATTGTGCAAAAAGTAAGGATTTATTTTTAAGTGAGGGCAGTAGTTGCAATGTTAGAAAGTTGGTACCTTGGTGAAAGGCAAAATAGTAGAGGTGTCTGTGTATGGTGAGTTTGTGTCATGATGTGATTCACATGATTTAGCTTGTCAAACCTGAGAGCGTAAGCCTACACTAAATCAAAGAAAGAGTTGGAATTGATAGACATGTGATTGCAAAAGCTTAAAATAGCAAATGTTTGTACAAGTGATGTTTTGAGTCATAGTGCATCGCTTGAGGATAAACAACAAATTTAAGTTGAGCTTGTTGTGGTATCATGGTTTCACGATGCTTTCAATGCATTTTGCTTAAGAGTTATGTGTGTCTAGACTGCCTTAGCTCAATAGATCAACGAATCAGGAGATGACTTCTTAAACGTTCGCGAATGGAAAAGAGTTGATTTAGGCACGGACCACAAAAATGGGATTTGCAAAGTAGGATAGGAAAGTGTATTTATATACAATGGAAAGCCCCTATAATCCATGGACCATTTGTAGTAGTTTTAACATGTCTTTGTGTTTGTTTTACAAGAAAGATGTTCAGGCGACAAGATCAGGAAATAACTGAAAAAATACAAAACAGTACTTACGGAGGACATCGACGGTCCGTCATTTGATCAACGGACCATTGTTTGGAACCGTAGATGAGCAGCTCAGGACTTTTGAGACAACTCGGGAAATCCGACTAAGTGTGGAACTACGAAAGGGAACGATTAGAGAAGGTTCCAGTACCCGAAGTTGAAAAAATTCTAAGGATGGAGTGATGGAGGGCATCGACGACCGTGCTAATGGTCCGTCCATGATTCATAGGAGGTTTGATCTGAGGAGATAAAAATTATTCTAATTCCTTAATGACGGAAGGAGTCTACATACCGTCGATTGCTCTGTAGATTGAAGTTGCGTGAACTGAGCAAACTTTCCTCATTTTAATTCCTTTAATTTAGGAAATTGTTTTCTATAAATAGGGGATTAAAACCTCATTTATTGGGGTTAGAAACTCTTAGTATTGTTTTACTTTTCTATGGATATTAGTTTTTGCAAACTTAAGCAATTAATCAATTCCCAAATTTTGTTTGAAATTTTGTCATGCAATTTCAAGTTGATTTTATGGCTTTCTTCTTATTGATAAAGTAAGATCATGATTTCATGATTTGTTATTTACAAACTATGAATTGTGTTCTTGCTTGCATGGGCAACTAAATCGATAACTAGGATTGGGGGAACCATGGGCGATTAACAAAGTAGACCTATCAAATAAGCAATTTTTGAATAGGTTCTTGGATGTATTGATAATTCTTTCATTTGGAAGTCTTTTTAACGATTGCACGCGTTAGATCTAGCCTTGTTGCTACTTGCTATACCAAAGAGGTGGTTAATAAGTAAAAAATTATCAACATAGATTTAGTGTATTGTTATCTAATAGGCTAGTGTCAATTGGTGCAAAGTAATAACTAAGTCATACATCGGTTATGATGTCTAATATAAGGTAAAGTAAGGGTTAGTATTTTATACACACGTAGCTGGACAAAGGTATGGGGTGAAATTCCCTAGATGTCCGACCAAGGATTTAGAGATACATAACTTACTACTTTACATACAAAACACTAGGGAAGAATTGTTATTGCTTAGAATACGGCATTACTAACCTATGGGAAACATATATACCGTAGTTAGTCTCACAAATTTATAAAAACTCAATATTTACTTTTGTTTACATTTTAGCTTAGAATTGTTTAAGAAATGTGTTTCATGAAAAAAATCCCCCCTTTTTTTACTTGCTTTTGGAAAGACCTTGACTAAATTTTCCTCAAGGAATCGACCCCAACCTACTAGTTGGGTTCTTTACTTAATTAGAATCGTTTATACTTTTTTAAGGAGGTGTATTTTGAGTGTATCTGTGCATCAAAGAATATATGTCATGGAACTCGGATTCTAACTTTCTGCCAGAAGAAAACTCATGAACTTCACCATTAACTTCTACTGAACAAGACCGAGGCTGCATACATATTTGCCATCAATACATAGACACTGCTTTCATTTGGATCCAACACAAGCAAATTCTCAGCGCATTATCTCAAAGATCTTCTTGATCTCATCAAATAAATTCTGAGGATCCTCTTTAATTTGTGATCCTACGAACACATTCAGATTCATCCTAACAAAGACACGAACTGTTGGTGTTGCTGACCCACCATTTGCATTCGCAGAAGCATGAACTTGATTGTTCTGGTTGGTCATACTCTGAACCAACATCTTTATGGAATTCCTAAGCTCAGCATTGGAGACTTCCTGATCTGGTACTAGAGGAGCCGTGTTTGCATACCTGGTGTTAGTTCTACGAGGAGGCATGATCTGAAATGTAGAACTTCGAGTTAGAATGGTACTTTATCATACCTTACGCACGATAAGAATAAAATGAAATTGATGTTTTAACCTAAAATACTTTGTAGCCTCCCTATCATTAGATGTAGTTTTCTACACTTGACACCCATGAAAAGGACTCTACTTAGTGCAGCTTTTCGGACATCCTAGGACACTTAAACCTAGAGCTCTAATACAAAGTTTTGTCACACCCCGAGCTACCTTGAGATGTGGACAGGAAACCTTGGACTACAAGTGATCCTAAGCTAACACTGCTGGCATTATCATAAGCAATACTTAAGATAATAAATTGATGCGGAAGCTAAATTATAATTAACATGAAAAAGAAAGGGAATGCTCATATTCAATAACTGAAATATTTGAAACTGATGAGTTTAATACACAAATATATTAACTCAATACCAAGTGGAATCTAACTATGTCTGAAAATAGCCTCTAACTGAGTAGAAAAGCTGGGACAACCCCAACTAAGTCTAGCAAAAACTGAAACTAAATGACTAAAAGACTGAAATGAACTCATGACTATTGTCCATGGAGATAAGGACTCACAACTGACTTTTAGTGAACTGGAGATCGAGAATCGATCTAAGCTTGATGTGGATGCTGAGTCCCTGAACCTACATCACGAGAAAATGTAGCACACGTATGCGTCTGTATTTGAAGATACTGAGAATGTAGGATAGAGTAAAGCTGAAATAAAAAATAACTGAACAAGCACAAAAGCAAGTATAATAATCTGAACATGATATACTGAATTCGAAGCTAACATGAAGCACTAACCAAATTTATAACATGCTGGAACTAAATACTAAATATTCTCATAAACGGTCAATGCAATAAAGTCCGACTGAACTTTGAGAGCTATTAATAACCGATAATAAAACCAAATGAGCTAAATGTGGAGTCTGATGTATACGACCCATCGAGAGCACCCAATATACCCTGCCAGAGGTATGAAGGCATGTTGGCGTGATAACTAAACTGATGCCCACAGAGGAGACTTACTACCTACTTGGACTATAGTTCTGGAACTAATTGGGTAAGCTTAACACTAGTTCAACTCGGTATTATACTACTCCCAATGAATTCTATAATTAATTTATAATGATTAAGTTTCTGTAAATACTGAATTGGTAAAAACTTAACATGCAAACTGAGAATGCAATAATTAATCTTGTAATTATGCATTTATAACTCAGGCATGTATATCTGGAGTAACTGAAATATCTGACCTAGCAGGTGTAATTTAAGAACTAAATAAATACAAAGTAAGGGTTCTAAAATTCATGTAAAAATCAGAGTAATAACATGATAATCTGATTTGGGCACATATAATTAATAAATTCATGAAATTATGTTGAAGTTCTAGAAACCCTAGGTCTAATCATGATTTGGAAATCAAGAGTCTAACTGAAAACTAGAGACCTAATGGGTGAAAGGAACCCACTAGTTAAATTCCACATACCTGATGATGAAATCCAAGGAGAAATATCTAGATTTTGGGACTGGAACTAATGGAACCTTGTTGCATTTTTTAACTAGGGTGCTGGACCTTTCTCTCCTTTCTTGCTTCTCATTTTCTATGTTTTTAATGAATGATTGACTTAGGTAAGTTTTAGTTATGTTTATAGGCTTAAACTGACTAAAATATGATGATTTAGGGTCAAAACAATGTATCTTAGGGTTTAAACGAAGTTGGAAAAGAGAAAAAGACCCCTGAGTTAATTGTTGTCAGACCAAACAATGTGCTGGACTGACGGGCCTCTGTTCAATTTATGGTCCGCCGTTTGGGTCTGTAGGTTGGGTCTACTCGACATGCCTTTACTATACCAGGTATAACTTTTTAGTTGGAGGTTGGATTTTAGCTAACTCGATGGCTATGGAAAAGCTAATCCAATTATCTATCTTTTGATGGATCATGGGACACGTAATTCATTTTGTTCTAAGAGTTATGACCATTTGAAGTTGACCCTACAACATTTTCCTCTTAACTGTCTTTTAATTTTCACCTATGGTCTTTAGGTCCATTTATGGACCGTACTGGTCAATTGTGGTTCTTGTTAGAGAATGGGTAAATGGGTCTTGATCGACGGACATAGACTATGGACCGTAGTCTGAACAACAGACCGTCGGCCCGTCCGTCGTTCGACACTTAGTCAAATTTTCTAGGCTGAGTTTTTGGGGGATTCAGACTTTAACGATGGATGCACAGTAGGTGCTGTAGATCAAGCTACGAGCTATCGATTGTAACCGTCAGTTGCACATGTAGATTTCTGAAAAGATGATTTCTAGTATATTTTAGATATGGGGTGTTACAGCCGAGTCCTCACGGGGAGTTTTCACACAGTCCCCAAAGTGCATAGATTGTTCAACTGACACAGGTTTGACTTGATGGCACGAGATTTGGGCTCCTACAGTGAGGAGATAGTTATAGATTTATTTGCTTCCTATTTTACTACTCTCTGAGGGTCCCTTGAGAAGCGTGCAATGCCTTTCTAACAGACTCATCTCACATATAAACTAGTATGGCATTTCGAAGTGGATATATCAGAGTCTACCATCAATCGGTTCTTATACGGCACCACCACTAGTTCATAGGTAACACATAATACAACAAATTTGACTATCGGTAGCAAGTATGTCACGATCGGAATCTACACCCCAGACGAGACCGGCGTCGTTGACCTCTTAGAGGTCGCAAACAAACCTACTTATGTCATCTTTACTTCATCTAGGTTAATTTTTGCAGAAAATTTGAATTTTTTGTTATTTAACATTCGTAAAAGACATTCTAGTTAAATGCATAAATGTTCACAATCAACGATCTAACATTAAGATCATCAAATGAAAGAAATAGTTCATAGCTGCATTAAATGTGTACTTGCCAAAATGGCACCAATACAAGATCTGAAATGAAGTGGGAAATGAAACACTAGTGGAAATGCTCAACTAGCTAAGGCCTATATCTAAGCTAGATAATAACAGTAGACAACCTCGAAAGCATGAAGGCTTACCAAGTCCGAATGAAAGCTCCGCGTTCGCATAGCTGTAACGTTGTACAGTACGATCTAACATCCACCTATGCCTGCACCTAAAAATAGATAATTGTATGGAATTAGTACACACTTGTACTAAGTGCGGGTATATGCAAGCGCACACCAAGGACATGCATGGGTAACAAAATCATTTCTAACAACATGATTTATGGAAAGTCAAGTCAGTTGACTTGCCAAATTTGGATTAGGAAAGTCAATGGACCTGCCAAATTTGGATTAGGAAAGTCATGCCATGAGTGTAACATGCATCATCAAAGTTATCATTTTGCAAACAATACATAACATATTTCACATATCATATCACGTAGTTCATATCATCCTTTCATATGCCATGAGACCTTGGAATCATGGAATTGACATAAGGACTTCCCAAAATGAGGGCTCAACATATGGGACCTCAACTAGGTAGCCTTCTGTAGAAAACACAGAGTCTGCTTCATTCATTCATTCATTCATACGTACTTCATTTTTCATTCTTTCATATACTACTGTAATCACCATTCATACCTAGGATGTAGTTTCAGACTCTCATCGGGTTTGTTGTGCAATGACAAAGAATAACCTAGCGTCATTACTTATGTCTAGCTCACCTCTTTATTATTGTATCCATACACCTTTTGTATTGTTCATTTCATTATGTGCATTATTTGAGGCTTGCCTCATTCATTCATTGGGAATATTAACTTTAACCGACATAGATCATGTGAGCATCATGAAATCCAGTGTCTCCCCAACACCCAAAAGAGGTGGAATCAGTGGCCAGAGTGACCCAAAACATGCTAGCGTACATGGGAAGTGAACCCCGCTAAAATCCTATATAGGTATTATAGGTTCAAATACTAGGATATACAAGGAGAACTATACCCGACATGCCAGACAGTCACATCTCATGAAAGTTATGTGAACCTCCGCCCTTCTCGAAATAAGGCATCACCGCTCATAGGTAGCCTATCGGTGCTCAGTATAAAGTTCTATTACATTCAATTCATACATTATGGAAGATGGCTTCTACTTTGAGTACATCATATCTCATTAGATGATTTCTTATTTCATTATTAGTTTTAAGTATGCTTTAACTTCAATACTTTCACTAGAGTGCTCGTAGAGACTGGTCTTTTCATTTACTTTACACTCTCATAAGCGAGTACGTATTGGTAACATTTACTTAGGCTCATTTGTGATTGCTCTCATCTTTCACTTTAGCATCGTGTTGTCACCACATTCATTAACTTTGGCACATTTGCTCTTTATAATTATTCACCCCTTTACATGAATGTTCATTTCATCATATGCCAATGCACTTGGCCATTTAGTGCGTTTCACACTCTTACTTAATCCCTTCTAGGTTTTACATCATTTCATCGCATACATCTTAGGTTCACTTACTTTTAAACTTATGATAGACTTATGAGTCAACACATACAAGCCATCATGCTTCATTCATAGTTTGTCTAAGTGATTCATGCTTACCCAAGATTATCTGGTACAAGACTTATGCATCTTGTAGATATGTCAATATATTGATTTTGATCTTTAGAGGCAGCATTCATTAAATATTTGTTTACGTATGACTTATGTGTCAATACGGAATTGGGCAAAGGAACCTGATTTCGAATCCCTTGAACAACACTTAATCTTATTTTAAACTTGATAATTGCTCTTTTCAGATTTGGGAGACCCTAGTTCGATTCCCATCAAGCCCATAATATTTCTTTCTTGTTCTCCTCCCCTTTTTCGTTTTAAGGCAAGGAGGTTGTGTTTCAATCCCCTACAAGCTCATTATTTTTGTTTTTATTTGTCTCTTAACTTTCTGACCTATCCAAGAGGTTGTGGGTGAAATACCCACTCTCCACATTTATTTTCTCCTTTATTTTTCTAGTAACTTTCTCATTCATTCAAGAGGTTGTTGGTTCAATCCCTACTCTCCACATTTTATTTTCTCTTTATTTTTCTCCTAACTCTCTCATCCATTCAAGAGTTGTGGGTTCGAATCCCCACAGCCTTACCTTATTTTAATTTACATTATCTCCTTACCTTCTCAGGTGGTGGGTTCTAATCCCACTCCTCTCATTATTTTAATTATTTTAAAATTTCTGTTTACTCTCTTGTTTGGCCGAGAGGTTGTGGGTTTGAATCTCACACCTCTCATTTTTTCCAGCTTTCATGTAGTGAGGTCTTGGGATCAATCCCCACTAACCTCACATGTTTTAAATTTATTTTAAACTTCTCAATCCTCAAGTGTTCTGGCCGAAACTTCATCAACAAGTGCTGGAAATTTGTCTAAATTTTCTAGCCTTGATTTAACAATATTCATACATTCATTTTGTGGTATTTTCACAATTTTTTTAACGCGTTTTTAAATATAGATTCATTGTTATTTTAACTTAGATTTTTCCACTAAAGATATGCCACCTTACACTTCATTTAAACATCACAAATTACACATCTTATGCACCTTAATTCCAATCATTAAACAAACCATTTTAAAGCTTCAAAACGGAGAACAACAACAAATATTTTACACGTTGCACCACATCATTTTCGGTTGACATCATTGAACATGCTTGCTAATTCCAAACACAAAATCACAAAGAACATCATATTTCACACTTAGCTACGTGAAACAATACCAACAACATGATTAATAACCTAATTTAGATTGAATTAGGAAGGAGACTAGGGACAAGAAATTCTATAATAAAGGGGACAACCCTCGTTTCATACGTTGAATTTTGGAGAAAGAAATTTTTCTTGGAGGAAGGATTCCAAGAGAGAAAACCATACATGTTCTTTGTGTTGTTCAACACTCACAGTTGCTGCCCAGAATCACCACCAACCCAATGTCCAACACAGAAACTCCCACCTTACCCGTCGATAATGTCACTTTTAGCTTTACTTTGATGGATTCTTTTGTCGTTTGTATTTTTATAAGTTCTTAAACTGTGAAGAACTTTTGTTGTTATTTCTGATTTTTGTTGCTGCTTTGTTAACAGGGAAAACGCAAAAACGGATGTGAGAGGTAGATGAATAAGCGTGAAAGAGAGAAGTGTGAGGTAGTGTCCCCTTAGAACTAGAACTTGTTGCCAAGACTTAGTCAAATTAATTACTAATTAATAATCAATAAATAAAAATATGATTTTCATATTTTGTTAAATTATCCATTAATTATTAATTTATTAAATTAATCTATCAAATTAATTAAAACAAATTAAATCGTTGCGCCCACCTAGGTTCGAACCTCTATACCCAAGATGCCCCACCACCATATTAATGAAATATTAAACACATATTTAGGGTAATTACAATACTAACCTTAGCCTGGAAAAAGACCATTTTACACCTAGACCCTCCAAACTTAAGATTTCCCTTTTTTAAGTTTGGTGACTCATCCGGGCAAATCTTCATATTCGGGAGCCCTACATGGATGTACCCAACCTTTCCTAGCCCAACTAACTCCCCAAGTTAGTTGGCTTGGCTGTTGCAAGGATTCAGAGGCCTGGTTTTACGCGCATCAATCCATGTAAACCTGGTCTAATCGTAGTCATTCTAGACACATTAAGCATTACTTATCTTATAAATTTTTAGGGTTGTTACATTATCCCCCCCTAGGAACATTCGTCCCTGAATGACACTAATAATTATTTCTTGTAATGCCAAACAGATCATAGCATAGTTACTACACACAATCAAGCAATAGCAACAAACAATGGAGAGATAAGGAAACTTAGACTTTAGAGTAGGGAGTCTAACCTCAAGACCTGAACAGATGGGGATAGCGGGATCTCATATCGGCCTCGGCCTCCACGTAGCACCCTCAACAAGATGGTTCCTCCACAACACCTTCACTGCGGCAACCTCTTTGTTTCTTTGCCGCCTCACCTGTCTGTCTAGAATCTCAACACGTTTCTCCTCATAGGACAAGTCTTCATCAACCCCCAAACCTTCAATACGTAGAATCGATGCTGGATCACCGAGGCACTTCTTCAGCATGGACACATGAAAGACTGGATGAACAGAAGCTAGCTTCGCAGGCAATGTCAACTCATTGGCCACCTTGCCCACACACTGTACGACCTCATATGGCCCAACATACCTCGGACTCAACTTCCCCTTCTTGCCAAGCCTCATCACCCCTTCCAGAGGTGATATCTTCAAATAGACCTGGTCACCAACATCAAACTCTAAGGGTCACTTCCTGTTATCCCCATATGACTTCTTCCAACTGTAAGCAGTATCCAACCTGTCTCTAATCACTCTGAACTTCTCCAAGGCCTCGTAAATGATCTCTGGACCCAAAATGGATGACTCTCCAACCTCGAACAACCCAAATGGAGACCTACACCTCCTACCATACAGTGCCTCAAACGGTGTCATCCCAATGATGGAGTGATAGTTGTTATTATATGAGAAATATATCAAAGGCAAATGGTCGTCCCAACTACCTCTGAAGTCAATCACGCACGCCCTCAACATGTCCTCTAATGTTTGGATGGTGCGCTCAACCTGCCCATCAGTATGAGGATGAAAGGTAGTACTAAGCTTCACATGCATGCCAAAACTCTTTTGGAAAGATCTCCAGAAATGTAAAGTGAACTGAGCTCCTCTATCTGAAATGATAAACAAAAGAATCCCATGCCATATCATAATCTCATCGATGTAGAGTCTTGCATAGTCCTCGACCCTATAAGTAGACTTCACAGGGATAAAGTGGGCAGACTTGGTCATTCTGTCCACAATAACCCATATGGAGTCATGCTGCCTCCTAGTCTTCGAAAGACAAACCACGAAGTCCACGTTAATGGTTTCCCACTTCCAAGTCGGAATCTCGATAATCTGAGTCAGACCGCTAGGCGTAAGTTGTTTTGCTTCAACGTGTTGACAATTAGGACACTTGGCCACATATTCTGCAATGTCCTTTTTTATGTCATCCCACCAATATATCTGTTTAAGATCATGATACATCTTGGTGGAACCTGGATATATGGAATATCTACAACCATGGGCCTCTGTAATGATTCTGGTCCGCAAAATCATCCACATCTGGTACACACAACCTATCGTAGTATCTAAGTATGTCATCTCCGAAAGCAAAAGACTCATTCATTTTAACCAACACTCCTCCTCCAGGTCTCTGTTGATCCCTGTGTGGAACCTGCTCATCTCATCCTTGGTGTTAGACACTAGGGAAGTGGCATACCTGGACAACTTAACGAACGTCAGGGAATACTCCATGACTGTCATCGATCCTTGCTTCAGGTTGATAATTCCTCAACCTTAGCTTCTCTCATCATCCTGCGTAAGAATGTCTCTAGATTAGCTGTCTTAAAAAGCTCCATAGTGACCGAAACTCCGCCCAACACTCGGCTATCTTGCCACATCTTGCACCAAGTCTGTGCAACATCCTTGAGATGATAGGAAGCGAGCTCAGCCTTCTTAGTATCTGTGGACCCCATGGCCATGAAAATCTTGTGGACCTCGTCCACAAACTCCTGGGATCCTCTTAAATTTTGGATCCCGTAAAAATAGGAGGATTCATCCTCGTGAAGTCTCGCAACCTATTAGCCATGCTACGCACTGGTGGGTTCTCCCTCTCAACATTCTGCCGGTTGACCTGGGCACTCATGGACTAAGCCTTCATGGTGATGCCCTGATCCATCTGAGTTAGAGCGGTCCGCACCTCAGCATCAGTCACCCAGCTGGGCTAACTAGCCCGGCCACTCCTTCAGCTGGAGCCTGGGGTGGAACCTGATTGTCCCCAGTAGCTGCTCCTCTTCTGACCAATGTTTCTCCTGGTATTCATTCTCTGAAAACAACAAGAGTTGATTTTATACACACTCATAACACTAAGAAATCAGACATTAGCAAAGGCACGATAAGATCAGAAAAAGGGAAATTTTCCTAGGCATCATGCAGTCTCTAATTAAAGATAGTGGTGCACTTCACTACCAAGAATTAGAAACTAATCAATGTGGCTGATGTGAAGTTATTATTCTCGGAATTTAACCTAGGGCTCCCTTACAAACTTTGTCATTACAAAAATCTAGACCTTAGACGAGACCGGGTCTTTAACCTCTCAGAGGTCGCACACAACCCTACATACGTCATCTTTACTTCATCTAGGTTAATTTTTGTGAAAATTTTGGACTTTTTGTTACTTAATATTCATACAATACATTCTACTTAAAATCATTAATGTTCAAAATCAACCATCTAACATTAAGATCATCAAATGAAAGAAATAGTTCAAAGCTGCATTAAATGTACTTGCCAAAATGGCACCAATACAAGATCTGAAATGAAGTGGGAAATGAAACACTAGTGGAACATGCTCCACTAGCTAAGGCCTACATCTATTCTAGATAATAACAGTAGACAGCCTCAAAAGCATGAGGGCCTACCAAGTCCTAATGAAAGCTCCATGTCCGGATATCTGTAACGTTGTACCAAACGATCTAACGTCCACCTATGCCTGCACCTAAAAATAGATAATTGTATGGAATTAGTACACACTTGTACTAAGTATGGGTATATGCAAGCATACACGAAGGACATGCATGACTAAGAATAGCTCTTTTCTAACAACATGATTTATGGAAAGTCAAATTAGTGGACATGCCAAATTTGGATTAGGAAAGTCAATGGACCTTCTAAATTTGGATTAGGAAATTCATGCCATAAGTGTAACATGAATCATAAAATTTATCATTTTGCAAACAACATATAACATATTTCACATATCATATCACGTAGTTCATATCATCCTTTCATATGCCATGAGACCTTGGAATCATGGACTTGACATTAGGACTTCCCAAAATGAGGGCTCAACATATGGGACCTCAACTAGGTATCCTTCTTTAGCAAACGCAGAGTCCGCTTCATTCATTCATACGTACTTCATTTTTCATTCTTTCATATACTAGTGTAATTACCAGTCATACCTAGGATGTAGTTTAAGACTCTCATCGGGTTAACTCTGCAATGACAAAGAATAACCTAGCGTCATTACTTAAGTCTAGCTCACCTCTTGATTATCGTATCCTTACACCTTTTGTATCATTCATTTCATTATGTGCATCATTTCAGGCTGACCTTCTTCATTCTTTGGGAACTTTAACTTTAATCGACATAGATCATGTGAGCATCATGAAATCCAATGTCTCCCCCAAACCAAAAATAGGTGGAATCACCGGCCAAAGTTACCCAAAACATGCTAGCGTATATGGAAATTAAACGCACTAGATCCCTATATTGGAAGTATAGGCTTGAAGACTAGGAGATATAAGGAGACCCATACCCGGCATGCTGGACAGTCTCATCTCATGAGAGTTAGTAAACCTCCGCCCTTCCTGAAAGAAGGCATCACCACTCATACCTAGCCTATCGGTGCTCTGTATAAAGTTCCATTACATTCAACTCATACATCATGGAGACTGGCTTCTAGAAGGAGGACATCATAGCTCATTAGATGATTTCTCATCTCATCATTAGCATTAAGTATGCATTAACTTCAATACTTTCATTAGAGTGTTCATAGAGAATGGTCTCTTCATTAACTTTACATTCTTATAGGTGAGTACGTTTTGGTAACATTTACTTAGGCTCATTTGTGATTGCTCTCATATTTCACATTAGCCTCGTGTTGTCACCACATTCATTAACTTTAGCACATTTGCTCTTCATAATTACTCATCCCTTTACATGAATGTTCATTTCATCATATGTCAATGCACTATGCCATTTAGTGTGTTTCACACTCTTACTTAACCCCTTCTAGGTTTTACATCATTTCATCACATACATCTTAGGTTCACTTACTTTTAAACTTATGGTAGACTTATGAGTCCACACATACAAGCCATGAGGCTTCATTCATAGTTTGTCTAGGTGATTCATGTTTACCCAAGATTATGTGATACAAGACTTATGCATCTTGTAGATATGTTAATATATCTATTTTGATCTTTAGAGGCAGCATTCCTTAAATATTTGTTTACGTATGACTTATGTGTCAATACGGAAATGGGCAAGGGAACCCGATTTCGAATCCCTTGAACAACACTTAATCTTAATTTAAACTTTATCATTGCATTTTTAAGATTTGTGAGACCCTAGTTCGATTCATATCAAGCCCATAATATTTCTTTCTTGTTCTCCTCCCCATTTCGTTATAAGGCAAAGATCTTGTGGGTTCAATCCCCACAAGCTCATTATTTTTCTTTTAATTTATCTCTTAACTTTCTCACCTATCCAAGCGGTTGTGGATTCAATCCCCACTCTCCACATTTATTTTCTCCTTTATTTTTCTCCTAACTCTCTCATTCATTGAAGAAGTTGTAGGTTCAATACCCACTCTCCACATTTTATTATCTCATTTATTTTTCTCCTATCTCTCTCAGCCATTCAAGAGGTTGCGGGTTTGAATCCCCACAACCTCACCTTATTTTAATTTGCATTTTCTCCTTACCATCTCATTCTTCTAAGAGGTGGTGGGTTCGAATCCCTCTCCTCTCATTATTTTATTATTTTAAAATTTCTCTTTACTCTCTTGTTTTGCCGAGAGCTCTAGGTTCGAATCTCACACCTCTCTTTGTTTTTCCAGCTTTCATGTAGTGAGGTCATGGTTTCAGTCCTCACTGACCTCACATGTTTTAAATTTTTTTTAATCTTCTCAAACCTCAAGTGTTCTGGGAAACGCCATCACCTATTTCTGGAAATTTGACCAAGTTTTCTAGCCTTGATTTAACAACATTCATACATTCGTTTTGTGGTATTTTCACAATTTATTTAACGCATTTTTAAGTGTAGATTCATTGTTGTTTTAACTTAGATTATTCCACTTAAGATCATCCACCTTAAACTTCATTTAAAAATAACAAATTACTCATCTTATGCATCTTAATTCCAATCATTAAACATGCCATTTTAAGTCTTCAAAACGGAGAACAATAACAAACATTTTACACATTACACCACATAATTTTCGGTTGACATCGTTGAACATGCCTGCTAATTCCAAACACAAAATCACAAAGAACATCATATTTCACATTAAGCTACCAGAAACCATACCAACAGCATGATTTCTAACCTAATTTTGATTGAAATCGGAAGGAGACTAGGGACAAGGAATTCGACAATAAAGGGGGCAATCCTAGTTTCATGCCTTGAATTTTGTAGAAAGAAATTTCCCTCGGAGGAAGGATTACAAGAGAGAAAATCTATACCTGTTCTTGAAGTTGCTGTCTAGAATCACCAACAACCCAACGTCCAACACAGAAACTCCCACCTTACCCGTCGAGAATGTCACGTTTAGCTTTACTTTGATGGATTGTTTTTGCCGTTTGTATTTTTATAAGTTCTTCAAGTGTGAATAAATTTTGTCGTTATTTCTGATTTTTGTTGCTGCTTTGTTAACAGAGAAAACGTGGAAATAGATGTGAGAGGTAGATTGATAAGCGTGAAAGAGAGAAGTGTGAGGTAGTGTCCCTTTAGAACTAGGACTTGTTTGCAATACTTAGTCAAATTAATTACTAATTAATAATTAATAAATAAAAATCTGATTTTCATATTTTATTAAATAATCCATTAATTATTAATTTATTAAATTAATCTACCAAATTAATTAAGACAAATTAAATCAGTGCTCCTCCCACCTAGGCTCGAACAGGGGTGGAGCAAGATTTTGCTTAATGGGCAATTTCGTCCCTCTCTACCCAAAATTTCCCATCAACCATATTAATAAAATAATTAATTACAAATTTTCTTCTAGCTTTGGAGCCTCATAAGACTCGTCGTGGAGGCCGGAGAATTTTTGTTTATTCTTTCTTCTTCTTTATTATTTATTTGTATTCGATATTAATAAAAAATATAGTTTAGCTATTGTTCTTAACTTTTAATGATTAACACAAACATATTTATTTTAATAAATTTTCATTGTGTTTTTTGAGATAATGAGTAGCTAAGATCCAACACTAGGTTGTGGGAACCATGAGCAATTAACAAAGTAAGAAAGTAATTAAGCAATTCTCAAATAGGTTATTGTATGTACTGAGTTCTGGCGCGTGCACTCGTTAAAAATACTTGTACGCGAAAGAATTATCAGTACAAACAATAACCTATTAGAGAATCGCTTAATTACTATTCTTACATTGTTAATCCCTCATGGTGCCCAGAAACCTAGTTGTGGATCTTAGCTACTCATTATCTCCAAAACACAATAAAAATTTATTTAAATAAATATGTTTGTGTTAATCATTAAAAGTTAAGAACAATAGCTAAACTATCTTTTTATTAATCACGAATACAAATAAATAATAAAGGAGAAGAAAGAATAAACAACAATTCTCCGGCCTCCACGGAGCCTCTTACAAAGCTCCAAAGCTAGAAGAAAATTTATATTATGTCTTGATCTTGTTTCTTGGCCTCCACTAAATAATAATTTTCTATGCCCTATTTATAGATGTAGAAAACTCAAAATAAAATAATTGAGACCAAACAAATTAGGAACGCAAAACAAAAAAGAATTGGAGTGGTTTTTTCCTCTTTTTTTTCGCGTGTAGTGCCGCGTTAACGGATTGGCCAGTGTATTAAGGGAATGCCACGTGACAGCTTTACTTTGGCAATTCACAATTGCAGAAATATGCATCTTAAGTATACTATATTATTTTATTCACTTTAATCTATTAAGTTGCCTGCTTGATTTGCTTCTTTAAATTTTCATCTTTAATTTGTTTTAGCTCCAAACTTCTTCATTTTTCCACAAAATTAATCCTACAAAAAAATATACAATTTAGCACAATCCATACAATTTATGCTCAAAACGGACAAATATAAATAATAAATGTGACGTTAAATAATGATAAAAATGTGTATTTTGGCCTCACATCACTCATCAGGGATGAGTCCAATTTAGCGGTTCCACAGAGAGGACCCGGGATTGAGGTTCCCCCATTGAGCGAGAATTTGGTTAAGACTGTGGACTTAGCCCGAGTGGATGATCCTGCTACATATGAGCTTGCTAACACCACCCCGGATGACTCCACTCATGCTGCCAGCACTGCCTCTAGCTCGTCCTGATCCACGCCGCCATCTTCAGCAGTGGAACCTTTAGCACAAGTACAGAAGTTATAGGCACAAATGGCCACCCTCTTCCACCACATGCAGCCTTGGATGAAAAAAATCATTCCTGAGGCTGAGGATCGAGTTGAGAAGAGGTTGACTCAGCACAGAGAGGAGAAAATTTAGGCAGTCCACCAACGGCTTCGAGCTTCGTGTACTCACACGACCAACCCCTACGATATACGTGATTACTATATGATTGATAGTTTGCATAGTGATGTAGATGCCATTATAGAGATGATAGGGACTGAACCGGAGAGTGCGCCCATTGAGCTAGCAGAGGAGATAATGCTCTACCCCTTATTTAAGCCCTTTGTTGAGCCACGCGGTCGTACCAAAAGGCACCGTTCTAGCCGCACTAGTGAGGCAGGTGATGATTCTCGTGTGAGAAAGAGAGAGAGAATGGATCTCGAGGCTTCTAGGAGAGTTTTTTTGGTGAATAAGGAGGCCCGCCAGATTAGGGCACGAGAAATGGCTGCTGGGGCGTCTAGTTACATAATGGTGACTGGAGAGCATAAAACCACTGATGGTGTGGAGTTTGATGTGGGCACCACTGAGGGTGAACAAGTACGGATGTTGCAGATCCTGGGAAACCAAACCCGCACACTTGTTGAGAGATTGTCGATGCTATGCGCCTCAGGTTTGCTTCACCTACCACCATGTACTTATGATTTTTTATGCATTGGGGATTATGGCATGCTCTTTTTGTCGTGGGTGGGGTAAATGGAAAGTGAGTGTTAGGGTGAAGCTTGAGTAGCTTAACTTAAAGTCCTCCCTTAGGGTTAAATTGCCTGTGTTCTTTTATCCCGATAAACTTATTAATTTTCTGTTGAACCGGCATGACGTTATCTGTACAAAGTATAAAAGCATCAAATGAATAAAGTATGATGGTTGAAAATAAATGATATCCCTTCCTAGATAGTGCTTGTATGAATAGGTGAAAATGAGTTTAATGTGTTGGATCTAAGCATGACATAGATAGGAACCCACTGCATAACCCTCAACTTACACTTAAACTGGGAAATCTTAAAATCTGATAGTGTAATGAGGTGTCGAGAGAGTGTGAGGATTTTGGAGTGTTCAACAGGTGGTACCTAGATAGAACTTGCCCAGCTAGTCCTGCGAAGGAAATCTGTGTTAGATGACTAGGAAAGGTTCGTAGGCCCTTGTTCGAACTGGCAAACATCTAGCCTAAAATGAAGTTAACCAAACAAAAGCTTTATCCCTTTTGATCCAAATCTGTTGAGCCTGTAATAGACCTATTTTTTTAAATCACAAACTCACTTTCCCAGGATTTATTATTTTGGCTCGGTCCCTCCTTGGACATTTACACCTCCACTTAGGCCAAAAGCATAAGTTAAGGGTTGATAATGTTGAAAATGACCTCGTCTTTGCCCCGATCCGACTTCAGGTATTGTGTACCTCAAATCATGGAAAAGCCATGAGTTGAGGGTGTCTATAATGAGTGAGGACCCAAAAATGGGTATGAAAAGAGTTGAATTTTTAAAAGTAAAGAGAAAATGAGTAAAAGATATGACCCGGTGAAATTATCAATTGAACATAAAGAAAAAGAAAAGTAAAACAAAAGATTTTGAAAAGAAAACATTGAAATATAAGAAAGTAGGGCGTAAAAGACAATGAAAAATGGTAGGAAGCTTATTAGAGGTAATGTCAAGGAGGAGCAAAAGTCGCTAAACTGTACCCATATGTACCATACATGACCCTGAGCGTAAGTTACAAGCAAAGAAAGTCCTACCGTGATCCTAGAGTGTAAAGGCGTGAACCTAAGGAGTTAAAACAAGGGCAAGCCTATGGCGACGAGTACTAACTATGTTTGACCTTGTTCTTGAGCGTGAGTTTTGAAAAAATATCCTTGTAACCAAACTTAAAATCACTGCGCAAAAAAATGAGTGACGTGAGGTCACTAGTTGTTGTGTCGGTCGGTACCTTGGTGAGAGGCAAAATAGTAGAGATGTCTCTGCATGGTGATTTTGTGTCATTATGTGATCCAAATGAGTTATCTTGTTGAACCTAAGAGCGTAAACCTACACTAGATCAAAGAGAGAGTTGGGATTGATAGACATGTGATTGCGAAATCTTAAACGATCATACTTTTGTACAAGTGTTTATTTGAGTCATAGTGCATCACTTGAGGATAAAAAATGAATTTAAGTTGAGTGTGTTGATTTACCGTGGTTTCACGGTTAGTAGAAGTATTAACATGTTTTTGTGTTTGTTTTACAAGAAAGATGTTCAGGTGACAGAACAGGAAACAACTGGAAAAAATGTAAAACAGGACTTATAGAGGCCATCGACGGTCTGTCATTTGATAGACGGATTGTAGTTGTGAACCAAAGATGCGCATCCCAAGACTTTTCAAACAACTCGGCAAAATCTGCGTGTGGAACTACGAAAGGGAGCGATCAGAGAAGGTTCTAGTACCCAAAGTTGAAAAATTCTAAGGATGGAGCGACCGAGGGCATCGATGGACCGTAGATGCATCGACGGACCATGTTAATGGTCTACTGATTGATTCAGTGAAGGTGCGATCTGAGGAGAGAAATTATTCTAAGTTCTAAATAACGGAAGGAGTCTGCAGACCTTCGTTTGGTCTGTAGATAGAAGCTGTGTCAACTGAGCAAACTGTAATTATTTTAATTCCTTTTAATTTAGGACATGTTTCATATAAATTGGGGATTGAAACCTCATTTTTGGGGGTTAGAAACTCTTACTATTATTTTACTTTTGTCTGGTGATTGGTTTTTGCAAACTTTAGCAATCAATCAATTTCAAGTTTTGGTTTGAAGTTTTTTCTTGCAATTTGAAGTTGATTTTTTGGGTTTCTTCTTATTGATAAAGTAAGTTCGTGATTTCTTATTTAGAAACTATTAATTGTGTTGGGTAAATAAATGCAAAACTAGGGTTGTGGAAACCATGAGTGATTAACAAAGTAGACCTAGCAAATAAGCAATTCTCGAATAGGTTCTTGCATGTATTGATAATTCTTTCATTTAGAAGTCTTTTTAACTAGTGCATGCGTTATAAATATCCATGTTACCACTTACTGGACCAAGGAGGTAGTTAATAAGAAAATAATTATCAACATAAATTTAGTGCAATGCAATCTAATAGCCTAGTGTCGATTGGTGTGAAAGAATAACTAAGTCATACATCGATTATGGTGTCTAATATAAGGTAAAGTAAGGGTTAGTAGTTTATACACACGTAGCGGGACCAAGGTACGGGGTGAAATTCTCTAGATGATGGACCAAGGACTTCGAGATACATAACTTAGTACTTTACATACAAAACACTAAGGAAGAATTGCTATTCTAGGAATACGGCGTTATGAACCTATGGGGAACACATATACCCTAGTTAGTCTCATAACTTGATAAAAACGAAATATTTACTTATTTCATATGGATCAAACTCAAGAAAATTCTCTGCTAACCATCTTTCCAACTCCATGTTTCCGTGGCTCCTACAAGCCGATAACAAATAACCCCATATGACAGTATCAGGTTCCATCTTCATACTTCTTAACCTTTTCTACTTCTACAACTAGTCCTGCTTGACCAAGAATATCAACCATACAACCATAGTGCTTGATTGATGGTTCAATACCATATTCCATTTTCATTAATTCAAAGTAGTTTTTTTCTTTATCTACATTGCACGCGGTTAGTACACCGATGAAACTCACAGAATCTGGTTTCAGAATAGAGCATTGTAGCTTTGCGAATATCTTAATCGCATCATCCTCAAATTTATTAGTAGCTAAGCCAAAATCATAGCGTTCCAAGAAGACAATCCTTTATTTGAGACACTTACAAAAACATGCCACGCCATTTCAACGTTTGGACACTTGCAATACATGTCTAAAATTGGAATAACAATAATGATGTTTAACTCCACATTGTTCTTCTTAACATACTTGTAAATATAATTCCCTTTTCAAGTGCTCCTAAGTGCCCACAATCATTCAACAAGCTCACCAAAGTGAATTCACTAGACTTAATATTTTCCTCTTGCATTGTGCTAAATAGTTCCAATTCTTTATTTCACTTCCCATTTATAACAAAACCACTTACCATATTATTCCAAGAAACATCATTTCTAGTTGGCATTTTACTAAACAACCTTCAAGAATCACCGAATTTCCCGATTTAGCTAGGCCAACTATCATGGAATTCCAAGAACCAACATCCTCAATCTCATCCTCATCAAACAAATTCCATGTTTTAACCAATAAACCACAATTTACATATATATAAAATAGGGTATTTCTTATGAATGTATTAAATTTTAGGCCTAGTTCGATGATTCTTCCATAAAGTTGAGTATTTCTCCCTAGTATACACGCAAGTGCACGTGGTCACACAAGTAATATAGTTTCTTTTGAAACGAGTTATTGTTCCCAAGGGGCTTATGATCAACTTTTATCTGCATTTAATTCCACAACTGAAAAGAAAAGTAATTAGTTCACAGGTTGGATGTTTTGTGATTCACCAAAACTATTATGGATTGAACTTAAAGTAAACAAGTTAATGGGCTACCCAAGCTCTCTATATTCTCTGATCTAGCTAACCTCTCGTATTGTCAATTCGAGATTAGACAGTAAATTTATTCTTGGATGGCTAGTTAAGAAATAGTAAACAAGAATATAAAAGTTATTTGAATTAACAGCTGAAGATTGATTCGTCAAGCTTCAAATATTCAACAATTGATTCGTAGTTGTAGTCCCTGAATAAGGGAGTTTATCTACTGATACTCATACGATTCAAAAAAAAAAAGATTATTGTGCATAAACAAATCCACAAATTAGAAGAGTTAAGATGATCACAAACTTTAGTCTTGCCCTTGCACACTAAACAAAGATCGAACCCCAATAATGATAGCTCTAGGATCTATTTATAGTACTAGATACAGTTCAATGCAAATCCTATTAAAATTGTACTTCTACTTAATGTTTAAAACTTGGAAAAGTCGGAATTATCTTGGGGGGTCACGCCTCCATCGCACCTAAGAGCATCTGGGACTCTACACATTCTGGCGTGGCCCGCAAGTATCGCTCGTTAAAACCATCTCTGCATGTAAGGGTTTGGCGCGGGCGGGTGTGCAAAGCGCCTCAACTATAGCTCTAAGCGACAAGTACTGGCGTGGTGCGCTGACAGTGCGCCTCTGATAGGAGCTTCAACACTTACACATATGTCTCTTATCCTTGTTTTTTCTTCGTTCTAGCTCCAATTTCTCTGAGAGTTCTTGAAATCACTAATCATGTGTGTAAGTGTCTTAATAAACACAATCAACCACAACATCAAGATAATAACTAAATAGTGTCCTTAATTAGTACTAAAATATGGGCAATTATCGACTACTTAGGCATATAAATACACCTAAGATTACCACCCCACACTTAGACTTTTGTTTGTCCTCAAACAATCTTTAGACTATCAACTCTATGTCATAACCGTTTTGACTTTTTCACTTTCCTTAAACTCCACCATGAAATTTTTAATCATGATCATGCAATATAAATTGGATGCAACACTTCTCCACGAATATCCCAAGTACAACACATGCTCAAAGAATGACTCTTTTCGGGCTAATGCAAACTTATATCAAACATTGCTAGATAATCCTCCGTATGACATGGACGCCCTCTTTTTTATGTAGTACAACCTTTTTACTTCAACAATATCACAAACTTCAAGGCCTATTTTAACAACATCTACTCGCACTCACAAGTGAAACTCTTAATTTCCTCAATATGCCATATATTTGCCCCTACTGTATCTTAACTTTCACATTCTCCTTCTCAAGGAATCAAGAGGAGTTTCATTTGATTGTAATGTTGGCTTTAGGTAATCGAGGGATTTTTTGGAATTGATTATAGTGACTACACCTCCCTAATGCACATGTTATCATACAACACACACCATCCTTCAACTATTCTTTTCATCTAATACACCTTTTATGAATAATTACTCCTTTCTTGCTCCATATTTGACCTTTTATTTTATTATTATTATTATTATTATCATTATTATTATTATTATTATTATTATTATTATTACTATTATTATTATTATTATTATTATTATTATTATTATTATTATCATCATCATCATCATCATTATTATTATTATTATTATTATTATTATTATTATTATTATTATTATTATTATTATTAGTATTATTATTATTATTATTATTATTATCAGCATCATTATTATTATTACGGAAAAGATTCAGAAATACCCCTAAACTATTCAAAATATTTCATATATACCCTTGAACATTATTTCGGCTCAAAACTATCCATCACGTCATACTATTGGTTCAAAAGTACCCTTCTTATTAACGAAAGTTCTTAAATGTCACGTCGGTGCCACATTGCATGCCAATAGGATTCCATTGCCACGTAGACTAAATAGAAAGGGTCAAAATACCCTTAAACTATCCGAAATAGCTCATATTTACCCTTAAACTATATTTCGGCTCAAAACACTCCCTTCCCGTCTAACTATTGAATCAAAAGTACCCTTCTTATCAACAGAAGTTGTTAAATGCCATGTGGAGGCCAAATTGCATGCCAACAAGGTTCCACTGCCATACAGACTAAATCCCTAAATCCTAATTACTTCCCCCCTCATTTCATTAATTATAGAAAATATATATTCACCTGTTCTCCCTTATTTCGCAGCTATGGTTTCATACTTTTCCTTGTGGCTGGGTTTCAAAGTGGACATTCATGCTTGTAGGCTAGTAAATATTTTTTTTCTGATTTTATTATGTTTACAATTTCAAAGCATGATAGTTAGGATTTCACAACTTTCCCCTAATTTCGCAACTAGGCTTCGTATCTTTCTTCGGGGCTGAGTTTCAAAGTGATATTCATGGTTGTAGGTTAGTAAATATTTTTTCTTATTTTATTACGTTTACGGTTTCAAAGTATGATAGTTAGAATTTCACGATTTAAAAGTGTGATAGTTAGACTTTCACAACTTTCCCGTCATTTCGCGGCCAAGGTTTCATAACTTTCTTCGGAGCAGAGTTTCGAAGTGGATTTTCGTGGTTGTAAGCACAATAATATAAGAAAATGTTTCCTAACCTATAACCACGAATATCCACTTTAAAACCCAGCGACAAAGAAAACTGTGAATTCATAGCCACGAAATGAGGGAGAAGGGGTGAGATTTTTTCTTGGAAAAAATGAAATGAGGGGAAAATGAGTAATTAAGATTTAGGGATTTAGTCAATGTGGCACATGTGAAGTTTATCAACTTCCGCCAATACGAAGGTCACTTTTGATGCAATAATTTGATAGGAAGGGTATTTTGAGCCGAAATATAGTTTAAGGATAAATATGAGCTATATCGGATAGTTGAAGGGTACTTTTGACCCTTTTCCTTTTAGTTTATTTGGCAGTGGAAATAAATGGGGGTGCCATGTGGCATTCATATGGCATCTACATGGCATTTAACAATATCCGTTAATTAGAATGGCACTTTTGACCCAATAGTTTGACGGGAAGGGTAGTTTTGAGCCAAAATATAGTTTAAGGGTACATATGAGCTATTTCAGATAGTTTAAGGGTATTTTTGACCCTTTTCCGTTATTATTATTATTACTATTATTATTATTATTATTATTATTATTATTATTATTATTATTATTATTATTATTATTATTATTGTTATTATTATTATAATTATTCTGCTTTTGCACTAGCCACCAAAACTCTAGAGTTTCATCCGAATAAGGTGCACATTATCATTGGTAGAATCAGGGCCAATGTTTCTAGCATTATCCCAGATTAGCCACCCTCAATTTTAGTTGAGGTGCACATTGTCACTAAGTACCAGGTCCAAATTATGCTTTGCATTTCCCACACAATATAACAATTCTCCTATTTGATTCAACCATATTTTCCGACCCCTCTTCTTAACATACTGCGTTAAGGATCTTAAAAGGATCAAACTACATGATATCAAAAAAATGGGTTTCGGCTTATCATGTAGCTTATCAAATAAATAAAGTTAAAGGATCAATGGGGCTTCACAAAGGGATAATTACAGGGTAGGCATACAATTAGAGTTAAGAATTTGCTTTTCCTAAGAATTGCCTCAATCACATTCCTCAAGTCCTACTAGCTACCATTCAACACAAATAAAGCAAGTTTTAGATATCAAGTCAAGACAAAACTAACAAATTCTCACCATACATGGCCTTATAACACATATACCGATATATAACTAACTAGCTCGTACAACTTGCATTAAGGTATTACTAGACAATTTAAGCCCATATTGCAACAGTTCAGTAAAATTTAAGAGCGTATGCTAATTAGAAGGTCAACAATTCATTGCATTTGTTCCAAGTATAACTACCCATGAGGTTTGATTAAGTTGTCGGGATATAGCTTCAAAAGACCAAGGTTTGTTTGGTTCATCCTACTCATCTATGTGAATAACTTTCCCTTAAGACGGTCGTCATAAATCTATCATTGGCAACTGTCACTCTTACAACAACTCTAAGACTCCATAAAGTAATAAAATAATCCTATACGGTTTAAAGGGACAATCCTCAGTAAAAGTACCGAAAACAAACTCAGGGGAACCCAAAATCAACATAATTAAATAAAGACTAGACTTGATAAAGCGGTAAACAACTATATACATATAAAATATACCCCCACCCCACACTTTTAAAATAAGCAATGTCCTTAGTTAAAAAATAAAACAAAGTGAAAGGGTAGGACAACTCCCTGAAGCCTCTAAGCCTCGCCGCCACCTTGGTCGAACACCATTAAGGAATTCGCCTCATCTCTGGTGTCATCATCCTCCTCATAATCCATGGCCTCATCAGCAATGCACTCATCATCATCTACCGACTTAGAAAATGCCGGACCAGTCTTGCACAAGAATGCAACACTAATTATCAAGGGATAGCGCTATGCCAAAGTATCCTTCTCATCATCAGTAACTGGGCGGCCCCCTTATGCGTAGATGCAACTCATCCATCCCAAGCATGTGTGTCATGAAACTATCATCACGAGCTTGCCTATCAGGAGTCGATTAAACAAGCCCATGAGATGCGTTTAACGCCTTTGTGAGCGTGACATCCACCAACTTACTCGTCAGCTCTGGATGCCTGTCAAAAGTCATATCGAACTCCTCTTTTTCGAGGCATGACTCCGCAAAAATCGAGTTATTGACCCCCCATAACAAATTGCCACCTCAAGTTATTCCTAAATTTCATCATATTTTGGCGCACAATTACCCCCACATTAATTGACATCCCTTTCATCAACATGTATAATAACACCATCCTATCCTGGTCACGTCATTCAAGTTTTTAGCGTGAAGTAACACAATATACACTATCTTCAACAAGACCTTAGCAACTTGATCAAATTTGGCAAAGAGGAGGGTGTTATGCCTCCCCGTATCCTTACATCTCTCCCACCTAACGTTTGAATCAACCCCACATAAAGTGTGTCGGCAGAATTTTTAGTTCCAACTTATTGGCTTACTGCGTTGATGGTTATGGAGGAGTACTTAATTCGCAATCTAATTTCTCCACTAGAGTTTTGCAAGTTTCTACAAGAGCTAGATTTAAACATGATTACATCTCTTGAGCTTCCATATCCCCCTCTAACTCATGAATCCCTAACACTCTCAGTAATGGATCTTTAGGCATAAGTACATGTGAATCTATCATGTGATCAATCACCATAATCTTCATAAACAGAAATCAGTTTAAAAGCACGGTAGACTTCAAACACTTCAACCTTATGATGTGCCATCATGGTTAGTTGTTCATCTGCTACATCAATTAGTTCCCTACCCGTGGCCAAGAAAGGTTGTCCCAACATGAATGGGATTTTAGAATCAGGTACAATACTTACACTAAGACATCTTCAACCACCCCCTCCGGCTTAGCAATGGATCTATCAGCGAGTTGGAAAATAACAGTGGTTCTTATCAGATTACCCAACTCAAGTGTTTGGTATAAATATAAGGGCATCAGATCTATACTAGCCCCTAGATTGCACAACCCCCGGGCATAAACACTTTTCCCACTAATGATTTGCACAGTAAATCTACCAGGATCTTTTAACTTTTCGGGAAGTCTATTTTAGAACCTTGAACTGCATTCCGCAGTAAGTGTTATAGTTTCATACTTTTTGAGCCTCCTCTTGCTTGCTACAATGTCCTTCAGCCATTTAACATACTTCGGGATACCTAACAAAATGTCAACCAAAGGTAGATTAATGTCAACTTGTTTAAGGTGACAGGGAAACTTACTGAAGCATTCATTTTCATTCTGCTTCTTTAGCCTTTGTGGAAAAGGAGATGGCAACTTCTTTTAAGGAACGGGTTCCTCAATATTGGAGCTTTTTACTCTATCTTCCACTTTTGTTTTCGATGATATATACCTCATTGTCTGTCTTTTTTGGAGATAATTCCTCTAATTGAATCTCACTTCTAAAACTTACAGCATGAAGTTGCATTGGATTGTGCTCGGTATCACGGGGTAGCCCACTGGGGAAGCAAGTTCAAAGAATTTTCCACTTTCTCAACTTGTTTCTCTTAACTCATTTGAGACATTTGGATATTTCTAATGTTCTCATCCTTCATATAAATTCTAGCATTCAACTTGTTTCCAATTTAAAACATGAGCTTTTGAAATATTTTTTCATTGGTCATCCCACTTTTTGGTACACTTGGGTTTACACTTTGGTTGGGATTTTAGTATTGTTGCCCAGCCCCTTGGTTACGGTATTGATTTTCCCGTTGTGCTTGATTATGATTTTAGTTTCCACCTCAAGAGAAGTAAGGATGGTTTCTCCAACTACGATTGTAACTATTGCCATAATTTTGTTGGCCTTGGCCCCTTTGCACATTTCTTACATAGTTCACACAATCCGGGTTGCCTCACATTCAGTTTCATGGGTTCCACTACCACATACCCCACACCAATTTACGATTTGTTGCACCACATTTATCGATGCTTGATTTAGAGTCAATTTCTTAAATTATATGGTCATGCTATGTTGCATGACATCTATATTGGTATTTAAAGCAATGGCTTGGTCTACATCTTAAATCCTTGCAGCCTTTTGGGTTCTGGTTTGATAAGTATCTCTTTCATACCATTGGTTCACTTCCGACAGTTTATCAAGCAAGTCAAAGAATGCTTCATTTGTTATGGATAGGAATTGTACACCTGCTACACTATTGAGAAAAGAACGAGTATTATACTCTAAACCCTCAAAGAAAGCGTGAAATAGTACCTCATTAGTTTGCATGTGGTGTGGACAAGCATTTAGCATTTTTTTGAAGCCTGCCTAAGATTAATACATATCTTCCTCATTCTTTTGGACAAAGTTTGTTATTTCACCCCAAAGCTTGGATGTTTTCTTAGATGGATATAATTAACTCAAGAACTTCTTTGTGAGACCATCCCTAGTGGTGATGGAGTTTAATGGTTTAGAATCTAACCATTGTCTTCCAGCTCCAAACAATGGATATGGCAATAATTTTAGTCTCACATAATCCAATGAGACCCCAAGTGGAATGTAGGTATCAGTGACCTCCATGAAGTTCCTTATGTTGGATTCAGAATCTTCATGGGGGAGACCAGTGAAATGCCCATTTGTGTAAAGCATATGCACCATATTTCTCTTTAATTCAAACCTCCCCCTCGTGGAGGTATCCTAATACTTGATACCAAATTAGCAGTAAGTGGGACTGCCAAATCTCTCAGTGGTTGTGCTGGAAGGATAGGAACATGAGGGGGTATTTCTTGGTGATCAACATTCTAAGGATTGTTTGGGAACCTTGGGTTATTCACATCTTCTGGGTTATTTTGCTGATCATCACACAGATTACCTGGGTGTCCTAACCCTAATTCATTGTGATTCATCTTTCTTAGCAGATGAAGAACTCATTAAGGATCGTTGTAAGGTTCAACAATATCTCCCTTCTAAGCTAGACTTGAAAGTCAAATGCTTGCAATAAGAAAATCCAAGATTAAGTATTTAATGCCTGAATATTTTAATTGTAGACTTAAGATAATTCAATATAAAACAATTTCTTAGTCCCGACAGTGGCGCCAAAAACTTGTTGCTCCCCAGTATACACAAAAGTTCATGTGGTCGCGCAAGTAATAATGTTTCTTTTGAAATGAGTTATCGTTCCCAAAGGACTTATGAAGTTGTAAGGTTGTTGATTTGGTGAGTTTTCTGATAAATACTTTGTTGGAAGGATTGCAGAAGTTTGTGGCAACCCAAATCCAAAATGGGTGGGTTTTAATTTGGGTTTTAAAGTGGGTAAGAATATAATTGTGGGTTTTTAAATTTGGATTTAAAAAATAAATAAAAATATTGCAAGTTATTGAGATGGTGCCACGTGCCAGACTGTTTGATTAAAGGGTATATATGATCCGAAAGTATGACGGTAGGGGTATATACGTTCTTAAAGTATAACGTAAGGTATATGCATACTATTTTTTAAAGTATGAGTGTATATTTGACCTTTTTCCTATTATAATTAGAGTTTGATTTAGTCACAATAATATATCGATATACCATCCATATATTATGTCTATATTAATTCTTCAGTGACACTTCTATCATACCATCCAATATATAAATAGGCTTAATAATAATTGTTAATCATAATTTCTAGCTTTATTTATTGACAGGACTTTAAGTATTCTCCAAGATTATTTCACGTATTTGGAAATTAAAATTTTGACCATATGCTCCTCCTTTTATTTCTTTTATAGTTTAGTGTTTTGATAATTGTCACGCCCTAAGCTAAACACTAAATGTGGACATGGAACCTAGGTTCATGAGTGACCTCAAGTTAACTCTGTTATCATAACATTGGCATACTATGATTAAAAAATGGATGTAGAAGCTTAAAACATAAGATAAATTGAAATGATGGAGAAAACCCATAAGCTAAACCGAATATGAGAAACTGAGAGTTTTGTTTTTTTTTTTTAAAAAAAGAGATATCAAACTCATGCTCTAAGCTGGACCTAACTATGTCTTAAAATAAAACCTCAACTCACTAGAAGTGTTGGGAGATCCCAAATTTAGTCTAGCAAAACTGAAACTAAAGTCTAAAAATACTGAAAAGATACCCTTGACTATTATCCTCGAAGAATGAGGACTCACCAATTATCCTGGTGAGATCGGGAACCGATCTATGCCGATTTGGTTACCGAGAACCTGAACCTACATCACGAGAAGATTTAGCACAGAGTATGCGTTAGTAGTTGAAAGGTATCGAGCATGTAGGATAGAGTAAAGCTGAATAAAACATGTAACAGATCAAGCAATAAAACAATTATATAATCCAAACATGATATTGATGAGAAATCACTTGATGACATCTCTGTTTTTGTTGTTTTGATGTCCAAGGATGTGGAAAAATTATCAAGAATGTGTAGAAAGAGAGCAATTTGATTAAGTATGAGAAGAGATGGCATATTAGATAAGGCATGTAGGCCCTATTTGTTCTCTACTCAGTCACTTCATTAGTAGCTCATGCCCCATACCAGCAATATAGTAGCAAACTTTGTTTTAGACTAGTAAAAATGTAGGAAAATTAATTAATTAAATTACAACAAGAAATTACTAGAATCACTAGCTTATTTATTAGAAAATCAAAATTAGTAACTGTATTTTATGTACTCCTTTATTTTGCATTTATTTATTTTCCTCTTTTTTACCTCAATTCTGCCTAAAAAATGACCCATCTGGTGGCAAAAATAACAATCTATTTTGGCCATATCAATATTTTTAACACCGCATTTTCTTATCTTCTTAAATTGAGATTTACCCTTTTATTTGACTTATGAAATCCCTTGTTCTTCTAGAATTCCTTGTTCTTCTCCTTAATATTATAAATCTAAGCAAATTCCACTAGACTAGCTTTTTCAATTTTTTTAGAAGTGTCACGATGCTCATCTTTCAGAACAAGATAGTGTCGAATGTCTTAAAAACTTGATAGTTTCGTTATGGTTGAATGAATTTTCACATATTCCAAACTAGAAAGAGGAGATCTTTTAACACTAGAACTTGTTAGAAAGATTATATGATTTAGGGTGTAATCTTGAAGTGTCAAAATGTGATAGATCCAGAAAAAATTTCTTAAAGCTAGCAGATCTGGATTGGCTAGAGCATTTTATATGTACATGGTTTTGAAATGAAATTAATCGCCAATCCTGTCTTATCACTATCATTTCATGTTGTGTCATTTCAAACTTGATCATGCCACTTAAGTGTCACATGATATAAAAATTGGTCATGTGAAAGACTTAACATTGGAAAAAGAATAATCCTTAGTGGATCATTTTAGAGATATATGGAGAATTTCTTGGAACTCTATATATATATTGCTTAGAATTTGAATGAAGTAAAAATAATTCAAAAGATGATCTATATTTTGGTATAGTAAAATATAATGAAATCAACAAGAATTTATATTTTATTCTGTGACAATATAAAATTTGTCATTTCACTAAAATCTACTTATTTGTTATTGCTCATATTAATCACCTAAAATTGAAAATAAACAACATTTTATAAGAACTATAAGCTAGTTCATTTGAAACATAAAAGCCCCTTGCAATCTTCTAGTTATATAGAAAATTCTAGAATAAGGGCATAGTTGTAATATTTAGAAACTTATATAACAATTCTTATCCATGAATGGGTTGTTAAGTGTCGCACACCTTTTCACATGTGGGACTAACTTAATTCTCTTGTTAATATTGTCACATTTCCAAAGAGTGCTGAATTCAAGCCATTTATATTGCAGGATCTGGAACTATTTAGTCTGCAATCTGTGTATAAGGACTTGATCTCCACAACTATTAATAATTCACAACTCCACAACTTCCATATCCCCCTATATATCTACGATTAGTTCTCAATAAACTATAGGAATGTAGTCTCTTATCTATTAATAATTATATGACATCACATCTACACTTTATCGAGACATAATCGTGAATAGAAGGATATGAAAGTTGTGGATTATGATCGATAGGCGATTAGTAGGTTTTTGAGTGTGGTTTAACTTTTGAATACATACTTTGAACATGCAAACAACTATAATTGAATTGAACTATTGCCTTTCCCCCCATTGAAACGTTGTTTGAAGTATCCAATTTGTACTATTGTAAGAGTAATTGATGAAGTTATGTTACAAGTACTATAAACTGAAATAACATTCATCCAGACTGTATAGAGCCTCCAAACATAGTAACTGTTTTTCTTCGAGTCAAGTTTAAAGAAGAAATTGAAGAGAAGATTCACATTATGGTTTATTCAAAAGCACAACGTACGTCAAAAACATACAGAGCCATTGTATCAATAACATCTTTAGGTGGAACAAACATAGAAACTTCAGAATAAAAAATATCATATTTTTTCATAGGCCCATAGCTTTGGACGAACCGCCAAAAAACCAAACCAAAAGAGTTTTGCTTTGTACTGAAAAAGAAATCTTTCCATTAAATCTATGAGCATAGTAAACATAGAGCCTCCACATCTTTGATATGGTCCTGGCAGTAAACTACATTGCACTAGGAAACATTCCACTACAAGTGTAATTTGAGAACATCAAAGACACATGCCTGGTGCGAATCATTCTTTTGAGTAGTTTCTAAGCTAATGGAGTTAGCGACAATATGTTTTGTAAATTCATTGTTAAATATTAATTACCTAAAATTGAAAGTGAAGAAGCTTTCATAAGAAGTCAATTACATAAAATATTGAGAAATTTTATGATAAATACGAGTTAAATCTATAATAGGTATAAAATATTGAGAAATTTTATGATAAATAAGAGTTAAATTTATAATAGATATTGAACATTTGGTAAGATAAAAAAAAGGAGGATATGGAAATACACATAAATCTTTTACAAAGAAAGGGAAAACGTAAATATGACTAAGTGAAATAAAAGAGTGAAAAATTACTAACTCGTACATTCTCCAAGTTCATAGATAGCAACCAAATCTTGTCTGCAACTCATCACTCTAAAGAATGAGAAATGGTTGGTCTGGCAAATTTGATGCAACAACATCAAGTTGTTGGTTAACTTTTTGGATGAATTGATAAATCACAAGATCAAAATTTAAAATACCAGTATCATAACATTTAACATCATATCATTAAACACTGAAAGAATTGGCATTCCTGGCAAAACGGGATGGAGAAGGGGAAACATTGTCACAAAGATAGAAGAAAGAAAAGTAAGAAAGTAAATAATACCCAACACTATAAATATGGGGTACTTTGGAGAAACCTCGTGACCTGCTTTTATTGGTAAATTTCCACTAAAGAGGGAGCTTTCTTTAGTGTAAATTCACCTCTAAAAATAGGTCAAGGAGTTTCTGCAAAGTACCACAAATTCATTAAGTGTTGAGTATTCTTTACATTCTTACTAATCTCTTTCCTTTACCTCTGTAAAATGTTTCTCCGTCCCCATTTCCTTTGTGTCAAGTATGAGAATTCTCGATTGGTGTTTGACAATAATGATATTGAATAATATGATTCTTATATTTTTAATTTAAATCTTATGACTCATCAACTCAGAAAAAAAGTTGACCAATAACGCACCTAAAGTTGTTGGATCGATTTTACAAAACAAACCATCTGGCATACATTGGACTAATGAGTTCCACGCAACATGTGTTGTTATTGTTGATGAATTTGGTGGCTCTAGGGGTTAGTAATTCTTACCCTTTTTCATGTCATTTTTCTATATATGATTTCCTTCGTTTTTTACTTTTCTTTGTAAAATATGTATGTGTGTTTGTGTATCCGTTTTTTGTCTTATTAGATGTTCAATATTTGATTTAGATATATCACATATTTATACATATCTATCATACTGTTTCTCAGTGTTTTATGAAATTAAAATATTATAAAAGGTTATTTACTTTAAGTTCTAGGTGATTAATATCACTTAATATGAGTTATAACAAATAATTAATTTGCAGTTAAATGATAAAGCATATATGTCAATGAATAAAATATGAACTCTTGTTTATTTCATTACATTTTTATCATACAAAAATTGAAATCACATCTAGAATTATTTTTACTGGTTGCTAGTTCTAAGCATGAATTTCATGATATGACACTCTTATAATTTATCGAGAACATAGCCCTAGATAAGAGGATATGGAAGCTGCTGATTATGATAGATGATTAGTAGGTAGTTGAGCATAGTCTAGTTTATCGTATCAGTATTGTTAGTACTATTCTCTAACAATCTCATACTTTGATTTTGTTATTTCATGTTTCTTTCATTGCCTTAGATATCATCTTTATTTGTTGTTGCTAGCTCCCCCCCCCCCCCCNTTGTTCATTATTTAGTTTCTTCTAATATTTAGTTTGATATGCTTCACTTGGGTCTATCGAAAACAATCTCTCAACCTCACCTCCACAGGATAAAAGTAGGGTTGCATGCACATCCAATTTAATACAAGTGATAATGAAAATAACATGAGAAATAAATAATGTCTTATCCTTTCTAGTGTTTTCAATATATACTTTCAGTCAGCTAGTTATTTTGCATAACATGGAAAGAGAACCAATGTCTGCTACAGTTGAATGAAACTATTAGCTTTCCCCTATTATAACATTGCTTGAAATATTCATTTAGTTTCATTGTAAGAGAAATTGATGAAGTTATGTAATAAGTAGTATTAACTGCAATAACATCCCTCCACGCTATATAGTTGCAGTAAGTTACCTGAGGAAGAGAATAGAGCCTCCAAATGTAGCTCAAAGAAGAGAGGATTCATTTCGGCTCGTTCAAAAGCAAAACCTCTTTCGAGAACATACAAAATCCATTGTATCAATAACATCTTGTCATAGAAATATTGGGGTCTAAGGAAATTTGCCTAGTTCCCCATAGCTTTAGAAAAAGAGGACTACAACTGAAAAATCAAACCAAAAGATATCCATTCAATGATGAAATCTTTCATGTCACATTTCTAGTTTCTTATATTTTTGTTGTAAGAATTGGTCATCATTAAATATACAGTTTTATGATATCAATGAAATAACAATTAGCTAGAATATGTGAAACTGACGTATCAAAAACATGAAATAGACCATATAATTCAATTCATATGCTCAATTAATTAAATTTGTTTTCAAGTCCATATCGAAAACTTTTCATTACATTTAGAAGATTCAACGCAGTCACACAAATATTACAGATCTAATAATATAGAGTATGTACTTGCATATATTGATAACCGATTTTTTTTTCAATATATGTCATTGTAATTTGTCTGTTGTTTATTTTTCTATATATGTTGTAACCCAATTTAGAACTATTGAAGTATGATTATGAATTCACTGAATATGCAAACCAAATAGAGAGGTGAAAATTTGAAATCAAGAAAGGATTCACTTTCATATATGTTTATCTCCTATTTATTAAATCCCAATAGAATATTCTTGCAAACACTCATACAAATTTAGAAGTAAAATCTAAGAGTCCCTTTAATTGAGAGGTAAATCTCATCAACACGATCTTTGTAGCAGCGAAAGAACGTATAAGCCCCAAATTCATACGATATATCATCTAGAAAAAAAACAAAGCTCAATAGCAATCAATAGCAAACATCCAAAAAAAGACATAAAATTAACCAAAGAAACACAATTTGAGATTTGAGATAAATTCATCACACCCAAAAAAAATGGAGCAGATACATATACGGAATAAATCAAAAGAGATGATCAGAGAAGTGGTGTAATCTGTCAATGGAGTTCCTACACCAGAATGACAGTCACCTGCAACTACAATCAAAATACTCCTGCCTGAAGCAGCCATGTCCACCATCACCTATGACAGAGATTGTAGTGCTGTGGGTTATTTAGGGTTTAAGCATAAAGGTAAATGGTTTGATATAGCCTTATGTAGAGAGAAGTGTTAAAAGGGACAGCCCATCTAGGAGGGGCCCAAGACTCACGGGCCAAGGAATTTAAAGGGCTAGGGTGGACCGGCTTGTCATTTTGAAGGGACTGAAAATGCTTAACTCAACCCTGCTTTAGTAGGGTCGAGGGTTGGGGCGAAATAGCCCTTTTTTTTCTTTTCAAGTTTATAATTTTATAACAACAAGAAAATGAGAAGATTTTAAAATCAAATATTGCAAATAATTGTGTAGTTTCAACAACACTAGCAAAAAATTTAGTATAAGTAGCGTGTATCTTGCATACTGAATATGCGAGTGAGATTAAAGAGTGACAAGCAAGATGGGAGGGAGGCGAGGCGCGATATTTATCTATGTATCCTAGATACATGTGAATCTACTTCGATGAAGTGTATATAGAAGAATGAACATATATTGTGAGCCCTTCTATTTACGTGATATAGACTTATATGAATTTTTATTATGAACCCTTCTATTTACTCTTTTGTTATCTGAACTCAATGATCCTCAGTATTGCAGTATAATTTTTAACTCTATATTGTGAGTGTTTCACAAACACGTACACGTTGGCTAAACAAAAAAATCTTTTGATTCATGTAGGATTATTTTAATCACGTAAAAATCACTAGCCGGAGACAAAGAAAACTCATTTTTCATAGATCATCTAGATATGTCAACTTTTGTTTGCAAGGGGCGTAATTTTTTCCATTATCTTATGAGCTCAGTTCGTTCGTGATTTTCTCCTTTCTCCCAAGAGCTCAGTTCAAGGGCATTTTTCTTTGATATGCCTTATAAGTTTCCTGGTTTTTCAAGTTATTTTAGTTTGTATGTCTTTTTATTTGTATTTTTGTATTTGTTTGATTTTAGGGTCGAGTGCCATTGAATTTTCTAAATATTCTTGGAGATTTTATTTTGATTTGTGCCTAATGTTAGTGTAATATGCTTGTATAGTGGGTATTATTACTTCAAAAGAATATTTCATAAATTCGAGTAGATTCTAGGATTTATTCATAATGTCTCAATATCATCTTAAATTACTACTATTTTTCATCAATTGTCTTAGGTATTGATTCTGTTAGTGGTCCATATATATATATATATATATATATATATAGATATATATATATATATATATATATATATGGAGCATAAACACGATAAATAATGGACAAAAGAGTAAACATTCTTTAGGAAAAGGGTGAATACTTACCAACTAAACAATTGAAAGAACTTTGAGAAGTCGGAGTGAGACTTTGAAGTAAAGTTAATTAGCTCTGTTGAAGGTAAAAATGGTTGTCAATCTCCATGGAAGTTATGCAAAGAAGAGAGATTAAAAGCAATGGTGAGAAAGCGAATAATAAACTGAGATATTCCACTTATTTTAACATAAAAGATGGTGATACACGTCGAGTACATGCTCTACTCGTTGGAAAACAAAATAAGGTGAAATTACTATTTTAATCCTACTCGCCCAAGTCCTTTTTGAAGTACAATTTACACTGCTTGTTGTACCATATTTTGATGCACTGTTCGTGCTCATCAGTTGTCACTTCTAAATAAGGGGATTTATATGTGTGTGTGTGTACCTGTTTATCTAAACGTGTGTTGCATGTGATTATCAATTAAGAAAATATTGTTACAGTAAATACTATTGTTTATATAGTGAAGATTTAATAATATGGTTTGCACAATATAATATTATAGATTCTTTTGTGTAAGTTCAATGTGGATCATGATATATATATATATATATA
>NC_028647.1:44880891-44899495 GCF_001406875.1 Solanum pennellii | reverse complement strand
TATATATATATATATATCTTGTTCACGCAAACATATGAAGATGGTCAATGATTTTTTTATTAGTTAAATGATATATTAATTTTTCAATTTACTAAGGTTCAATCATAAAGTTGCGGTATCTCAATAATATTACCTTATAAACGATATTTGTTGTATATTTTTCTTGTCACCTATGTAAATGTGTCTGCACATGTATTTCATGTTATATTGTTCAGTAGTCATATGAACATGTGAAAAGAACGACTATATTTTATTTTTTAGAACTATTTTTTTGTATATTGTTTAGTATGTTAATAGTTATAACATAATAAATGATGGTCTTGTTGTTGACTATCATATGGACTTCTCAATTGATTGTGTAAATAAATATGAGCTAGTTATCTAGTTAATTGAGAAATTTATATATTATTTTACTGAAATTTTTTTAAGTGGAATTAAAAATTATATTCTATCTATGAAACCTAAGTCCACCTAGTGGCGCCACTACATTCAGGATTCCTTTTCAATTTATTTTATTTCAAAAACTAGCCTTCTCCTTTTATGAAAAGTGGTGACTTTTATGAAAAATTGTGACTTTTATGAAGAGTTGTAACTTTTATAAAAAGTTATACTTTCCGACGGGTTGTAACTTTTCCAAAGCATCAAAACTTTCCGTAAAGTTGTGACATTTATGAAAAGTTAGGACTTTTATGAACAATTGCGACTTTTATGAAAGGTTTTGACCTTTTCGAAGAGTTGTAACATTATCAAATAGTTATAACAATTCTGGTAATACACAAAAATCATTTGTTCACTCTACCCTTTGTTTTCTTTAAATAGTGGGCTTTCCTCTCCTACCTTTTAAGTTTTACTTAGGTGGTAATTTTTATTCAATGAACCTTTAAATTTTTATATTTGAACCTCTATATATTTTAACTTTAATTTTCCATGATCATTTGTTGGCTGCAAATTTTGTTTGACAGTAACTTATGATTTGAGAATTGTGAAACTTAATCAAAATTGCAGATTCTTTGATTCCTCAAAATTTTGTTGATTCGTCTTCTTCTACTAATGATTCTCTCTAATTTGCTACCAATCTTTACCAGCATCTCGCACTTATGACGGTAAAATTTTGTGGCATGCTAAATTAGGACATCTGCCTTTGTAAAACGACGAGTATCTACTAGACAACCTTCACTTGTATCATATGTCTTATGGAAAGACAGGCTAGTATAACTTTCTAGGGAAATACTAATATTACCAACAAAATTTTTGAACTACTACAAATTTACCTATGGGGATCATACCACATACCCACTTATGATGATTACAATTATTTTTTGATAGTGATGGATTACCATAGTTGATCGACTTGGACTCAGTACATCATATGCAAAAGTAACACACTACATGTTATGGAAGCCTTCATATCTCTAAAAGAAGACCAATTTCAAATGAAAGATCAAACATCAACAAAATGTCTTGAAAACAATAGATGTACTTCTTTTCCAATCAAAATTGCCTATGAGATATTGGATGCCTTTGTTTTCCTACAATTTTGAATGTCCACAAAGCCAAATCTGAATCAATTGCAACACCTCACATGTTGTTGGATACCTTTTAAATACATAAGGCTACAAGGTACCACATCAAGCTAATAAGAGAGCTCCTATATTTAGATATGTTCTTTTTTCACGAAGCTATTTTTCCTTGTTATTGCTCCTGCTGGTTCCAGTATCAATTGTGTCTTCAAATTACTTTCTTTTTTTTATCATTTGGATAAATTGTTTTATATGTGTGATACAACAAGCACATTTGTTAATGAAGAATTGTTGGAAAGAAACTGTTGAACAAGGCCACAAACTTACATAGAGAAATCTGTCGTTCATATTCTTATTCATTGTACTAATACATGTATTTATATAACAAAGAATAAACCTAGAAATCTATTTTAGGTAGAATACGTATAAAACAAAGCAAATAAATATTACTAAAATAAAATTTTCTAGAATTGCAGTCTCTTGTCGTCAATAGTCCCCCTCAAAATGGTGCATATATATCTATCATGCCCAACTTGTCAATTTCTTTATGAAATATTTTTCATGGTACTGCCTTTGTAAGGACATCTGTGAGTTGGTTTATAGACTTTACATTTGGAAACTGGATGATCTTCTGATCAAGTTTTTCTCTAATGAAATGATGATCCACTTCAACGTGTTTACTGCGATCATGTTGCACTGGATTTTGTGCTATTTTAATTGCAAATTTATAATCACAAAACAACTTCATAGTTCCAACACTTCCAACACCAAGATCACGCAGAACTCTTTGGATCCATAATAATTCACATAAACCATGTGTCATACCTTTAAATTTTGCTTCTGCACTTGATCAAGAAACAACTTTTAGTTTCTTACTTATCTAGGTAACAAGATTACCATTAACAAATGTGAAGTAACCTGAAGTCGATCTCCTAGTTGAGTATGTGTACCTTAAGTATTTGGTGGTTCTTTCTTTGTGTACATCAGGCCTTCTCCAGGAGCATTTTTCAAATACCTTAGGATCCTACAGAATGCATTCATGTGTTCTATACTTGGAGCTTGTATAAATTGGCTCTCCATACTTATGCATATGCAATATGAGGTCTAGTATGAGTTAGATAGATCAAATTTACCAGTAATCGCTAAGTTTGTCTGTTAATTGTTTCCTCGAAGAAATTCCAAGTTGTTTGTTCATCTCCATCAGTGTTTCAGCTGGTTTGCAATCAAGCATCAAGTTTCTGTCAATAAATCAAATACATACTTTCTCTAGGAAGAGAGATTCCCTTTCTCGACCTTGACACTTCAATACCTAGGAAATATCTCAGTTGTCCTAAGTCTTTCATTTCCAATTTGGTTGCTAAGTATTGTTTTAGTTTCTACATTTCTTTGGGGTCATCACCAGTTAATACCATATCATCTACATATACAATCAATGTTGTTATTTTTTCCCACGTTTGTTTAATAAAGAACGTATCGTTAGAGATACTTTGCAAGTAACCAACAAACTTCATCTCTGAAGCTAACCTCCCAAACCAAGCTCTAGGCGACTGTTTTAGCGCGTAAAGTGATTTTTTCAGTTTACAAATTTTGTCTTTATGCATTGTTCCTTGCTTAATTCCTGGAGAAAACTCCATATGTACTTCTTCCTCCAATTCACCATGTAGAAAGGAATTTTTTACATAAAACTCTCGTAAAGGCCAATCTCTCTTGAGCTTGGCTACTAGTGCAAAAGTTTCTTGGTAATCAACTCCATACTTTTGAGCATAACCCTTTGCAACTATCCTTGCCTTGTATCTATCAATGCCACCATCTACATTAAGTTTTATAGTATATACCATCTACAACCAATGTCTTTATTTCTCTTGGCAGTGAAACTAACTCCCATGTCGAGTTTCTTTGTAATGCTTCCATCTCTTTTTACATTGCCTTGGTCAATTTAGGATCTGTTAATGCATCTTGCACACTGCTAGGAATAGATACTTTGGATAATTGATTAACAGTTAGAGCATATGAATCTGATAATCTATGACTTGAGATATAGTTACAAATTTGATATTTGGGTTTGGTTCTAAGATCATGTTCATATTATTTTCTAGTGATGGCAATTGAGAAGGATTACTGAGAATTACCTCAGGTGGAACATCTTCTTGAACATTCTGTGAGGACTCTTCAGTTTATGGTTTTAATATGGGGTCTTCTACGACATCTTCATCATGCATCGATACTTCAATCCTCTCATATATATTTGGAAAGGCTGAAGAGTCGATAGGATGATTCGAGGAAATATCTTTAATTACATGTGTATTCTTACTCAATCTACCCTTGAAGTTCTTCCAAGTGTAAGAAATCACTTTGGTCTATTGGAATTCCAGTATCTTGCTTCTTTAGCTCAACTGATTCAGTCACATTCTATTTATAAAGAGTTGAACTGGAAACTCCCCCTCCATAATAGGTTCTGTTCTAATGAAAGGAGGCATATAATATAACGTATAACTTCTTATTCTGAGGATCATTACATCGATACCCTTTCTGGGAGTCTGAATACCCAACAAACACAAATCTTTTTTCACAGGGATCCAATTTACCTATTGAGACTTTTGGAATATGGACATAGATTTTACATCCAAAAACACGAGGTTCAAGGTTCGGTAGATGGTCTATCGTGCAAAATGTCTTTAACTTTTGTTGAGGGTTTTGAAAGTCAATAACCCAGGAAGGGGCTCGATTGATAAGATAAATAGCAGACTTTAATGCTTCCCCCGAATAAAAGTGAGGCATGTTCGTACCAAAAAGAGAGGCACGAACTACGTCCAAAATTTGTCTATTCTTTTTTTCTGCTAAACAATTTTGTTGTAGTGTATATGTTCATGAAGAATCATGTCGTATCCCCAACTAACTAAGATATTCTCCAAATTAACCATCAATAAACTCCCTAGCATTGTCAGACTTCCAAATTCAAATTGTCCTTTGGCATTGAGTATGCACCATATTGTAAAATTCCTTAAATGCTATAAATGCATCACTTTTCTTGTAATGTAAAGACACCTATGTCATTCTAGTGCATTCATCCATAAAAGTGATAAAATATCGAGCTTTTGAAATAGAGGGGATCCTTGTTGGACCCCAAATCAGAATGTATAATAATAAAAGGTTCTGAACATTTATTCAAACTTTGAAAATAAGGAATTCGATGGTTTTTTTCTAGTTCACAAATATTACATTGGAAATCTGAAACATCTAAATTTGAAAATAAACTTAGTCTAAGTGTCTTAAGATAACCTAAAGAGATGTGTCCTAGTCTCCTATGCCATAGCCATATTTTATCTTTAGCCTTTTCAACTCCACTTGTATGACAAGCCTGCCCAAAATTATGCTCTGTATTCTCTGCCAACTCCAGATAGTATAGCTCGCCCCGTTTAACAGTATAACCAAGAGTCTTCCGGGTCCAAATGTCCTGAAAGATACAAAATAAGGGCCAAAATGTAACAGTACAATTAAGAGATGAAGTAATTTGGCTTACACACAACAAATTGTTTTGGAGGGACGGCACCACCAAAACAGTTTCAATAGGCAAAGTATTAGACAACTTAATATAACCCTTCCATGTTATATTACATGTATTTCCATTAGACGTAGAAATAAAATTGTTACGAGGATGGATGAATATTTTGTAACTTATTAGAATCTCTAGTCATATGATCGGATGCTCCTATGTCAATTATCCATGAATTTTCCTTTGAAGTAACAGAATTAACATCAAGTTACCGGGTTAATTCACATTGGTCGTAGGTTGTGATTATTCTCCTAGTATTGCTATTGTTGCTCTGCCAGTCAGGTTCTTTCGTGGTTTTTTTGAAAAATCCCACCATTCTGGATATACAATAATCTCAAAGAAGTGTTGTTTCGTGTTCCCTTTTTCACCACAATTATTGCAAACAAAGTTATTTGTTTTTCCAGATGATGAAATACTTTGACTCTTTTGTATATCACATTGAATCACCATGGCTGAACTTTTAGGGACTTGTCTAGAAATTCCCATGATTAGTGTTTGTTCTGCTTCTCTACTTACATACGCATAACAAATTTCCAAATCAAATTTGGATCTTTTCGCAAAATCTCACCACGAACTTGATCAAATGCCAAATCAAGTCCACCTAGAAATATTTGAACTCGAAGCATAGCAACCACAAAATATAATTGTACAATCCCTTCCACTGATCTCTCTTGTGAAGCTGTCCAATGGTCAATTTCCTGAAAATTGCAATGAGTTCGTTAGAATAGGTAGACAAAGGTCGAATATTTTGCTTGGTTGTGAAAGATTGTTGATTCAGTTCAAATAAGCGAGTCTCAATGGATCCATCATATAATGTTTTTGAAGTAGCTTCCCATATCTCTTGAGTGATTGCCAAGCGAATAAATCTTTGCTTCAGATGAGGGATTATTGAGTCAATAAGAGAACTCCAACTTTGTGAATTTTGGTGATCCATGTGCCATACGTTGGATCAGTTGGTGATGGTTTGGTCAATTTTCCAATAAATTATAATTCCTTTCACCAAGAACTATTCTAGTGGGAAAAGCAGAATTTTTCTATTGGACAATGATTTTCGATGCAAGGTTATTCGATTAGGTTACGAAAGTGGATGGAACAACATGATTCAAGTCTGATACCATGTTGAACAAGATCACAGACTTACATACAGAAAATGTATTTTAGGTTGAATAAACGTAAAAAAAAGCAGCTAATAAATATAATTAAAATAGAACTTCCTAGAATTGCAGTCTCTTGTCGTCAATAGAAACAAATTTTATGAAGTTACTACTAGCCAAGTAACCACAATATTGATGAAAATACATTGGATTCAAATGCCCATCCACAATCATCTAACCATTTACCGTCACTTGAACCTATGAAGACAACTAAGATACTTCATACTACCTAGAAAGAATACAACTACACTTTACTAACTTTCTTTCCCTACATCTAACTCCCCTGATCCACAACATTCCATAACTTTATTCATATTTAATCATGACCATGTTTGTTTACTGTTGCGTCTAGGAGTACACACAAGTGTATATGGTCACTCAAGTAGAACAAAAAAATTTCGAGTCAAATTATCGAACCCAAAGGACTTCATAGTTTTGATCGTCATCAAATAATGTTCAAGGATCATAAAAGTGCTTACAAAAATGAAAGTGTAAAAGAAAATCCCTAGAGATAGTCAGCAAAACCGCTCAAAGTGTATTCTCCCATTTTTCAAAAATTGAATGATAATAAAAATACACAGTTGAGCTATTTATAGTCTAAAATAAAACCATGTGGTGAAAATTTGGCGTCCAGTTCAGCATCGTGGACCTATTCTCTCGCTGCATATTGTGAACAAATTGATCCACTCTGCGATGCCTTATTGCGCACTCCACTATGACGATAAATCATTTTTCACGTGTTGGCTCCAGCTCCGCAACCCGGAGTTTCTCCCTCAAAATGTACTTTTTAAGCTTCTTGGTCATTCTCCATAAAAACATTGACTTGATGTATTCTCTAACATTTTGCATGGTGTCCTTTTTCTTTGTTTTTCATCCTAAAAAATCTATTCATACTGATTAGAGGAGACACAATCAATGGACTCTAAATTTCAGTTGAGATTATAAATTTTCAAGCTTGGGTATATGTATGGGATAGATTGGTTATTAGGTGCATAAGTACACCTAAGATCATTTACCACTTGTCTATCGATAGGGAACATTTATTGAAGAACATATTATAAGAGTGTGACCTGATTCTTGTGAAGAAGCAATCTTGTATCCTTCTCGACTAATGGCACTGACACAAAAATTTGAAGCCTTAGTACACAAGTATATGACCTAAGGAAAAAAATGTTATTGGATATAAGTGGGTGTACAAAATTTTCCAGCAATCATCTTGTCATCTCTGAAGTACCCTTGTTTAAGAATCTCCCATGCTTGTTTGGAGGTTTTCGCGGTTTATATGTGACGGAAAATATCATCATGAAGAGCGTGTTTGATCATGAAAAGAGCTTTCGAATCTGTTTTTCATTGTTCTCTCTGTTGGTTTGCATTCTCTTCCAAAATTCCAGTCTCAACTACATCCCACAGTTCTTGAGCCTTGAAAAGAGTCTTCATCTTAAGACTCCAAAACTGATAATTCTACCCTTTGAAAATTGGAATCATGGGATGAGAAAATGTTGTTGTAGCGTTCCCTGCCATGGAAGTTTTTTGTCTTCTTCAAAAAAAAATCTCATAATTTCACTCTTTTTTTTTTACTTTGTCAATCCCTGCTTAAGGAAATAATAAATTCTAACCTGGATTCAACCTCTGATACCACAATTGTTGACACATGAGGTAAGCAAAGATAATACAAGTAGAAAAAAGCAAAGAAAAACTTGAGTACTTCTTATATCTCAGAAAACTAGTGTACAAGATTATAAATAACACTTGAAAAACAACAAACTAAGAGAGAAACTAGGAAGCTATACCACGACCTGCTTATTGACTAACTCCAACTAATTTAGGACTCCTAATGCTAATAAACTGAATACATAAAAGTTTCCTAAAAAATACTATTAGTAACTTAGTGACTTTTGAATCAGTCAAATAGCACATGGTCACTAAAGTTGTACATAGACTTTTTCTAGTTGAATTATCCAACCCAAATTAAAGTATTTCAAATCAACAAACACTAACTTTATTGTAAATAAAATAAATTATGCGACGGACTATTTAAAATTGGTTGTATCGACTAAATTAAACAGCATCAAATATTAATTACTACAATTAAAACAGATACAAACAAGGTTATAGCATACACCAATTTGAAATATAATAACAACTTATCCTGGCAATCGACAGGTTAACCTCATTATTGATTCACAAAGTTGATTTTACGATCATGATCTCCTCGTCTCTAATCGCCTACCAGCATTAATAATCTAACTACATCGTGCAGTGGGAATAGACATGAACCAATAGTGGAGTATTAAGCTATCATCTTACCTATTAATCGAACGAGGCAATAGGTATAATCCTATGCTATAAAAGAAATACTCTAAGGTTTACCCTAGAATGAACACGCTTCTCACATTCTTTGGTCTAGCCCTCTATTCGCCTATCCTAGTACCTAAGTATGACTCATCTCCTAAAGAAAAACACTCATTCATCATAACCAACACTGAGTCCTTCAGCTCCATCAACAAAGGATCAAGATGCTGACCCTCGTTGACTTCAACTACTAAGGATGATTCAGAAATAGGATGAACTTAAACAGCCCCACTAGTTGAGTCAACTAACTGCACACCCAGTCTGTCTAGTCTGTCTATATCTTTCACTAACTCCTTCTTCTCATCCTCAACTTGGTTTTACTTCCTATGTTCATCCTACTCAAAGCATCAACTACAACATTAGCCTTACATGGATTGTGGACATTCATGTCATAGTCCTTTAACAGCTACAACCATTTTCGCTAACGTAGATTTAACTCCCTCTGTGTAAACACGTATTGGAGACTCATGTGGTATGTAAAAACATCCACATGTACTCCATACAGGTAGTGCCTCCACAGCTTCAGTGCAAACACCACTGCTGCCAACTCTAAGTCATGAGTTGGATAGTTCTTCTCATGCACCTTGAGTTGTCTGGACGCATAGGCTATCACCTTACCACCCTGCATAAGAACACAACCCAAACCAACCCTAGAGGCATCACAATATACAGTGCAATTCACACCACACTTTGGCAAGGTAAGCACCGAGGTTGAAGTGAGTCTATCCTTGATATCTTGGAAGCTCTTTTCACAAGACCCCGCCTAATGAGACTTGACTTTCTTATTTGTCAAGGCGGTGAGTGGGGCGTCAATGGAAGAAAAATACTCCACAAACCTGCGATAGTAACCAGCTAATCCCAAGAAGCTACGGATATCGGTGGGAGTAAGAAGTTTTTGGCAGTTCTTAACAGCTTCAGTCTTCCTGGGATCTACCTCCACACCTTTATCAGACACTACATGACCTAGGAAGGTCACTGATCTGATCCAGAATTCACATTTGCTTAATTTGGCATACAGCTGGTGTTGTCTAAGTACCTGCAAGGTTAGTATCAAGTGTTGTTCATGCTCTTCCTTGGTCTTAGGATAGATGAGAATGTCATCAATGATTACTATGATGAAGGAGTCAAGGTATTCATCGACAACTTTGTTCATGAGGTCCATAAATACAGCAGGTGCATTAGTGAGAACAAATCACATCACTAGGAACTCATAGTGACCATAACGGGTACGAAAGGCTGTCTTTGGGATATCTTCATCCCTAACTCTAAGCTTATGGTACCCTGAACAAAGATCAATCTTCGAGAAGAAACTAGACCCTTGGAGTTGGTCAAAAAAATCATCTATTCTGGGGAGTGGATACATATTCTTGATAGTGACCTTGTTGAGCTGTCAATAATTTATACACATTCTAAGGGTTCCATATTTCTTTTTTAGAAACAACACTAGAGCGCCCCAAGGGGATATGCTCGGCTGAATGGAACCGTTTTCAATGAGATCTTTTAACTGCAGCTTCAACTCTTTGAGTTTAGCTGGAGCCATTCCATAAGGAGGAATTGAAATTGGTTTAGTACTAAGTCGATACAAAAGTCAATCTCTCTAGGGGGAGGAACTCCAGGAAAATCATTAGGAAATACATCTTGAAACTCACTCACTACTTGGACTCACTCCATTCCAAGAATAACATCAAGATCATGCATAGGTAATCCAACCGAGTCTGCACACATAGTCTTACCGCATACAAATATTGGGCAACCCTTGTATACCGTATTAGTCCTTACCTTTTTTTCCTAAAGGTGTACTAACCACTATTGGATAATGCAAAACTTCAGGCAATATTTCAAAAGTTAGAGCAAGCAAAAGAGTTACAAAGGAAAGCGTAGAACCTGGATCAAGTAAAGCGTAAACAGAAGTTGAGAATACTTGCAGCGTACTCGTGACCACATCAGCGGACTTCTCCTGCTCCTCCCTGCCCTTTAGGTTATTGAACATGTTCCTCTTAGGAGGCTTGGCTGCTGTTGTACCCTGTGGGTAAGGCCTAGGTTGAGAATTACCTCCAGCCTAACCCCTGTTCTGTGGGTAGTCCCTGTGTGTCGACTCTTACCACATCCGAAACAGAATTAGTGCCCTGTCTGCACTCTCCGTTGTGAGCATGGCCACACATAGCACAGTCTTTTTTAGGACTCTGCATATCACCTCCATTACCCTTCTTGGCCTCGGGTCTACCTATTCTAGGTGCTGCACTCCTCTGGAAGTTAGAGTTCCCAGAACTCTTTTGCCCATTTTTGAACCTGTGTTGTTCACGAATACTGAAGTTGTTCTTTCTTTCCTCCATTGGAGGACATACTTGATCAGAAGTCTTAGGCCTCCTAGCATCACAAGCGCCCCTCTTCTTCTGGTTGTCCGCTACCTGCTGGACATGCACCATCAGCCTGGAGAGGTCCATGTTATCATGGATCATCACAGACCGACACTCCTCCTCCAGATCTCCGATGATCCCTGTGAGGAACCTGCTCATCTCATCCTTGTTGTTAGACACTAGGGAAGTGGCATATCTTGACAGCTTAACGAACTTCAGGGAATACTCCCCGACTTTCATCGATCCTTGTTTCAGGTTGATAAATTCCTCAACCTTGGCTTCTCTTATCTCCCTGGGGAAGAATATATCTAGAAAAGTTGTCTTAAACAGCCCCCAAGTGACCGGAACTCCGCCCAACGCTCGGCTATCTTGCCACATCTTTCACCAAGTCTGTGCAACATCCTTGAGATCATAGGAAGCCAGCTCAGCCTTCTTAGTATTTGTGGCCTCCATGGCCACGAAAATCTTGTGGACCTCATCCACAAACTTTTGGGGATCCTCTGAAATTTTGGAACCCGTAAAGATAGGAGGATTCATCCTCGTGAAGTCTCGCAGCCTATCATCCATGCTACGCACTGGTAGGCTCTCCCTCTCAACATTCTGCAGGTTGACCTGGGCAGTCATGGTCTGGGCCTTCATGGTGATGCCCTGAGCCATCTGAGCCAGAGCGGTCCGCAACTCAGCATCAGTCAACCCAGCTGGGTTAACTGGCCTAGCCACTCCTTCAGCTGCAGCCTAGGGTGGAACCTGATTGTCCCCAGTAGCTGCTCCTCCTCTCCTCTGACCAATGTTTCTTTAGGAATTCATTCTTTGAAAACAACAAGAGTTAATTTTAGACACACTCATGACACCAAGTAATCATACATTAGCAAAGGCACGATAAGATTAGAAGAAGGGAAATTTTCCTACGCATCATGCAGTCACTAATTAAGGATAGTGGTGCACTTCACTACCATGACTTAGAAACTAATCAATGTGGTTGATGTGAACTTATAATTCTCAGAATTTAATCTAGGGCTCCGTTACAAACTTTTTCATGACGGAAATCTAGACCCTAGACGAGACTGGGTCGTTGACCTCTCAAAGATCGCAGACAGCCCTACATACGTCATCTTTACTTCATCTAGGTTAATTTTTGTGGAAAATTTGAACTTTTTGTTATTTAACATTCGTATAAGACATTCTACTTAAACTCATAAATGTTCAAAATCAACCATCTAACATTAAGATCATCATATGAAAAACATAGTTCAAAGCTGCATTAAATGTGCAGTTTTCAAAATGGGTACGAATACAAGATCTGAACTGAAGTGGGAAATGAAACACTAGTGGAACATGCTCCACTAGCTAAGGCCTACACCTATGCTAGATAATAACACTAGACAGCCTCAAAAGCATGAGGGCCTACCAAGTCCGAATGAAAGCTCCACGTCCGCATAGCTGTAACGTTGTACCATACAATCTAACGTCCACCTATGCCTGCACCTAAAAATAGATAATTGTATTGAATTAGTACACACTTGTACTAAAAATGGGTATATGCAATCACACACCAAGGACATGTGAGTAAGAATAGCTCTTTTCTAACAATATGATTTATCGAAAGTCAAGTCAGTGGACTTACAAAATTTGGATCTGGAAAGTCAATGGACCTATCAAATTTGGATTAGGAAAGTCATGCCATAAGTCTAACATGCATCATCAAATTTATCATTTTGCAAACAACATATAACATATTTCACATATCATATCACGTAGTTCATATAATCCTTTATATGCCATGAGACCTTGGAATCATGGACTTGACATTAGGACTTGCCAAAATGAGGGCTCAACATATGGGACCTCAACTAAGTAGCCTTCTTTAGCAAACACAGAGTCTGCTTCATTCATTCATACGTACTTCATTTTTCATTCTTTCATTTACTAGTGTAATCACCAGTCATACCTAGGATTTAGTTTAAGACTCTCATCGGGTTTTCTCTACAATGACAAAGAATAACCTAGTGTCATTACTTAAGTCTAGCTCACCTCTTGATTATCATATCCTTACACCTTTTGTATCATTCATTTCATTATGTGCATCGTTTCAGGCTGACCTTTTTCATTCTTTGGGAACTTTAATTTTAACCGACATAGATCATGTGAGCATCATGAAATCCACTGTCTCCCCCACACCAAAAAGAGGTGGAATCACCGACAAAAGTTACCTAAAACATGCTACCGTATATGGAAATTGAACCTGCTAGATCCCTATATTAGCAGTATAGGTTTGAAGACTAGGAGATATAAGGAGACCCATACCCGACATGCGGGGAAGTCTCATCTCATGAGAGTTATGTGAACCTCCGTCCTTCCCGAAAGAAGGCATCACCGCTCATAGCTAGCCTATCGTTGCTCTGTATAAAGTTCCATTACATTCAACTCATACATCATGGAGGTTGGCTTCTAGAATGAGGACATCATAGCTCATTAGATGATTTCTCATCTCATCATTAGCATTAAGTATGCATTAACTTCAATACTTTCATTAGAGTGTTCATAGAGACTTTTCTCTTCATTAACTTTACACTCTCATAAGTGAGTACGTTTTGGTAACATTTACTTAGACTCATTTAAGATTGCTCTCATCTTTCACATTATCCTCTTATCATTTTGTCACCATATTCATTAACTTTAGCACATTTTCTCTTCGTAATTAGTCACCCCTTTACATGAATATTCATTTCATCATATGCCAATGCACTTGGCCATTTAGTGTGTTTCACACTCTTACTTAACCCCTTCTAGGTTTTACATCATTTCATCACATACATCTTAGGTTCACTTACTTTTAAACTTATGCTAGACTTATGAGTCAACACACATAGTTTGTCTAAGTGATTCATGTTTACCGAAGATTTTGTGGTACAAGACTTATGCATCTTGTAGATATGCCAAGATATTGATTTTGATCTTTAGAGGCAGCATTCTTTAAATATTTGTTTACGTATGACTTATGTGTCAATACAGAATTGAGCAAGGGAACCCGATTTCGAATCCCTTGAACAACTTTTAATCTTAATTGAAACTTGATAATTGCATATTTTAGATTTGGGAGACCCTAGTTCGATTCCCATTAAGCCCATAACATTTTTTTCTTTTTCTCCTCCCCTTTTTCGTTTTAAGGCAAGGAGCTTGTGGGTTCAATCCCCCACAAGCTCATTATTCTTCTTTTAATTTATCTTTTAACTTTCTCACCTATCCAAGAGGTTGTGGATTCAATCCCCACTCTCCAACTTTATTTTCTCCTTTATTTTTCTCCTAACTCTCTCATTCATTCAAGAGGTTGTGGGTTCAATCCCCACTCTCCACATTTTATTTTCTTATTTATTTTTCTCCTAACTCTATCATCCATTCAAGAGGTTGTGGGTTCGAATCCCCACAACTTCACCTTGTTTTAATTTGCATTTTCTCCTTACCTTCTCATTCTTCCAAGAGGTGGTGGGTTCGAATCCCACTCCTCTCATTATTTTATTATTTTAAATTTTCTCTTTACTCTCTTGCTTTGCCGAGAGCTCTCGGTTTGAATCTCACACCTCTCTTTGTTTTTCCAGCTTTCATGTAGAGAGGTCTTGAGTTCAATTCGCACTGACCTCACATGTTTTAAATTTATTTTAAACTTCTCAAACCTCAAGTATTCGTGATGAAACTCCATCACCTATTGCTGGAAATTTGACTATATTTTCTAGCCTTGATTTACAACAGTCATACATTCGTTTTGTGGTATTTTCACAATTTATTTAACGCGTTTTAAAGTGTAGATTCATTGTTGTTTTATCTTACATATTTCCACTTAAGATCAGCCACCTTACACTTCATTTAAACATAACAAATTACACATCTTATGCACCTTAAATCCAATCATTAAACATGCCATTTTAATGCTTCAAAACGGAGAACAACAAACATTTTACACATTGCACCACATCATTTTCGGTTGACATCACTGAACATTTTACACCTAGACCCTCCACAATATTAATTAAATAACTAATTAAATGTAACGACCAGTTTAGTCGTTTTGAGCAGCAGATTTTTATTCTGGAAAAAACTGGCTGAGTCGACGGATCCCACGACGGACCGTCATGGGCACGACGGACCGTCGAGGGGGTCTCGTTCCAAAAAACTTAGAATTCTGAAATTTGGGTACTGAAATCGACTCTCTGAACTTCGCGACGAAATGGCAGGACGGACCGTCACAGGCGTGACGGGCCGTCACAGACCCTTAAGTGAAAGTTAGTCTCTGAACTCCGTGACGGAAGCAGCAGGATGGACCGTCGCAGGCACGACGGGCCGTCACAGGCTGCGTAAACCCTGATTGGGTTGGATTTCTGTTAAATATTTTAAGGGGCGTTTTGGACTATTCCTGCTTATAATTATAAAGTTAGTGGTTTAATATTAATAATTCAATTACGTGGGGGTTAAAGGAGATAACCTTGAGTTAATTAGTGGGTTACTTTGTCATCTTTTATACTTAATTATATGTTAATTAGGGTAAAAGAAAAAGGGTTTGAATAAGAAAAATAGAAAGAACAAGAGAGGGAGAACGATCGAGAGAAGAGGGAAACGAAGAGGATAGCAAAGATTTTGAGGATTTGCTTGCTTGATAACGAAATCTTCGGTGGAGGTAGGTTATGGGTTATGCTATTCGTAGTAAACTCTTAATAGCGAATGATATGTGTTGGATAGTATTGTAAAGTCTTCTATATGCTTAATTGTGTGCTTGCATGATGTGATTATGTAATTGTAATGAATTAGCATGATGAGGCTATTGAATCTTAAATCCCAAATTTACTTTGTTAATGATGATGCCTTGGTATAAAAGAAGGCTTGATGAACTAAAGAATGAGAATGATGAGGCCTTGGTATAAAAGAAGGCTTGATGAATTAAAGTAATGAGATTAGAGGATTGGGTGTCACGTTCCGACACCGGGATAGTAATAGAGGATCGGGTGTCACATTTCGACACCAGGATAGTATGTGGATCGGGTGCCACGTTCCGGTACTAGGATATTATATGGATCGGAGTGTCACGTTCCGACACCAGGATAGTATATGGATCGGGTGCCACGTTCCGGTACCAGGATAGTATATGGATCGGAGTGTCACGTTCCGACACCAGGATAGTAGTAGTGGAGCGGAGTGTCACCTACCGACACAAGAGGAATAAAGATAATGAAATCTTGAATTATAATAATATACTAAATCTTAAAGAACTAATTCCCAAATGAGTATGATGGGGAGGCGTGAGTCCTCATTGATGTGCTTGGTGTTGTGACCAAGGGTTATGGTAATTGTAAATGCCGCAGGTTAAGAATATTAGTTGATTTTATTTTATTATCTGATATATACTGTTTTCTATTTTGAGTTGGCCGATGATACCTACTGAGTACTTGTGTTTTGTACTGACCCCTACTTGTATGTTTCTTTCTTTTAATTTGTGGAGTGCAGCAAACGTACCGTCATCTTCAACTCAACCGCAACTCTAGCCAGTCTTCATTACATCGGATTTCAGGGTGAGCTAATGCTTCTAGCTTGGACTGGATCTTCCTTTTCATGTCTTGATGCCTCGAAATTCCGGCATGGACTAGCTTTTACTTATTTTAGCTTTCTTAGATACTCTTAGTTTTAGTAATTTGAGGATAGATGTTCTTGTGATGATGACTTCCAGATTTTGGGGAATAATAGATGTTGAGTTTTTAGAAGTTATTGAATTGATTTTCATTAATGAGTTTAAGTCTTCCGCATTGTATTTTGTTCATTATGTTTGAAATGTTTGGGTTAGATTGGTTGGTTCTCTCACATAGTAGGATAAGTGTGGGTGCCACTCGCGGCTCGGTTTTGGGTCGTGACAAACTTAGGATAAGAGCATTAGGTTCGTTGGTCTCATCACACAAGAACGAGTCTAGTAGAGTCTTAAGGAGCGGTAGGGGGACGCCTTTACTTTTCTTTGAGAGGCTATAAGACTTTAGGAAAATTTCATTCTTTCTTCTTTCTTTCGTGCTATTACTTGGATCCAATTGGTAACTAGGTGAGACAAATTGGTATCTGACCATCTTCACTCTATTTCGCAGATGGTTAGAACTAGAGCAACGACTGCGCCAACACCAACACCGACAAGGCAAGATGCATCTGAGCCAGCCACTGGGGCTGTAGCTCGAAGAGGAGTAGTGGCAAGAGGCCGTGGGAGAGGTCGTGGGAGGACGTCCTCTAGAGGAAGAGGACAAGCACCTGGCCCATCTAGTACTAGGGCGGTGACTCCTCCACCGACTGAGGAAGTAGTGAGAGAGGGTGAGGAAGGGGAAAGTGAGCAAGTGCAGAATAAGGAATTACCACCCCAACCTACCCCAGAGATGATCAATCAGGTTCTTGCTTATCTTAGCGGGTTATCTGATCAGGGCCAGACACCTCCAGTGTTTTCTGCACCAGCACCTCAGGTTCCGGAGGTACAACATGCAGCTACTGTGGCTCCCCACATGGATGCCTCATTGGAAATAGGCATTTTTCCTCGTCTGACTACAGGGCCTATAATGACAAGTGATCAGCATGAACTTTTCAGTAAGTTCTTGAAATTGAAACCTCCAGTCTTCAAGGGTGCTGAATCTAAGGATGCCTACGATTTTCTGGTTGACTGTCATGAGCTACTACACAAGATGGATATAGTAGAACGATTTGGTGTTGAGTTTGTGACCTATCAGTTTCAAGGGAACGCCAAAATGTTGTGGCGGTCACATGTTGAGTGTCAACCAACATAGGCACCACCTATGACTTGGGCATCTTTCTCTAGCTTGTTTATGGAAAAGTATATACCCCGTACTTTGAGGGATAGGAGGAGAGATGAGTTTCTAAGCCTAGAGCAAGGCAGGATGTCGGTTACTGCTTATGAGGCTAGGTTTCGTGCACTATCCAGATATGCCACCCAGCTTTGTTTTAGTCCACAAGAGCGGATTCGCCGTTTTGTGAAGGAGTTGAGGTCAGAGTTGCGGATTACAGCCTTACAGGTAGCGGCTACAGCAAAATCCTTTCAGGAAGTGGTAGACTTCGTGATAGAGGTTGAGGGAGTGAATCCAGATGATTTCACCATGGCATCGACATCAAAAAGGTTTCGTAAGGGAGGTGAGTTTAATGGTTCTTACTCCAGAGGGTAAGGCTCAGGGGGTTATTCGGCCCGATCCATTCAGTCTTCACTACAGACTGTAGTTGGGGGTCCACCTCAGACCGGTCAACATTTCTCTGAGGTTGGAGGTTATTCCCAGACTTCGTCATTCTCACAGAGACCGATGCTTGAATCCAGAGAATGTTATGGATGTGGGGAGACAGGACACATTAAGAGGTATTGTCCAAAACAGAGTTACAGACCTCCCATAGTCAAAGGTAGAGGTGGTCATGGAAGAGGCCGTCATTCTGGAGGACATGGTGGTCGAGGTAATGGTGATCACCAAAACGGCCGGGCGATGGGCAAACTGGAGCCACTACAACACAACCTGGTAGGGGCAACGGAAAGACAGGCGATAGGGCCCATTGTTACGCTTTCCCCGGGCGGTCTGAAGCGGAGACATATGATGTTGTTATCACAGGTAATCTTTTGGTTTGTGATTGCATGGCTTCTGTATTATTTGATCCTGG
>NC_028647.1:44814501-44880381 GCF_001406875.1 Solanum pennellii | reverse complement strand
ATGTGTTCCCTGCATACCTTCCTGGTATGCCACCATATAGGGATATTGACTTTTGCATTGATCTTGAACCGGGTACTCGCCCCATTTCTATACCCCCTTATAGAATGGCTCCCGCTGAGTTAAGAGAGTTAAAGGCTCAACTTCAAGAATTGTTAGGAAAAGGCTTCATTAGACCAAGTGCATCTCCTTGGGGTGCTCCAGTTTTGTTTGTGAAGAGGAAGGATGGGAGCTTTCGGATGTGCATAGACTACAGACAACTGAATAAGGTAACAGTTAAGAACAAGTATCCTCTTCCTCGCATTGATGATTTGTTTGATCAGCTACAAGGTGCTTGTACCTTCTCAAAAATCGATTTGAGATCCGGTTACCATCAATTGAAAATACGGGCAACGGATGTACCGAAGACTGCTTTTCGGACCAGGTATGGGCATTATGAGTTCTTAGTAATGTCTTTTGGGCTTACGAATGCCCCTGCTACTTTTATGAGCTTGATGAATGGGATTTTTAAGCCATATCTGGATCTCTTTGTTATCGTATTTATTGATGATATACTGATATACTCCAAGAGTAAGAAGGAACATGAGGAGCATTTGAGAATTGTATTGGAGTTGTTGAGGAAGAAAAGGCTTTATGCCAAATTCTCCAAGTGTGAGTTTTGGCTAGATTCAGTGTCCTTCTTGGGGCACGTGGTTTCTAAGGAGGGAGTGATGGTGGATCCTTCTAAGATTGAGACAGTGAAGAATTGGGTAAGACCTACTAATGTGTAAGAATAAGGAGCTTTGTTGGTTTAGCTAGCTATTACCGTCGATTTGTCAAGGGATTCTCTTGCATTGCTTCCCAATTGACGAACTTGACTAAGAAGAATGTTCCATTTGTATGGTCAGATGAATGTGAGGAAAGCTTTCAGAAGCTCAAGACCTTGTTGACTACTGCACCAATTCTTACCCTGCCAGTGGAAGGTAAGAATTTTATTGTTTATTGTGATGCATCCTATTCTGGTTTGGGTGCGGTGTTAATGCAAGAGAAGAATGTAATTGCTTATGCTTCAAGACAATTAAAGGTGCACGAACGTAATTACCCGACCCATGATTTGGAGTTGGTCGCGGTAGTGTTTGCATTAAAGCAATGGAGGCACTATCTGTATGGGGTTAAGTGTGAAGTCTATACGGATCATCGTAGCCTACAGTATGTCTTTACTCAGAAAGATTTGAATTTGAGACAGAGGAGATGGATGGAACTACTGAAGGACTACGATATCACTATCCTGTATCATCCGGGAAAAGCTAATGTTGTGGCAGATGCTTTAAGTAGAAAGGCAGGAAGCATGGGAAGTCTAGCTCACTTGCAAGTTTCTAGACGCCCATTGGCTAGAGAGGTTCAGACTCTGGCTAATGACTTTATGAGGTTAGAAGTAAATGAGAAGGGAGGATTTTTGGCCTGTGTGGAGGCAAGATCTTCCTTTCTTGACAAGATTAAGGGAAAACAGTTTACTGATGAGAAACTGATCCGGATCCGAGATAAGGTGTTGCGAGGAGAGGCTAAAGAAGCAAAAATCGATGAGGAAGGTGTTTTGAGAATTAAGGGAAGGGTATGTGTACCCCGCGTCGATGATTTGATCAACACTATTCTTACAGAGGCTCATAGTTCAAGGTATTCTATACATCCTGGTGCAACCAAGATGTATCGTGACCTAAAGCAACATTTTTGGTGGAGTAGAATGAAGCGTGACATTGTTGAGTTTGTCGCCAAATGTCCAAATTGTCAGCAAGTAAAGTATGAACACACCAGAGGCCTGGAGGAACACTTAAGAGAATGCCCATTCCGGAATGGAAGTGGGAGAGAATTGCAATGGATTTCGTGGTTGGTCTTCCAAAGACATTGGGAAAGTTCGATTCTATTTGGGTAATTGTGGACAGATTAACTAAGTCTGCTCACTTCATTCCGGTCAAGGTGACCTACAATGCAGAGAAGTTAGCCAAACTCTATATCTCCGAAATTGTTCGATTGCATGGAGTTCCACTCTCCATCATATCATATAGAGGTACGCAGTTTACTTCTAAGTTTTGGAAAACATTGCATGCGGAATTGGGTACTAGGTTGGACCTTAGTACCGCGTTCCATCCTCAGACTGATGGTCAGTCTGAGCGAACGATTCAAGTGTTGGAGGATATGCTTCGTGCATGTGTGATAGAATTTGGTGGCCATTGGGATAGCTTCTTACTTTTAGCAGAGTTCTCCTACAACAATAGCTATCACTCAAGCATTGGTATGGCCCTATTTGAGGCACTGTATGGGAGGATATGTAGATCTCCCATTGGTTGGTTTGATGCATTTGAGGTTAGACCTTGGGGTACTGACCTTATGAGGGAATCGTTAGATAAAGTGAAATGTATTCAAGAAAAGCTTTTAGCGGCTCAAAGTAGGCAGAAGGAATATGCGGATCGAAAGGTTAGAGACTTGGAGTTTATGGAGGGTGAGCAAGTCTTGCTGAAGGTTTCGCCCATGAAAGGGGTGATGCGGTTTGGTAAAAGAGGTAAGCTAAGCCCAAGGTATATTGGACCATTTGAAGTACTTAAGCGAGTAGGGGAGGTGGCTTATGAATTAGCCTTGCCTCCAGGGCTGTCAGGAGTGCATCCGGTATTTCATGTGTCTATGTTGAAAAGATACCATGGGGATGGAAACTACATCATTCGTTGGGATTCAGTTCTGCTCAATGAGAATTTGTCTTATGAGGAGGAGCCTGTTGCTAATTTAGATAGAGAAGTCCGCAAGCTGAGGTCAAGGGAGATTGCATCCGTCAAGGTTCAATGGAAGAATCGACCGGTTGAAGAGTCCACTTGGGAGAAGGAGGCTGATATGCAAGAAAGATACCCACACCTATTAACAGATTCAGGTACTCCTTTTTGCCCTTGTTTTTCTTCTTGTGATCGTTCGAGGACGAACGATGGGTAAATTGGTATCTATTGTAACGACCTGTTTAGTCGTTTTGAGCAGCAGATTTTTATTCTGGAAAAAACTGGCTGAGTCGACGGATCCCACGACGGACCGTCGAGGGGTTCTCGTTCCAAAACACATAGAATTCTGAAATTTGGGTACTGAAATCGACTCTCTGAACTTCGTGACGAAATGGCAGGACGGACCGTCACAGGCGTGACGGGCCGTCACAGACCCTTAAGTGAAAGTTAGTCTCTGAACTCCGTGACGGAAGCAGCAGGACGGACCGTCGCAGGCACGACGGGCCGTCATAGGCTGCGTAAACCCTGACTGGGTCGGATTTCTGTTAAATATTTTAAGGGGCGTTTTGGACTATTCCTGCTTATAATTATAAAGTTAGTGGTTTAATATTAATAATTCAATTACTTAGGGGTTAAAGGAGATAACCTTGAGTTAATTAGTGGGTTACTTTGTCATCTTCTATACTTAATTATATGTTAATTAGGGTAAAAGAAAAAGGGTTTGAATAAGAAAAATAGAAAGAACAAGAGAGGGAGAACGATCGAGAGAAGAGGGAAACGAAGAGGATAGCAAAGATTTTGAGGATTTCTTGCTTGATCACGAAATCTTCGGTGGAGGTAGGTTATGGTTTATGCTATTCGTAGTAAACTCTTAATAGCGAATGATATGTGTTGGATAGTATTGTAAAGTCTTCTATATGCTTAATTGTGTGCTTGCATGATGTGATTATGTAATTGTAATGAATTAGCATGATGAGGCTATTGAATCTTAAATCCCAAATTTACTGTGTTAATGATGATGCCTTGGTATAAAAGAAGGCTTGATGAACTAAAGAATGAGAATGATGATGCCTTGGTATAAAAGAAGGCTTGATGAATTAAAGTAATGAGATTAGAGGATCGGGTGTCACGTTCCGACACCAGGATAGTAATAGAGGATCGGGTGTCACGTTCCGACACCAGAATAGTATATGGATCGGGTGCCACGTTTCGGTACCAGGATAGTATATGGATCGGAGTGTCACGTTCCGACACCAGGATAATATATGGATCGGGTGCCACGTTCCGGTACCAGGATAGTATATGGATCAGAGTGTCACGTTCCGACACCAGGATAGTAGTAGTGGAGCGGAGTGTCACGTACCGACACAAGAGGAATAAAGATAATGAAATCTTGAATTATGATAATATACTAAATTTTAAAGAACTAATTCCCAAATGAGTATGATGGGGAGGCGTGAGTCCTCATTGATGTGCTTGGTGTTGTGACCAAGGGTTATGGTAATTGTAAATGCCGCAGGTTAAGAATATTAGTTGATTTTATGTTATTATCTTATATATACTGTTTTCTATTTTGAGTTGGCCGATGATACCTACTCAGTACTTATGTTTTGTATTGACCCCTACTTGTATGTTTCTTTCATTGTTATTTGTGGAGTGCAGCAAACGTACCGTCGTCTTCAACTCAACCGCAACTCTAGCCAGTCTTCATTACACCGGATTTCAGGGTGAGCTAATGCTTCTAGCTTGGACTGGATCTTCCTTTTCATGTCTTGATGCCTCGAAATTCCGGCATGGACTAGCTTTTACTTATTTTAGGTTTCTTAGATACTCTTAGTTTTAGTAATTTGAGGATAGATGTTCTTGTGATGATGACTTCCAGATTTTGGGGAATAATAGATGTTGTGTTTTTAGAAGTTATTGAATTGATTTTCATTAATGAGTTTAAGTCTTCCGCATTGTATTTTGTTCATTATGTTTGAAATGTTGGGGTTAGATTGGTTGGTTTGCTCACATAGTAGAATAAGTGTGGGTTCCACTCGCGGCTCGGTTTTGGGTCGTGACATTAAATATTTAGGATAATTACGATATTGCCCTTAGCCTGGAAAAAGACTATGAATAATTTACACCTAGACCCTCCAAACATAAGATTTCCCTTTTTTAAGTCCGGTAAAGAACTCATCCGGGCAAATCTTCATATTCAGGAGCCCTAAATGGCTGGACAAACCTTTCCTAGATCAACTAACTGCCCAAGATAGTTGTCTTTGCCGTTGCAAGGGTTCAGAGGCTTGTTTCTACGCGCATTAATCCACGTGAACCCGGTCTAATCGTAGGCATTCTAGACACATTAAGCATTACTTAACTTATACATTTTTAGGGTTTGTACAAAGTAGTACAAAGTGGTGAGTTTCATAGGAGTATTGAACATCGAAGGGCAACAAAGAAATGCTTGGCTCAGTACCTTGCCACAGACGGTGATAAGGCAGATTGGGTTATGGAACCCAAAGGGTTGATAAAAAAAGGCCACCCTGACTGTTGCTGCCAAGTTCTTCTGGCTGCTACTACGACACAATTTGTCGCCCACTCAAGCTGATAATTTGGTCACGCGGGACAGGGCAGTGTTGGTAGCAGCCCTAAGAGAGGGATTAGAGATTGATTTTGCGTGGCTACTTATTCCAGTTATCCCTGAGAGGGCTTTCAAGACCTCCACCACGTATCCCTTCGCATGTTAGATCTTCCAGCTTTGTAGGGAGGCCTGGGTACCCATTTGCCAATGTGACACACTACATCACCCGGGAGGGACAGTTGATATAGGTCTCATTGATGTGAGGCCAAAATACACATTTTTATCATTATTTACCTCACATTTATTATTTATATTTGTCCGTCTTGAACATAAGTTTTATGGATAGTTCAAAATTGTGTATTTAATTTGTAGGATTAATTTGGTGGAAAAATGAAAAAAATTGGAGCTAAACCAAATTAAAGATGAAAGATTAAAGAAGGAAATCAAGCAGGCAGCTTAATGGATTAAATTAAAAAAAATAATATATTATATATAAGATGCATATTTCTGCAATTGTTAATTGCAAAAGTAAAGCTGCCACGTGGCATTCCCTTAATGCATTGGCCAATCCATTCACGCAGTACTACATGCGAAAAAAAAGAAAAAACAGTACTACAATTCTTTTTGGTTTTGGGTTGCTAGTCTGTTTGGACTAAATTATTTTATTTAGAGTTTTCTACATCTATAAATAGGGCATGGAAAATTATTATTTAGTGGAGGCCAAGAAACATGATACAAGACATAATATAAATTTCTTCTAGCTTTGGAATTTTGTAAGAGCCGTCATGGAGGCCGGAGAATTTTCGTTTATTCTTTCTTCTCCTTTATTATTTATTTGTATTCGAGATTAATAGAAAATATAGTTTAGCTATTGTTCTTAACTTTTAATGGTTAACACAAACATATTTATTTTAGTAAATTTTTATTGTGTTTTTTGAGATAATAAGTAGCTAAGCTCCACACCTACGTTTGTCGGAACCATGAGCAATTAATAAAGTATGAAAGTAATTAAGTGATTCTCAAATAGGTTATTGTATGTATTGATATTCTTTCGCTTAGAAGTCTTTTTTAACGAGTGCACGCGTTAGAACTCGTCTTGTTGCTACTTGCCGGACCAAGGAGTTAGTTAGTAAGTAAAGAGTTATCAACAAAGATTAAGTGAGATACTGTCTAACAAAGCTAGTGTCGATTGGTGCGAAGTAATAACTAAGTCATACATCGATTATGATGCTTAATATGAAGTAAAGGTAACGGTTAGTAAATTATACACACGTAGCCGGACCAAGGTACGGGATAAAATTCTCTAGATGCCAGAAGAAAGATTTAGAGATAGATAACTTATAACTTTGCATGCATAACACTAGGGAAGAACTGTTATTACTAGGATTACTGCATTATGAGTTTATGGGGAACACATTCCTAGTTATTTTTTTTAATTTGGATATAAATAAATACTTAGTTCAAAGCTATTTTTTATTGTTTTTATTTTTATTTCAATTTAACCCCCCTCCCCCATTTTTATATAACGCCTATGAAGTTAAATATTTTCTATTGATAATATTCTTTCATATTCTCTGTAGGATCAACCCCGACTCATAGTTAGGGAAATATATTGTACACGATTGTTTATATTTCTTTTAAAGAAATATATTTGAATGTTATCAAGAATAGCGCCGCTGCCGGAGAATATGACTTAGAAATTGTCTTTAATATTTATTTTAACTTGTATTATTTTTGTTTCTTAGCATTAGTTTTAAATTTTTTATTATTATTATCATTGAGTCATCTGACCCTATAGAAGAGTGTATGGAGGAAAATATTTTCTATAATCTTGAATTTATTATTCCAACATCGAAAAATTACATTCCTCATTTAGGATCTAAGAAGTGCATAATGTGATATTTGTTGTTTGGGACCTTTATTTTTGTACCACCATCCATTGAGCGTATTAGAACAATTAATTCAAAAGTGGGGTGCAATTCATATTCCAAAGTGGAAAAAAAATTAGTAAAATCGCTAGTGTCGTGCAGCGACGTTAAATTAAGCACTTATTGGAGCCGACCTAATTAGTAGTGTAACTTATTTTTACTTTATTTTTTTAAATTTTATTATTATTTATTTTATTTTATTAGTATCACTTTTTTATGTTTTTTTTTTTGCAGATTAGGAGAAGTCTGAGTACACAAAAAAGGGAAATGAGCATGTTTGATCTTATATGTGGGCTGACAACCCTTGATATAAATTTAGATAACGTGTTACTAGCTAGGCCTAAAGGCCTCAGGGTGTTTTCATAACCCTTGTTTTATATTTTATTTAATGCTTTGGGGACATACCATCTTTTTAAGTGTGGGGTGGAGGAATGAATTACTATTTTTTACTGTTTTATTGAGGGTTTTTTTAGGATGGGTTCCTTGCCTTTTGTTTTCGGTTCTTTTCTGAGGATAGTCCCTTTAAAGTGAGTGTCTTTTATAATTTATTTTAGGAATTTTTTTAATTATTATTTTTGGTGAGAAAAGAGAAGACCCTTTTGATTAATCTGATACTATTTACGCCTATTTTAATGTAGTACTTTCTTGTGAGTGCTTGATTACTAGTGGAATTGCAAACCTTTTGACATCTAGGTTCATAGTTGGTACATTGTATATAGCTTATTTTAATTTATACTTTTAGGATCTTGTCTCTCTTAAAAGTGGAACTGATCCATCTTTATTGATAATTGTACCGTGTGTGGTGAGAATTTGTTAATTCTATGTTTTGCATCATAGTCTAGAACATGCCCTACATGTTATTGAAGCGAAATAAAAAAAGTGTTGCCTTGTTTAGAAGATGATAATAGGCTTTCTTTGATTTGTCTTACAAATTTTAGCCTCTTCAGATATTTTACCACTAGTTAGCCCTTTTGAGCTTGTAGCCTTTTGTTAGTTGCCATATTTTTCCATTGACTATTTTGTTGAATCCCTAGTTTTTGCACCTTGCTTCCTTGAACATCATAACATAGACTTATTTTAATTATCAATTCTGACAAAAAAAATAATGGATGAGTGAAAAGGTAATCAATGATAGATACAAAGTGCTTAAAAATCCTCTTTTAAAGAATGTGATATAATTTTTTTTGGAATGTGACATAAAAATAAAAAAGAGAAAAAGAAAAAAAAAGTTACCTTGATGATGGCCCTGGTCCTTCCAAGGACATCATGCACCTTAACTCATGTAAAATACACAAGTTGAGGGTGACTATTGTGAAGGAAAATAAAATAATAATTATAAAATAATGACTTAAACATTCTTGTAATGATCAGAATTACTTGTGAAATAATTGTCGAAGAGAGTGCTGAAAATAAAGAGAAGAAAATATGGGTGATGAAGTCTAAAAATTTCAAACTGCTTAAGAAAGTGGAAGTCACTATTATATAGTTTTCTTACCCGTCTGTTATCGTATATAAAAACCCATTAAAGTCCTATTTGATTCCATTAAAACATGATTAATTAGTGGAGATATACATAATGGGCAAGCATATGGTTCTTTGTGCATACATGTGAATTTTATTTGTGAGTGTGAGAGTTGTTCTTGATATGAAGTCCTTCATTTATATTAAATATTTTGAATTGAGTGTGTTTACTATTTTTTTTGTGATGACACTTGGTTCATGATTGATGGATGCTGTTATTAACTTTCTTTGATGAGAGTAAGTGAGCAAGCTTAAATCTGATGAGTTCAAACTCCTTCCTTGGTTAGGAGGTTAGAGGTTTGTTGTTTATTTGAATGTCTTGCATAATAATTGAGAAGTCTGCTTGATATTTTGAAGTTGTTATATGGCCTAGTCGTTTGTAGTAACCAAAGTGATAAGATTGCTAACATGATTTTATTAGATGAGCTTTAATTGTTGCTCGAGGACGAGCAAATTTTTAAGTGTGGGGTGTTGATGTGAGCCCAAAATACACATATTTATCATTATTTACCTCACATTTATTATTTATATTTGTCCATTTTGAGCATAAATTTTATGTATTGTACTAAATTGCGTATTTTATTTGTAGGATTAATTTGGTAGAAAAATAAAGATGTTTCGACCTAAAACAAATTAAAGATGAGAGATTAAAGAAGGAAATCAACGAGGCACCTTAATGGATTAAAGTGAATAAAAAATATATTATATATAAGATGAATATTTGTGCAATTGTGAATTGCAAAAGTAAAGCTGCCACATGGCATTCCCTTAATGCACTAGCCAATTTGTTCACGCGACACTACACGCGAAAAAAAGGGGATTGTGGTGAATTTTTGTTGTATTGGAATTGGAGATTATTGCCTTGAAGGCAACATATGAGAAATTACTTGTTGATTTTGAATTGTGAACTTGATGTTGATCCACTTGAAAGGTGGAGGTGTTTACTTAATGTATATATCTATTGTATTATATGTGTGTGAGATCTCTATGAATGTGTTATGCCTAGAATGAAATGGACCTATAAATGAAGAATGAATGAATGTGGAATAGGAGATGGATGCACATCGTAAGTTGAGGCGGAGTATCTAATAATGATTTCTACATCCCTTCCAAATGAATGAAAGGTGGGGTTTGAGATGGATGCTCATCCGTAAGTAGAGGCGAAGTGTCATAATTTGTTTTGACTCAATTATTTTATTTAGACTTTTCTTGATCTATAAATAGGGCTTGGAAATTTATTATAGTGGAGGCGAAGAAACAAGATACAAGATATAATATAAATTTTCTTCTAACTTTGGAGCTTTGTAAGAGACGTCGTGGAGGCCGGAGAATTGTCATTTATTCTTTCTTCTCGGTTATTATTTATTTGTATTCGTGATTAATAAAAGAATAGTTTAGATATTGTTCTTAACTTTATATGATTAACACAAAAATATTTATTTTAATAAACTTTGATTGTGTTTTTGAGATAATGATTAGCTAAGCTCCACAATTAGGTTTGTGGAAACCATGTCGTAATTAAGCAATATTCAAATAGGTTATTGCGTGTGTTGATAATTATTTCGCTTAGAAGTCTTTTTAACAAGTGCACGCCTTAGAACTCGTCTTGTTGCTACTTGCCGGACCAAAGAGTTAGGTAATATGAAAAGAATTATCAACATAGATTTATTGGGAAACTATCTAATAGGCTAGTGTCGAGTGATGCAAAGTAATAATTAAGTCATACATTGATTATGATGCTTAATATGAAGTATAGGTAAGGGTTAGTAAATTATACAAACGTAGCCGGACCAAGGTACAGAGTGAAATTCTCTAAATGTTGGACCAAGGATTTAGCGATACATAACTTATCACTTTGCATGCACAACACAAGGGATGAAATGCTATTAGAAAAATTACCACGTTATGAGCTTATGGGGAACACATTCCTAGTTATTTTTTTTTTAATTTGGATATAAATAAATACTTAGTTCAAATCTCATTTTTGTCCACAAATATCCCAAGTACAACACATGCTCAAAGAATTACTCTTTTCGGGCTAATGCAAACTCATATCAAACATTGCAAGATAATCCTCCGTATGACATGGATGCCTTACTTTTTTATGTAGTACAACCTTTTTACTTCATAAATATCACAAACTTCAAGGCCTATTTAACAACATCTACTCGCACTCACAAGTGAAACTCTTACTTTCCTCAATATGTCATATATTTGTCCCTAGTGTATCTTAACTTTCACATTGTACTTATCAAGGAATCAAGAGGTGTTTCATTTGGTTGTAATGTTGGCTTTAGGTAATGGAAGGATTTTTTGGAATTGATTATACTGACTACTCCTCCCTAATTCACATGTTATCATACAACACGCACCATCCTTCAACTATTATTTTCATCTAATACACCTTTTATGACTAATTACCCTTTCTTGCTCCATATTTGCCCTTTTATTCTTATTATATTATTATTATTATTATTATTATTATTATTATTATTATTATTATTATTATTATTATTATTACTACTACTACTACTACTACTACTATTATTATTATTATTATTGTTACTATTATTATTATTATTATCATTATTATTATTATCATCATTATCATTATTACGGAAAAGATTCAAAAATACCCCTAAACTAATCGAAATATTTCATATATACCCTTGAACATTATTTCGACTCAAAACTACCCATCCGGTCATACTATTTGGTGAAAAGTACCCTTCTTATTAAAGAAATTTGTTAAATTCCACGTGGGTGCCACATTGCATGCGAATAGGATTCCACTGCCACGTAGACTAAATAGAAAGGGTCAAAATACCCTTAAACTATCCGAAATAGCTCATATTTACCCTTAAACTATATTTCGGCTTAAAACACTCCCTTGCCTTCAAACTATTGAATCAAAAGTACCTTTCTTATCAACAGAAGTTGTTAAATGCCATATGGAGGCCACATTGCATGCCAACAAGGTTCCACTGCCATATAGACTAAATCCCTAAATTCTAATTACTTCCCCCCTCATTTCATTATTTCAGAAATTATATAGTCACCTGTTCTCCCTTATTTCGCGGCTATGGTTTCATACTTTTCCTTTTGGCTGGGTTTCGAATGTGGATATTCATACTTGTAGTCTAGAAAATATTTTTTTCTGATTTTATTATGTTTACAATTTCAAAGCATGATAGTTAGGATTTCACAATTTTCCCCTAATTTCGCAACTAGGCTTCGTAGATTTCTTCGGGGCTAAGTTTCAAAGTGAATATTCATGTTGTAGGTTAGTAAATATTATTTCTTATTTTATTGCGTTTATAGTTTCAAAGAATGATAGTTAGAATTTCACGATTACAAAGTGTGATAGTTAGAATTTCACAACTTTCCCGTCATTTCGCAACCAAGGTTTCATTACTTTCTTCGAAGCAGAGTTTCAAAGTGGATTTTCGTGGTTCTAAACACAATAAAATAAGAAAAATCTTAATAGCCTATAACCACGAATATCCACTTTGAAATCCAGCGACAAAGAAAACTGTGAAACCTTAGCCGCGAAATGAGGGAGAAGGGGTGAAATTGTTTCTGGAAAATAATGAAATGAGGGGAAATGAGTAATTAAGATTTAGGGATTTAGTCAATGTGGCACATGTGAAATTTAACAACTTTCGCCGATACGAAGGTCACTTTTGACGCAATAGTTTGACGGAAAGGGTAGTTTTGAGCCGAAATATAGTTCAAGGATAAATATGAGCTATTTCGGATAGATTAAGGGTACTTTAGACTCTTTTCCTTTTAGTTTATGTGGTAGTGGAAATCAATTGGGGTTCCATGTGGCATTCACGTGGCATCGACATGGCATTTAACAATTTTCGTTAATTAGAAGGGCACTTTTGACCCAATAGCTTGACGGGAAGGGTAGCTTTGAGCCAAAATATAGTTTAAGGGTACATATGAGTTATTTCAGATACTTTAAGGGTATTTTTGACCCTTTTCCATTATTATTATTATTATTATTATTATTATTATTATTATTATTATTATTATTATTATTATTATTATTATTATTATTATTATTATTATTATTATTATTATTATTATTATTATTATTATTATTATTATTATTATTATTATTATTATTATTATTATTATTATTATTATTATTATTATTATTATTATTATTATTATTATTATTATTATTATTATTATTATTATTATTATTATTATTATTATTATTATTATTATTATTATTATTATTATTATTATTATTATTATTATTATTATTATTATTATTATTATTATTATTATTATTATTATTATTATTATTATTATTATTATTATTATTATTATTATTATGCTTTCGCACTAGCCACCCAAACTCTAGATTTTCATCCGGATAAGGTGCACATTATCCTTGGTAGAATCAGGACCAATGTTTCTAGCATTATCCAAGATTAGACACCCTCAATTTTAGTTGAGGTGCACATTGTCACTAAGGACTAGGGCCAAATTATGATTTTCTTTTCCCACACAATATAACAATTCTCCTATTTGATTCAACCATATTTTTCGACCCCTCTTTTTAACATATTGCATTAAGGATCTTAAAAGGATCAAACTACGTGATATCAAAAAAAAATGGGTTTCGGCTTATCATGTGGCTTATAAAAATGAATAAAGTTAAAGGATCAATGGGGCTTCACAAAGGGATAATTACAGGGTAGGTATACAATTAGAGTTAAGAATTGGCTATTCCTAAGAATTGCCTCAATCACATTCCTCAAGTCCTATTAGCTACTCATTCAACACACAGAAAGCACGTTTTAGATATCAAGTCAAGACAAAACAAATAAATTCTCACCATACATGGCCTCATGACACATATACCGATATATAACTAACAAGCTCGTACAACTTGCATTGAGGTATTACTACACAATTAAGCCCATATTGCAACAATTCAGTCAAACTTAAGAGCATATTCTAATTATAAGGTCAACAATTCATTGCATTTGTTTCAAGTATAACTACCCATGAAGTTTTGATAAGTTGTCGGGATATAGCTTCAAAAGACCAAGGTTTGTTTTGTTCATCCTACTCGTCTATGTGAATAACTTTCCCTTAAGACGGTTGTCATACATCTATCATTGGGAACTGTCACTCATACAACAACTCTAAGACTCCCTAAAGCAATAAAATAATCCTATACAGTTTAAAGGGACAATCCTCAGTAAAAGTACCGAAAACAAACTCTTAGGAACCCAAAATCAACATAACTAAATAAAGACTAGACTTGATAAAGCGGTAAACAACTATATACATATAAAATATAACCCCACCCCACACTTATAAAATAAGCAATGTCCTTAGTTCAAAAATAAAACAAAGTGAAAGGGTAGGAGTACTCCCTGAAGTCTCTAGGCCTCGCCGCCGCCTTGGTTGAAAACCATTTAGGCATTCGCCTCATCTCCGGCGTCATCATCCTCCTCATCATCCATGGCCTCATCAGCACTTGTCTCATCATCATCTACCAACTTAGAAAATGCCGGACCAGTCTTGCATAAGAATGCAACACTATCTATCAAGGGAATGCGCTATGCAAAACTATCCATCTCATCATCAGTAACTGGGCGGCCCCCTTATGCGTAGTTGCAACTCAGCCATCCCAAACATGTGTGTCATGACGCTATCATCACGAGCTTGCCTATCAGGAGTCTATAAAACAAGCCCATGAGATGTGTCTAGCGCCTTTGTGCACGTGACATCCACCAACTTACTCATCAACTCTTGATGCCCGTCAACAGTCATATCGAACTCCTCTTCTTAGAAGCATGACTCCTAAAAAATCGAGTTATTGACCCCCCATAACAAAATTGTCACCTCAAGTTATTCCTAAATTTCATCATATTTTGGCGCAAAATTGCCCCCACATTAATTGACATCCCCTTCGTCAACATGTATAATAATACCATCCTATCCGGGTCACGTCATTCATGTTTTTAGCGTGAAGTAACACACTACACACTATCTTCAACATTACCTGAGCAACTTGATCAAATTTGGCAAAGTGGAGGGTGTTATGCCTCCCCGTATCCTTACTTCTCTCCCACCTAACGTTTGAATCAACCCCACATAAAGTGTGTCGGCAAAAATTTTTGTTCCAACTTAGGGGCTTCCTCGGTTGGTGGTTTTGGAGGAGTACTCAACTTGCGATCTAATTTCTCCACTAGAGTTTTGCGAGTTTCTACAAGAGCTAGGTTTAAACATGATTCCATCTTTTGAGATTCAATATCCCCCTCTAACTCATGAATCCCTAACACTTTCAGTAATGGATCTTTAGGCATAAGTACATGTGAATCTATTATGTGATCAATCACAGTAATCTTCATAAACAGAAGGCAGTTTAAAAGCACGGTAGACTTCAAACACTTCAACCTTATGATGTGCAATCATGGTTAGTTGGTCATCTGCTACATCAATCAGTGCCTTACCCGTCGCCAAGAAAGGTCGTCCCAAGATGAATGGAATTTTAGAGTCGAGTACAAAATCTAAAACCACAAAATCTACAGGACAGATCAAGGACCCTACTTACACTAAGACATCTTCTATCACCCCCTCTGGCAATGGATCTATCAGCGAGTTGGAAAATAACAGTGGTTCTTTTCGGAGTACCCAACTCAAGTGTTTGGTATAAAGATAAGGGCATCAGATCTACACTGGCCCCTAGATTGCACAACACCCGGGCATAAACACTTTTCCCAATAGTGATTTGCACAGTAAAGCTACCCGGATCTTGAACTGCACTCCTCAGTAAGTGTTACATTTTCATAATTTGTGAGCCTCCTCTTGCTTGCTACAATGTCCTTCACGTATTTAGCATACTTCGGGATACTCAACAAAATGTCAACCAAAGGTATATTAATATTAACTTGTTTAAGGTGTGAGGAAAACATACTGAAGCATTCATCTTCATTATACTTCTTTAGACTTTGTGGAAACAGAGGCGGCAACCTCTTTTGAGGAACGGGTTCCTCAATATTGGAGTTTTTACTCTCTCTTCCACTTTCTTTTCGTTGATATATACCTCATTGTCTGCCTTTTTTGGAGCTAATTCCTCTAATTGAAGCTCACTTCTAAAACTTAAAGCATGAAGTTGCATTGTATTGGGCTCGGTATCACCATGTAGCCCACTGGGGACGCAAGCTCAAAGAATTTTCCACTTTCGTAACTTCTCTTAACTCATTTGAGACATTTGGATATTTCTAATGTTCTCATCCTTTATATCTATTCTAGTATTCAACTTGTTTCTCATTTAAAATTAGAGCTTTTGAAATAGTTCTTCATTGGTCATCCCACCTTTTGGTACACTTGGGTTTACACTTTGGTTGTGATTTTAGTATTGTTGCCCAGCCGCTTGGTTACGGTATTGATTTTCACCTTGTGCCTGATTATGAATTTGGTTTCCACCCCAAGAGAAGTAAGGATGGTCTCTCCAACTATGATTGTAACTATTGCCATAATTTTGTTGGCCTTGGCCCCTTTACACATTCCCTACATAGTTCACAGAATCCGGGTTGCCTCACATTGCTCAGTTTCATGGGTTCCACTACCACATACCCCACACCATTGTACTATTTGTTGCACCACATTTATCAATGCTTGATTTAGAGTCAATTTCTTAAATTATATGGTCATTCTATGTTGCATGACATCTATATTTGTATGTAAAGCAATGGCTTGGTCTACATCTAAAACCTTGCAGCCTTTTGGGTTGTGGTTTGATAAGTATTTCTTTCATACCCTTGGTTCCCTTCCGACAGTTTATCAAGAAAGTCAAAGAATGCTTCACTTGTTATGGATAGGACTTGTACATCTGCTGCACTATTGAGAAGAGAATGAGTATTATACTCTAAACCCTCAAAGAAAGCGTGAAATAGTACCTCATTAGTCTGCATATGGTGTGGACAAGCATTTAGCATTTGTTTGAAGCGTGCCTAAGCTTAATACATATATTCCTCATTCTTTTGGACAAAGTTTGTTATTTCACCTCAAAGCTTGGAAGTTTTCCTAGATGGATATAATTAACTCAAGAACTTCTTTGTGAGACCATCCAAAGTGGTGATGGAGTTTGATGGTTTAGAATCTAACTAGTGTCTTCCAGCTCCAAACAATGAATATGGCAATTATTTTAGTCTCACATAATCCAATGAGACCCCAAGTGGAATGTAGGTATCTGTGACCTCCATGAAGATCCTAATGTTGAGTTCAGAATCATCATGGGGGAGACCAGTGAAATGCCCATTTGTGTAAAGAATATGCACCATATTTATCTTTGATTCAAACCTCCCCCTCGTGGAGGTATTCTAATACTTGATACAAAATTAGCAGTAAGTGGGACTGCCAAATCTCTCACTGGTTTTGCTAGAAGGATAGGAACATGAGGGGGTATTTCTTGGTGATCAACATTCTCAGGATTGTTTGGAAACCTTGGGTTATTCACATCTTCTGGGTTATTTTGCTGATCATCACACAAATTACCCGGGCTTCCTAACCCTAATTCATTTTGATTCATCTTTGTTAGCAGATGAAGAACTCATTCAGGTTCGTTGTAAGGTTCAACAATATCTCCCTTCTGAGCTAGACCTGAAAGTCAAATACTTACAATAAGAAAAGCCAAGATTAAGTATTTAGTACCTGAATATTCTAATTGTAGACCTAAGAGAATTCAATATAAAAGAATTTCTAAGTCCCGACAGTGGCGCCAAAAACTTGTTGCTCCCCAGTATACACAAAAGTGTATGTGGTCGCGCAAGTAATATAGTTTCTTTTGAAATGAGTTATCGTTCCCAAGGGACTTATGATAAACTTATATCCGCACTTAATTATACAACTAAAAAGAGAAGTAACAACTTCGTAGGTTGGATGTTTTGTGATTAACTAAACGTATTATGGATTGAATTTAAAGTAAACAATGGTGATTGACTTGGATGTAATATTTCAGGCAAGATTAAAAGTAATTCCAGAACTACAGCATTAACGAATGTCATGCATCATAATATCATCTTAGAACTAACTTCAGTTGTCAAATTACTTATTTATAGGGTTAATAGTATGGATCCGGGTTAACCATATCTCGTCACCTACTCCACTTAGCTATCTAATTACATCGTTGAACGAGGATAAATAAACTAATTAGCGAACATTTATATTACATCCTATTTTGTAAACAAGCAAGGTGTTTGTCTTTTGGGTGTCACTCCTGAGCACTAATTGCCTCAAGTTAATGGGCTGACCAAGATCTCTATACTCTTTGGTCTATCTAACCTCTCCTACAGTCAATTCGAGATTAGACACTAAATTTATTCCTAGATTTCCAGTCAAAAAATAGTAAACCAAAAGAATATAAAAGTAATTTGAATTGACAATCAAAGATTACTTCATAAAGCTTTAAATATTCAATAATCGATTCATAGTTGCAACCCTAAAATTAGACCGTTTAGATAATCATACTCATACTATTCAAGAAAAGATAATTGTTCATAAAAAATTCGCAAAACAAAAGAGTTAAGATGATTACAAACTTGATTCTTGCCCTTGCATACTAAACAAAGATCGGACCCCAATAATGGCATCCCTTAGATCTATGAGTCTAGGAGTACACACAAGAGTACACTTGGGGCAGCACGCCTAAGTGCATCTGGCACTCTGCACATTGAGGCGTGGGGCTCCAGCATCGCGCATGGAAATTATCTCTGCCAATAGGATTTTGGTGCAGAGCACCTCAACTATGACTCTGAGCGACAAGCCCTGGCGCACCGCGCCTGATAGTGCGCCTCGCCTAGGTGCTTCAACACTTAGTCATTTTCACGTCCGTCTCTTCTCCTTGTTTTTTTCTTCGTTCCAGCTTTAATTTCTCCGGGTGTTCCTGAAATCACTAATCATGTGTAAGTGCTTAATCAACACAACCAACCTCAACATAAAGCTAGTAACTAAAGATAGTCCTCAATTAGTACTAAAATGTGGGCAATTATCAACTAGTTAGACATATAAATATGCCTAAAATCATTGAACTCCATTTTCACAAAATCACCTCGAGCATACACCTTAAAAACCGAAGGATAAGTAAGCAAGCGTTGTTGTACTTGTTAATTGTTCAACATTTCAATGAAGAGATGAATTGCATATTATCGAGTTGAACTCTCTGAGAATCCTCTAATAATAGTATTCCAAGTGAAAACATTTGGAATTTCTATGCGAGTGAAAACCAAGTTTGCATAATGATGTCACCATAGGTGAATACTTGGCTGAAAAAAGCAAGGACGCGGCTAGCTGCTATTTTATCCTTGATTAAACCACTTTTTACGAGATGAGCATGAATCTTTTTTAGGTCAGTCGTAGTGGTACATTTGGTTTCTAACATATGAAGATAAGGTTGATTTATGATGTACTTAGATATGGAAGTTGATGACTTGATGACATCTCTATTTTTGTTTTTTTAATGTCTCAGGAAGTGGAAATTTGTCAAGAATGTGTAGAAAAGCAATTTTTTGTTAATTGTGAGAAGCAGCTCCCAATTGGCACAATAGATAAGGTATGTAGGGCATATATATTCTCAACTCGATCACTTTAGCATTAGGTTTATTTAAGGTCATTCACACCTTTCCTTATTTTATATTGTGAAAATAGTCAAAACTACCCTTCAATGTATTTTATTGATTAAATATGCCCTTACTATTAAAACAAAGTTATTTTTACCCCTGTTGTTATCAAACTTGTCATATGTACCCCTCTTTTAACAAAAACCCCAAATAAGAAATAAAATTCTGATAAACCTCAGTTTCTTTAGCAATATTAAAAGGACCCAACCAAATTCTTTTCTGCTAAATGGGTCTGTAATCTCAATAACAATTTTCCTAATTTTCTTTTTCGATCCATAGGAGGCAACACTAAATCATTACATTCATGAATCTGAGGTCTGAAAATCCACTATTAATGTCGGTTTGAAGTTTTCTTTTTTGAACATTAGGGGAGGAGGCCATTTAAAAGAAAATTGATAAAAATCCAATGGGTTTTTGGTTAAAAAGATTGAATATTTATCTCTTTTTTTAAAAAATAATCTCATGAACAATAATCTTTGGTCCTTTTTCCTGAAGATGATTCTGCTGCATATGGGTCTAAAAATTTTAATCTAATTTTTCTATGGATTTCAATTACTACATAAAGAAAGAAGGGCATGTTTACAGTGATGCTATTGCGGCTAGTGGTAGATTCTTATGAAGATATTTGCCTTGTTCTATTAAAGATATATTATGTTAAAGTAAGAAAACTTTATAGACAAAATCATAAATTCACAAGAAAATATGTTGTTGGTAATGTATTTTTATTCAGGAAGGAAGAAAATGAAGAAATTGGTTTTGGGATTTAATTTATAGGTTTTGTGGGTTAAATTTGAATTTGGGTCGAAAAGATGAAATTGAATAATTTTGGTCAATTTGGGTCTTTCCGTCCAACTGAGGGGTACATATGACATGTTTGGGAACGGTAGGGGTAAAAATAACTTTGTTTTAACGGTAAGGGCATAATAAACCAATAAAACAAAATTTGAGGAGTATTTTGACCTTTTTCCCTTAATTTTATATATATTGCTATGGTATCAATGTCGTTGCTTCAGTCCTTCAATGAGACCTCCATGATACTATCACAATATATCTATATATTATAATGGGAATAAAGTAAAATATACCCTCGAACTTTAAGAGAATGGTATGTATATACCCTTACCGTCATACTTTCAGATCATATATACCCTTTGATCAAACGGTCTGACACATGGCACCATCTCAATAACTTGCCTTATTTTTTTATTTTTTTAAATCCAAATTTAAAAACCCACACAATTATATACTTACCAACTTAAAGACCCCAATTAATGAACCAAAGTGAGAGTAACAAATGTTTCAAGGAATCTCCTAATTCAAGCTTCTCTGCGTGAGTCTCTACTACCTTTCATACTCCATTTAAAAACTCTGGATTCCCCCACCTTCACTGCACTCACATCCAAAGTTATGGGTTTCAAAATATTAATAATTTATTAAATTGCAAAATTGAAATTGAATAACCTACGTCAGAGTTGGATTTGGAGGTAAAGTTGGTGAACCCAGATGGAATAATGTTTGGAGATGATGAAAGTAATATTTTATTGGAAAATTACAATTCTAGATGAACTCTGAATGTCTCTGAGTTTCTCTCCAATGGCTCCTATTTCTATGTGAATCGCATCTTCGTTCTTGTTAATAAACTCTGCTTTATTGGGTAATTACCCATGAATATCCTAAACATAGTGGAATATATACAAAGTTTTTATATTAATTTAACGGTTTAAGTTTTGTTGCTTTGCATAATTATAGTCGTTGTGAAGATGGTTGTAGATAATATAAACAATTTAAAGTTTATGGGACAATCGAATTGATTTCGTATTTGTCTTATTAATTTTCTGGGTTATACTTTGATATTATGAAGTTGTAAGGTTGTTGATTTGGTGAGTTTTCTGATAAATACTTTGTTGGAAGGATTGCAGAAGTTTGTGGCAACCCAAATCCAAAATGGGTGGGTTATGATTTGGGTTGTAAAGTGGGTAAGAATATAATTGTGTGGGTTTTTAAATTTGGATTTTAAAAAATAAATAAAAATTGGGCAAGTTATTGAGATGGTGCCACGTGCCAGATTGTTTGATTAAAGGGTATACATGATCCGAAAGTATGACGGTAGGGGTATATACGTTCTTAAAGTATAACGTAAGGTATATACATACTATTTTTTAAAGTATGAGTGTATATTTGACCTTTTTCCTATTATAATTAGAGTTTGATTTGGTCACAATAATTTATCCATATAATATCCATATATTATGTCTAATTTAATTCTTCAGTGACACCTCTATCATACCATCCAATATATAAATAGGCTTAATAATAATTGTTAATCATAGTTTCTAGCTTTATTTATTGGCAGGACTTTAAGTATTCTCCAAGATTCTTTCACGTATTTGGAAATTAAAATTTTGAGCATATGCTCCTCCTTTAATTTCTTTTATAGTTTAGTGTTTTGATAATTGTCACGCCCTGAGCTAAACACTAAACGTGAACATGGAACCTAGATTCATGAGTGACCTCAAGCTAACTCTGTTATCATAACATAAGCATACTATGATTAAAAATGGATGTAGAAGCTTAAGACATAAGATAAATTGACAGGATGGAGAAAACCCATAAACTAAACTAAATATGAAAATCTGAGAGTATTGTTTAAAAAAAAAAGAGATATCAAACTCATGTTCTAAGCTGGACCTAACTATGTCCTAAAATAAAACCTCAACTCACTAGAAGTGTTGGGACATCCCCAATTAAGTCTAGCAAAACTGAAACTAAAGTCTAAAAATACTTAAAAGATACTCTTGAATATTATCCTCGAAGAATGAGGACTCACCAATGATCCTGGTGAGATCGGGAATCAATCTATGCGCGATTTGATTACGGAGAACCTGAACCTACATCACGAGAAGATTTAGCACAGAGTATGCGTTAGCACATGAAAGGTATCGAGCATGTAGGATAGAGTAAAGCTGAATAAAACATGTAACAGAACAAGCAATAAAACAATTATATAATCCAAACATGATATTGATGAGCAAACACTTGATGACATCTCTGTTTTTGTTGTTTTGATGTCCAAGGAAGTGGAAAAATTATCAAGAATGTGTAGAAAGAGAGCAATTTGTTTAAGTATGAAAAGAGATGGCATATTAGATAAGGCATGTAGGGCCTATTTGTTCTCGACTCAGTCACTTCATTAGTATCTCATGCCCCATACCGGCAATATAGTAGAAAACTTTGTTTTAGACTAGTAAGAATGTAGGAAAATTATATAATTAGATTACAACAAGAAATTACTAGAATCACTAGCTTATTTATTAAAAAATCAAAATTAGTAAAAAAAAAATGTATTTTATATACTCCTTTTTCTTTTTTCTCATTTATTTATTTTCCTCTTTTTTCCCTCAACTCTGCCTCAGATGACCCATCTTGTGGCAAAAATAACAATATATTGGCCATATCAATATTTTTAACACCACATTTTCTTATCTTCTTAAATTGAGATTTACCCTTTTTATTTGACTTATCAAATCCCTTGTTCTTCTAGAATTCCTTGTTCTTCTCCTTAATATTATAAATCTAAGCAAATTCCACTAGACTAGCTTGTTCAATTTTTTTAGAGGTGTCACGATGCTCATCTTTCAGAACAAGATGGTGTCGAATGTCTTAAAAACTTGATAGTTTCGTTATGGTTGTATGAATTTTCACATATTTCCAACTAGAAAGAGGAGATCTTATAACACTAGAACTTGTTAGAAAGATTATACGATTTAGGGTGTAATCTTGAAGCATCAAAATGTGATAGATCCAGACAAAATTTCTTAAAGCTAGCATATTTGGATTGGCTAGAGCATTTTATATGTACATGGTATTGAAATTAAATTAATCGCCAAACCTATCGTATCACTATCATTTCATGTTGTTTCATTTCAAACTTGATCATGCCACTTAAGTGTCACATGATATAAAAATTGGTCATGTGAAAGACTTACATTGGAAAAAGAATAATCCTTAGTGGATCATTTTAGAGATATATGGAGAATTTCTTGGAACTTTATAAATATATTGCTTAGAATTAGAATGAAGTAAAAATAAGTCAAAAGATGATATTTTGGTATAGTAAAATATAATGAAATCAACAAGAATTTATATTTTATTCTATGACAATATAAAATTTGTCATTTAACTAAAATCTACTTATTTGTTATTGCTCATATTAATCACCTAAAATTGAAAATAAACAACATTTTATAAGAACTATAAGCTAGTTCATTTGAAACATAAAAGGCCCTTGCAATCTTCTAGTTACATAGAAAATTCTAGAATGAGGGCATATTTGTAATATTTAGAAACTTATATAACAATTATTATTCATGAATGGGTTGTTAATTGTCGCACACCTTTTCACCTGTATGACTAACTTAATTCTCTTTTAAATATTGTCACATTTCCAAAGAGTGCTTAATTCAAGCCCTTTATATTGCAGGATCTGGAATTATATAGTCCTCAATCTGTGTATAAGGACTTGATCTCCACAACTATTAATAATTCACAACTCCACAACTTCCATATTCTCCTATATATCTACGATTAGTTCTCAATAAACTATAGGAATGTAGTCTCTTATCTATTAATAATTATATGACATCACATCTACACTTTATCGAGACATAATCGTAAATAGAAGGATATGAAAGTTGCGGATTATGATGGATAGGCGATTAGTAGGTTTTTGAGTGTGGTCTAACTTTTCAATACATACTTTGAACATGTAAACAGCTTTAATTGAATGAAACTATTGCCTTTTCCTTATCGTTGTTTGAAGTATCCAATTTGTACTATTGTAAGAGTAATTGATGAAGTTATGTTACAAGTATTATAAACTGAAATAACATTCATCCAGACTGTATAGAGCCTCCAAACATAGTAAGTGTTTTTCACCACAATGATTGCAAACAAAGTTATTTGTTTTTCCAGATGATGAAATACTTCGACTCTTTTGTGTATCACATTGAACCACCATGGCTGAACTTTCAAGGACTAGTCTAGAACTTCCCATGATTAGTGTTTGTTGTGCTTCTCTACATACGTACGCATAACAACTTTCCAAATCAAATTTTGGATCTTTTCGCAAAATCTCACAACGAACTTGATCAAATTCCAAATCAAGTCCACTTAGAAATATTTGAACTTGAAGCATAGCAACCACATAATATAATTGTACAATCCCTTCCACTGATCTCTCTTGTGAAGCTGTCCAATGGTCAATTTCCTGAAAAATTGCAATGAGTTCGTTAGAATAGGTAGACAAAGGTCGAATATTATGCTTGGTGGTGAAAGATTGTTGATTCAGTTCAATGGATCCATGATATAATGTTTTTGAAGTAGCTTCCCATATGTCTTGAGTGATTGCCAAGCGAAAAAAAATCTTTGCTTCAGATGAGGGATTATTGAATCAATAAGAGAACTCCAACTTTGTGAATTTTGGTGATACATGTGCCATACGATGGTCAGTTGGTGATGGTTTGGTCAATTTGCCAATAAATTATAATTCCTTTCACCAAGAACTATCCAGTGGGAAAAGCAGAATTTTCCTGTTGGACTATGATTTTCGATGCAAGGTTATTCGATTGGGTTACGGAAGTGGATGGAACAACATGATTCAAGTCTGATACCATGTTGAACAAGATCATAGACTTACATACAGAAAATCTTTTTTAGGTTGAATAAACATAAAAAAAAGCAGCTACTAAATATAATTAAAATAGAACTTCCTAGAATTGCAGTCTCTTGTCGTCAATAGAAACAAACTTTATGAAGTTACTACTAGCCAAGTAACCACAATATTGATGAACATTCATTGGATTCAAATGCCCATCAACAATCATCTAACCATTTACCGTCACTTGAACCTATGAGGACAACTAAGATACTTCATACTACCTTGAAAGAATACAACTACACATTAACAACTTTCTTTCCCTACATCTAACACCCCTGATCCACAACATTCCATCACTTCATTCATATTTAATCATGACCATGTTTGTTTAGTGTTGCGTCTAGGAGTACAACCAAGTGTACATGGTCACTCAACTAGAACAACAATTTTTTCGAGTCAAATTATCGAACCAAAAGGGCTTCATAATTTTGATCGTCATCAAATAATGTTCAAGGATCATAAAAGTGCTTACCAAAATGAAAGTGTAGAAGAAAATCCCTAGAGATAGTCAGCAAAATTGCTCAAAGTGTGTTCTCCCATTTTTCAAAAATTGAATGATAATGAAATAACACAGTTGAGCTATTTATAGTCTAAAATAAAACCATGTGGTGAAAAATTGGCGTCCAGTTCCGCATCATGGACCTGTTCCCTCGCTGCATATTGTGAACAAATTGATCCACTCTGCGATGCCTTATTGCGCACTCCACTGTTAAGCTAAATCATTTTTCATGTGTTGGCTCAATCTCCGTGATGCGGAGTTGCTCCCTCACAATGTATTTTTTAAGCTTCTTGGTCATTCTCTATAACAACTTTGACTTGATGTATTCTCCGACATTTTGCATGGTGTCTTTTTCTTTGCTTTTCATCCTGAAACATATATTCATATTGATTACAGGAGACACAATGAATGGACTCTAAATTTCAGTTGAGATTAGAAATTTGCAAGCTTGGGTATATGTATGGGATAGATTGCTTATTAGGTGCATAAGTACGCCTAAGATCATTTACCACTTGTCTATCGATTGGCAACATTTATTGAAGAACATATTATATGAGTGTGACCTGATTCTTGTGAAGAAGAAATCTTGTGTCCTTCTCGACAAATGGCACTGACTCAAAAATTTGAAGCCTTAGTACACAAGTATATGACCTAAGGGAAAAAATGTTATTGGATATATGTGGGTGTACAAAATTTTCCAGCAATCACCTTGTCCTCTCTGAAGTACTCTTGTTTCAAAATCTCCCATGCTTGTTTGGAGGTTTTGGCGGTTGATATGTGAGGGAAAATATCATCATGAAGAGCGTGTTTGATCATGAAAAGAGCTTTCGAATCTCTTTTTCATTGTTTTCTCAGATGGTTTGCATTCCCTTCCAAAATTCCAGTCTCAACTATATCCCACAGTTCTTGAGCATTGAAAAGAGTCTTCATCTTAAGACTCCAAAACTGATAATTCTACCCTTTGATAATGGGAATCATGGGATGAGAAAATGTTGTTGTACCGTTCCCTTCCATAGAAGTTTTTTGTCTTAAAAAAAATCTCATAATTTCACTTTCTTTTTTTTTTTTTACTTTGTCAATCCCTGCTTGAGGAAATAACGGATTCTAACCTAGATTTCAACCTCTGATACCACAACTGTTGACACATGAGGTAAGCAAAGATATTACAAGCAGAAGAAAAGCAAAGAAAAACTTGAGTACTTCTTATATCTCAGAAAACTAGTGTACAATATTATAATTAACACTTGAAAAATAACAAACTAAGAGAGAAACTATGACACTATACCACTACCTGCTAATTTAGGACTCCTAATGCTAATAAACTGAATACATAAAAGTATCCTAAAAAATACTATTAGTAACTTAGTGACTTTTGAATAAGTCAAATAGCACATGATCACTCAAGTTGTACATAGACTTTTTCTAGTTCAATTATCCAACCCAAATTAAAGGATTTCAAATCAACAAACACTAACTTTATTGTAAATAAAATAAATATGCGACGTACTATTTCAAAATTGGTTGTCTCAACTAAATTAAACGGCATCAAATATTAATTACTACAATTAAAACAGTTACAAACAAGGTTACAGCATACACCATTTCAAATATAAGAACAACTTATCCTTGCAATCGAAGGTTAACCTCTTTGTTGATTCACAAAGTTGATTTTACGATCATGATCTCCTCGTCTCTAATCGCCTACCAGCATTAACAACCTAACTACATCGTTGAGTGGGAATAGACATGAACCAATAGCGGAGTATTAAGCTATCATCTTACCTATTAATCGAACGAGGCAATAGGTATAATCCTATGCTATAAAAGAAATACTCTAAGATTTACCCTAGAATGAACATGCTTCTCACATTCTTTGGTCTATCTCTCTATTCATCTATCCTAGTACCTAAGTATGCCGTCATCTCCCAAAGCAAAAGACTCATTCATCTTAACCAACACTAAGTCCTTCAGCTCCATCAACAAAGGATCAAGATGCTGACCCTCCTTGACTTCAACTACTAAGGATGATTCAGCACTAGGATGAACTGAAACACCCCCACAAGTAGAGTCAACTAACTGCACACCCAGTCTGTCCAGTCTGTCTATATCTTTCACCAACTCCTTCTTCTCATCCTCAACGTGGGTTTTACTTCCTATGCTCATCCTACTCAAAGAATCAAATACAACATTAGCCTTATCTGGATGGAAGTGGACATTCATGTCATAGTCCTTCAACAGCTCCAACCATCTCCACAGACGTAGATTTAACTCCCTCTGTGTAAACACGTATTGGAGACTCTTGTGGTATGTCTCCATACAGGTAGTTCCTCCACAGCTTCATTGCAAACACCACTGCTTTCAACTCTAAGTCATGAGTTGGATAGTTCTTCTCATGCACCTTGAGTTTTTTGGACGGAAAGGCTATCACCTTACCACCCTGCATAAGAACACAACCGAAACCAACCCTAGATGCATCACAATATACAGTTTAATTCTCACGACACTTAGGCAAGGTAAGCCCCGAGGTTGAAGTGAGTATGTCCTTGAGATCTTGGAAGCTCTTTTCACAAGTCCCCGCCTAATCAAACTTGAAATTCTTCTTTGTCAAGGCGGTGAGTGGGGCGTCAATGGAATAAAAACCCTCCACAAACCTGCGATAGTAACCAGCCAATCCCGAGAAGCTACGGATATCGGTGGGAGTAAGATGTTTTTGGCCAGTTCTTAACAGTCTCAGTCTTCCTGGGATCTAACTACACACCTTTATCAAACACTACATGACCTAGGAAGGTCACTGATCTGATCCAGAATTCACATTTGCTGAATTTGGCATACATCTGATGTTGTCTAAGTACTTGCAAGGTTAGTCTGAAGTGTTGTTCATGCTCTTCCTTGGTCTTAGAATAGATGAGAATGTCATCAATGAATACTATGACGAAGGAGTCAAGGTATTCACGAAAAACTCTATTCATGAGGTCCATAAATACAGCAGGTGCATTAGTGAGACTAAATCACATCACTAGGAACTCATAGTGACCATAACTAGTACGAAAGGTTGTCTTTGGGATATCTTCATCCCTAACTCTAAGCTTATGGTACCCTGAACGAAGATTCATCTTCGAGAAGAAACTAGACACTTGGAGTTGGTCAAAAAAATCATCTATTCTGGGGAGTGGATAATTATTCTTGATAGTGACCTTGTTGAGCTGTCGATAATCGATACACATTCTAACGGTTCCATATTTCTTTTTCACAAACAACACTAGAGAACCCCAAGGGGATATGCTCGGCTGAATGAAACCGTTATCAATGAGATCTATTAACTTCAGCTTCAACTCTTTGACTTTCGCTGGAGCCATTCCGTAAGGAGGAATTGAAATTGGTTTAGTACCGGGTTCTCAGTCAATTCAAAAGTCAATATCTCTAGGGGGAGGAACTCCAGGAAAATCATTAGGAAATACATCTTGAAACTCACTCTCTACTTTGACATCATTTTATTGGCCTTAAGGTTCGAAATCAAGGGATTAGGAAGACTCTAATTGTACCCCTCCCAAACCATCTCTTTTTCATTAGGGAAACAAAACCTCACAACCCTAATACGACAATTCATACAAGAATCACAACAATGAAGCCAGTCCATGCCAAGAATAACATCAAAATCATGCATAGGTAATTCAACCGAGTCTGCACACATAGTCTTACCGCATATAAATATTGGGCAACCCTTGTAAACCCTATCAGTCCTGACATTTTCTCCTAAAGGTGTACTAACCACTATAGGATCATGCAGAACTTCAGGCAATATTTCAAAAGTTAAAGCAAGCAAAAGAGTTACAAAGGAATGCGTAGACCTGGATCAAGTAAATCATAAACAGAAGTTGATAATACTTGCAGAATACCTGTTACCACATCAGCGGACTTCTCCTACTCCTCCCTGCCCTTTAGGGCATTGAACATGTTCCTCTTAGAAGGCTCGGCTGTTGTTGTACCCTTTGGGTAAGGCCTAGGCTGAGCATTACCTCCAGCCTGACCCCTGTTCTGTGGGCAGTCCCTGACCAAGTTACCACTCTTACCACATTCGAAACAGGAATTAGTGCCCTATCTGCACTCTCCGTTGTGAGCACAACCACACATAGCACAGTCTTTTTTAATCCGCTGCATATCACCTCCATTACCCTTCTTGGGCTCGGGTCTACCTATTCTAGGTGCTGCACTCCTCTAAAAGTTAGAGTTCCCAAAACTCTGTTGCCCCTTTTTCAACCTGGGCTGTTCACGAATACTGAAGTTGTTCTTTCTTTCCTCCATTGGTAGGACGTACTTGATCAGAAGGCATAGGCCTCCTAGCATCACGAGCTCCCCTCCTCTTCCGGTTTTCCGCTACCTGCAAGACATGCACCATCAGCCTGGAGAGGTCCATGTTATTGTGGATCATCGCAGACCGAAACTCCTCCTCCAGATCTCTGGTGATCCCTGTGAGGAACCTGCTTATCTCATCCTTGTTGTTAGACACTAGGGAAGTGGCATAACTGGACAGCTTAACGAACTTCAGGGAATACTCCCTGACTGTAATCGATCCTTTCTTTAGGTTGATAAATTCCTCAACCTTAGCTTCTTTTATCTCCCTGGGGAAGAATCTATCTAGAAAAGTTGTCATAAACAGCTCCCAAGTGACCGGAACTCCGCCCAACGCTCGGCTATCTTGCCACACCTTTCACCAAGTCTGTGCAACATCCTTGAGATGATAGGAAGCCAGCTCAGCCTTCTTAGTATATGTGACCCCCATGGCCACAAAAATCTTTTGGACCTCGTCCACAAACTACTGGGGATCCTCTGAAATTTTGGACACCGTAAAGATAGGAGGATTCATCCTCGTGAAGTCTCGCAGCCTATCAGCCATGCTACGCACTGGTGGGTTCTCCCTCTAACCATTCTGCCAGTTGACCTAGGCAGTCATGGCCTGGGCCTTCATGGTGATGCCCTGAGCCATCTGAGCCAGAGCGGTACGCACGTCAGCATCAGTCAACCCAGCTGGGTTAACTGGCCTGGCCACTCCTTCAGTTGGAGCCTAGGGTGGAACCTGATTGTCCCTAGTAGCTGCTCCTCCTCTCCTCTGCCCAATGTTTCTCCTGGTATTGATTCTTTGAAAACAACAAGAGTTGATTTTAGACACGCTCATAACACCAAGAAATCAGACATTAGCAAAGGTACGATAAGATTAGAAGAAGGGAAATTTTCCTACGCATCATGCAGTCTCTAATTAAGGATAGCGGTGCACATCACTACCATGACTTAGAAACTAATCAATGTGGTTGATGTGAACTTATTATTCTTGGAATTTAACCTAGGGCTCCGTTACAAATTTTTTCATGACCGAAATCTAGACCCTAGACGAGACTGGGTCGTTAACCTCTCAGAGGTCGCAGAAAGTCCTACATACGTCATCTTTACTTCATCCAGGTTAATTTTTGTGGAAAATTTGAACTTTTTGTTATTTAAGATTCGTATAAGACATTCTACTTAAACTCATAAATGTCATTCAGATCATCAAATGAGAGAAATAGTTCAAAGCTGCATTAAATGAGCACTTGCCAAAACAGGTATCAATACAAGATCTAAAATGAAGTGGGAAATGAAACACTAGTGGAGCATGCTTCACTAGCTAAGGCCTACACCTAAGCTAGATAATAACAGTTTGCAGCCTCAAAATCATGAGGGACTACCAAGTCCGAAAGAAAGCTCCACGTCCGGATAGCTGTACCATTTTACCATACGATCTAACGTCCACCTGTGCCTGCACCTAAAAATAGATTATTGTATGGAATTAGTACACACTTGTACTAAGTATGGGTATATTCAAGCACACACAAAGGACATGGATGAGTAAGAATAGCTCTTTTCTAACAATATGATTTATCAAAAGTCAAGTCACTAGACTTGCCAAGTTTGGATTAGGAAAGTCAATGGACCTGTCAAATTTGGATTAGGAAAGTCATGCCATAAGGGTAACATGCATCATCAAATTTATCATTTTGCGAACAATATATAACATATTTCACATATCATATCACGTAGTTCATATCATGCTTTCATATGCCATGATACCTTGGAATCATGGACTTCACATTAGGACTTTCCAAAATGAGGGCTCAACATATGGGACCTCAACTAGGTAGCCTTCTTTAGCAAACACAGGGTCTGCTTCATTCATTCATTCATTCATACGTATTTAATTTTTCAATATTTCATATACTAGTGTAATCACGATCATACCCAGGATGTAGTTTAAGACTCTCATCGGGTTTGCTGTGCAATGACAAAGAACAACCTAGCGTCATTACATAAGTCTAGCTCACCTCTTGATTATCGTATCCTTACACCTTTTGTATCATTCATTTCACTATGTGCATCATTTCAGGCTGACCTTATTTATTCTTTGGGAACTTTAATTTTAACCGACATAGATCATGTGAGCATCATGAAATCCAGTGTCTCCCCCACACCAAAAAGAGGTGGAATCACCGACAAAAGTTACCTAAAACATGCTAGCGTATATGGAAATTGAACCTGCTAGATCCCTATATTAGCAGTATAGGTTTGAAGACTAGGAGATATAAGGAGACCCATACCCGACATGCGGGGAAGTCTCATCTCATGAGAGTTACGTGAACCTCCGCCCTTCCCGAAAGAAGGCATCACCGCTCATAGCTAGCCTATCGTTGCTCTGTATAAAGTTCCATTACATTCAACTCATACATCATGGATGTTGGCTTCTAGAATGAGGACATCATAGCTCATTAGATGATTTATCATCTCATCATTAGCATTAAGTATGCATTAACTTCAATACTTTCATTAGAGTGTTCATAGAGACTGGTCTCTTCATTAACTTTACACTCTCATAGGTGAGTACGTTTTGGTAACATTTACTTAGGCTCATTTAAGATTGCTCTCATCTTTCACATTATCTTCTTATCATTTTGTCACCATATTCATTAACTTTAGCACCATTGCTCTTCATAATTAGTCACCTCTTTACATGAATATTCATTTCATCATATGCCAATGCACTTGGCCATTTAGTGTGTTTCATACTCTTACTGAACCCCTTCTAGGTTTTACATAATTTCATCACATACATCTTAAGTTCACTTACTTTTAAACTTATACTAGACTTATGAGTCAACACACATAGTTTGTCTAAGTGATTCATGTTTACCCAAGATTATGTGGTACAAGACTTATGCATCTTGTAGATATGCCAAGATATTGATTTTGATCTTTAAAGGCAGCATTCATTAAGTATTTGTTTACGTATGACTTATGTGCCAATACGAAATTGAGCAAGGGAACCTGATTTCAAATCCCTTGAACAACACTTAATCTTAATTTAAACTTGATAATTGCATCTTTCAGATTTGGAAGACCCTAGTTCGATTCCCATCAAGCCCATAATATTTCTTTCTTGTTCTCCTCCCCTTTTTCGTTTTAAGGCAAGGACCTTGTGGGTTCAATCCCCCACAAGCTCATTATTTTTCTTTTAATTTATCTCTTAACTTTTTCACCTATCCAAGAGGTTGTGGATTCAATCCCCACTCTCCACATTTATTTTCTCCTTTATTTTTCTCCTAACTCTCTCATTCATTCAAGAGGTTGTGGGTTCAATCCCCACTCTCCACATTTTATTTTCTCCTTCATTTTTCTCCGAACTCTCTCATCCACTCAAGAGGTTGTGGGTTCAATCCCCACTCTCCACATTTTATTTTCTCCTTCATTTTTCTCCGAACTCTCTCATCCACTCAAGAGGTTGTGGGTTCGAATCCCCACATCCTCACCACATTTTAATTTGCATTTTCTCCTTACCTTCTCATTCTTCCAAGAGGTGGTGGGTTCGAATCCCACTCCTCTCATTATTTTATTATTTTAAATTTTCTCTTTACTCTCTTGTTTTGCCGAGAGCTCTGGGTTCTAATCTCACACCTCTCTTTGTTTTTCCAGCTTTTATGTAGTGACGTCTTGGGTTCAATTCTCACTGACCTCACATGTTTTAAATTTATTTTAAACTTCTCAAACCTCAAGTATTCTGGACGAAACTCCATCACCTATTGCTAGAAATTTGACTAAATATTCTAGCCTTGATTTAACAACATTCATACATTCGTTTTATGGTATTTTCACAATTTATTTAACGCTTTTTTAAGTGTAGATTCATTGTTGCTTTAGCTTAGATTTTTCCACTTAAGATCAGCCACCTTACACTTCATTTAAACATAACAAATTACACATCTTATGCACCTTAATTCCAATCATTAAACATGCCATTTTAAGGCTTCAAAATGGAGAACAACAACAAACATTTTACACATTGCACCACATCATTTTCGGTTGACATCATTGAACATGCTTGCTAATTCCAAACACAAAATCACAAAGATCATCATATTTCACACTAAACTACCAGAAACCATACCAACAACATGATTTCTAACCTAATTTTGATTGAAATCGGATGGAGACTAGGGACAAGGAATTCGACTATAAAGGGGACAACCCTAGTTTCATGCATTGAATTTTGTAGAAAGAAATTTCTCTTTGAGGAAGGATTCCAAGAGAGAAAATCCATACCTGTTCTTGAAGTTGCTGCCCAGAATCACCACCATCCCAACGTCCAACACAGAAACTCCCACCTTACTCGTCGAGAATGTCACGTTTAGCTTTACTTTGATGGATTGTTTTTGTCGTTTGTATTTTAATAAGTTCTTCAAGTGTGAAGAACTTTTGTTGTTATTTCTGATTTTTGTTTCTGCTTTGTTAACAGAGAAAATGTGAAAACAGATGTGAGAGGTAGATGTATAAGCGTGAAAGAGAGAAGTGTGAGGTAGCGTCCCTTTAGAACTAGGACTTGTTGGCAAGACTTAGTCAAATTAATTACTAATTAATAATCAATAAATAAATATCTGATTTTCATATTTTCTTAAATAATCCATTAGTTATTAATTTATTAAATTAATCTACCAAATTAATTAAAACAAATTAAATCATTGCTCCCACCTAGGTTCGAACCAGGGTGGAGCAAGATTTTGCTTAATGGGCAATTTCGGCCCTCTCTACCAAAAAAGTCCCTCCACAATATTAATTAAATAACTAATTACATATTTAGGATAATTATGATACTACCCTTAGCATGGAAAAAGACCATTTTACCCCTAGACCCTCCAAACATAAGATTTCCCTTTTTGAAGTCCGGTAAAGACTCATCCGGGCAAATCTTCATATTTAGGAGCCCTACATGGATGGACCCAACCTTTCCTAGATCAACTAACTCCCCAAGTTAGTTGGCTTTGCCGTTGCAAAGGTTCAGAGGTTTGTTTCTACGCGCATTAATCCACGTGAACCCGGTTTAATCGTAGGCATTCTAGACACATTAAGCATTACTTATCTTATTCATTTTTTGGGTTGGTACAAGGTAGTAAAGACTGGTGAGTTTTGTAGGGGTATTGAACATCAAAAGGCAACAAAGAAATGCTTGGCTCAGTACCTGGACACGGACGGTGATAGGGCAGATTGGGTTATGTAACCCAAAGGGCTGATAAAAAAAGCCACCCTGGCTTTTTTTGCCAAGTTCTTCTGGCTGCTAGTACGACACAATTTGTCGCCCACTCAAGCTGATAATTTGGTCACGCGGGATAGGGCAGTGTTGGTAGCAGCCCTAAGAGAGGGATTAGAGATTGATTTTGCATGGCTACTTATTCCAATTATCCATGAGAGGGCTTTCAAGACCTCCACCACTTATCCCTTCTCATGTTTGATCTTCCAGCTTTGTAGGGAGGGCTGGGTACCCATTAGGCAATGTGACACACTACGTCACCCGGCAGGGACAGTTGATATGGATCTCATTGGTGTGAAGCCAAAATACACATTTTTATCATTATTTACCTCTCATTTATTATTTATATTTGTCCGTTTTGAGCATAAATTTTATGGATAGTGCTAAATTGTGTATTTTATTTGTAGGATTAATTTGGTGGGAAAATCAATAAATTTGGAGCTAAACCAAATTAAAGATGCAAGATTAAAGAAGGAAATCAAGCAGGCAACTTAATGGATTAAAGTGAATAAAATAATATATTATATATAAGATGCATATTTCTGCAATTGTGAATTGCAAAAGTAAAGATGCCACATGGCATTCCCTTAATGCACTGGCCAATCCTTTCACGCAGCACTACACACAAAAAAAAAAGAAGAAAAAAAAGTACTACAAGTCTTTTTGGTTTTGGATTCCTAGTTTGTTTTGACTAAATTACTTTATTTAGAGTTTTCTACATATACAAATAGGGCATGGAAAATTAATATTTAGTGGAGGCCAAGAAAAATGATACAAGACATAATATAAATTTTCTTCTAGCTTTGGAGCTTTGTAAGAGCCGTCGTGGAGGCCGGAGAATTTTCGTTTATTCTTTCTTCTCCTTTATTATTTATTTGTATTCGAGATTAATAAAAAATATAGTTTAGCTATTGTTTTTAAATTTAAATGATTAACACAAACATATTTATTTTAGTAAATTTTGATTGTGTTTTTTGAGATAATGAGTAGCTAAGCTCCAGAACTAGGTTTGTGGGAACCATGAGCAATTAACAAAGTATGAAAGTAATTAAGCAATTCTCAAATAGGTTATTGTATGTATTGATATTCTTTCGCTTAGAAGTCTTTTTAACGAGTGCACGCGTTAGAACTCGTCTTGTTGCTACATGCCGGACCAAGGAGTTAGTTAGTAAGAAAACAATTATCAACATAGATTTAGTGAGATACTATCTAACAAGCTAGTTTCGATTGGTGCGAAGTAATAACTAAGTCATAAATCGATTATGATGCTTAATATGAAGTAAAGGTAACGGTTAGTAAATTATACACACGTAGCCGGACCAAAGTACGGTATAAAATTCTCTAGATGCCGGACCAAAGATTTAGAGATAGATAACTTATAACTTTGCATGCATAACACTAGGGAAGAACTGTTATTACTAGGATTACTGCGCTATGAGCTTATGGGGAACACATTGCTAGTTATTTTTTTAATTTGGATATAAATAAATACTTAGTTCAAAGCTATTTTTTATTGTTTTTATTTTTATTTCAATTTAACCCCCCCCCCCCTCCATTTTTATATAACGACTATCAAGTTAAATATTTTCTATTGATAATATTCTTTCATATTCTCTGTGGGATCGACCCCGAATCATAGTTGGGTAAATATATCGTACACGATCGTTTATATTTCTTTTCAAGAAATATATTTGAATGTTATCAAGAATGGTGCCGCTGCCGGAGAATATGACTTAGAAATTGTCTTTAATATTTATTTTAACTTGTATTTTTTTTGGTTTCTTAGCATTAGTTTTAAAAATTTTTTCTTATTATTATCATTGAGTCATCTGAGCCTATAAAAGAGTGTATGGAGGAAAATATTTTCTATAATCTTGAATTTATTATTCCAACATCGAAAAATTACATTCCTCACTTTGGATCTAAGAAGTGCATAATGCGATATTTGTTGTTTGGGACCTTTCTTTTTGTACCACCATCCCTTGAGCGTATTAGAACAATTGATTCAATATTGGGGTGCAATTCATATTCCAAAGTGGAAGAAAAAAAATAGTAAAATCGCTAGTGTCATGCAGCGACGTTAAATTAAGCGCTTATGGGAAGCGACCTTATTAGTAGTGTAACTTCTTTTTACTTTATTTTTTTTAATTTTATTATTATTTATTTTATTTTATTAGTATCACTTTTTTTTATCTTGTTTTTGGAGATTAGGAAAAGTCTGAGTAACCAAAAAAAGGGAAAGGAGCATGTTTGATCTTAAATGTGGGGTGACAACCCTTCATATGAATTTAGATAACGTGTTACTAGCTAGGCTTAAAGGCCTCAAGGTGTTTTCATAACCCTTGTTTTATATTTTATTTAATGCTTTGGGGACATACAATCTTTTTAAGTGTGGGGTGGAGGAATGAATTACTATTTTTTTACTGTTTTATTGAGTCTTTTTTTAGGATGGGTTCCTTGCCCTTTTTTTCGGTTCTTTTCTGAGGATAGTCCTTTGAACTGAGTGCCTTTTATTTATTTATTTTAGGAATTATTTTAATTATTATTTTTGGAGAGAAAAGAAAAGACCCTTTTGAGTTATCTGATACTATTTACGCCTATTTTAAAGTAGTACTTTGTTGTGACTGCTTGATTACTAGTGAAATTGCAAACCTTTTGACATTTAGGTTCATAATTGTGACATTGTATATAGCTTATTTTAATTTATAGTTTTTTAGGATCTTGTCTCTCTTAAAAGTGGAACTGATCCATCTTGATTGATACTTGTACCGTGTGTGGTGAGAATTTGTTTATTCTATGTTTTGCATCATAGTCTAGAACTTGCCCTACATGTTATTGAAGCGAAATAAAAAAAAGTGTTGCCTTGATTAGGAGATGATAATAGGCTTTCTTTGATTTTTCTTGTAAATTTTAGCCCTTTTGAGATTGTAGCCTTTTGTTAGTTCCATATTTTTCCATTGACTATTTTGTTGAATCCCTAGTTTTTGCACCTTGCTTCCTTGAGCATCATCACATAGACTTATTTTAATTATCAATTCCGACAAAAAAATGGATGAGTGAAAAGGTAATCAATGATAGCTACAAAGTGCTTAAAAATCCTCTTTTAAAGAATGTGATATAAAAAAAATTGGAATGTGACATAAAAAAGAAGAGAAAAAAAAAAGTTACCTTGATGATGGCCCTGGTCCTTCCAAGGACATCATGCACCTTAACTCATGTAAAATACGCAAGTTGAGGGTGACTATTATGAAGTAAAATAAAATAATAATTATAAAATAATGACTTTAACATTCTTGTAATGATGAGAATTACTTGCGAAATAATTGTCGAAGAGAGGGCTGAAAATAAAGAGAAAAAAATATGGGTGATGAAGTCTAAAAATTTCAAACTGCTTAAGAAAGTGGAAGTCACTATTATATAGTTTTCTTACCAGTATCTTAGCCTACATAAAAACCCATTAAAGTCCTATTTGATTCTATTCAAACATGATTAATTAGTGGAGATGTACATAATGGGCAAGCATATGGTTCTTTGTGCATACATGTGAATTTTATTTGTGAGTGTGAGAGTTATTCTTGATATAAAGTCCTTAATTTATATTAAATCTTTTGAATTGAGTTGTGTACTAATTTTTTTGTGATGAAACTTGGTTCATGATTGATGGATGATGTTCTTAACTTTCTTTGATGAGAGTAAGTGAGCAAGCTTAAATCTAATGAGTTCAAACTCCTTCCTTGGAGTTAGGAGGTTAGAGCTTTGTTGTTTATTTGAATGTCTTGCATAATAATTGAGAAGTCTACTTGATATTTTGAAGTTGTTATATCTCCTAGTTGTTTGTAGTAACCAAAGTGATAAGATTGCTAACATGATTTTTTTGGATGAGCTTTAATGGTTGCTCGAGGACGAGCAAAATTTTAAGTGTGGGGTGCTGATGTGAGGCCAAAATACATATTTTTATCATTATTTACCTCACATTTATTATTTATATTTTACCGTTTTAAGCTTAAATTTTATGTATTGTACTAAATTGTGTATTTTATTTGTAGGATTAATTTGGTAGAAAAATAAAGATGTTTGGACCTAAAACAAATTAAAGATGAAAGATTAAAGAAGGAAATCAAGCAGGCACCTTAATGGATTAAAGTGAATAAAATAATATAGTATACATAAGATGCATATTTCTGCAATTGTGAATTGCAAAAGTAAAGCTGCCACGTGGCATTCCCTTAATGCACTGGCCAATCCATTCACGCGACACTACACGCGAAAAAAAGGGAAAAAAAGCACTCTAATTCTTTTTGGTTTTGGATTCCTAATTTGTTTTGACTCAATTATTTTATTTAGAGTTTTCTTGATCTATAAATAGGGCATGGAAATTTATTATAGTGGAGGCCAAGAAACAAGATACAAGATATAATATAAATTTTCTTCTAACTTTGGAGCTTTGTAAGAGACGTCGTGGAGGCCGGAGAATTGTCATTTATTCTTTCTTCTCCTTTATTATTTATTTGTATTCGTGATTAATAAAAAAAAATAGTTTAGATATTGTTCTTATCTTTTTATGATTAACACAAAAATATTTATTTTAATAAATTTTGATTGTGTTTTTGAGATAATGATTAGCTAAGCTCCACAACTAGGTTTGTGGGAACCATGAGAGATTAACAAAGTACGAATAGTAATTTAGCAATATTCAAATAGGTTATTGCATGTATTGATAATTCTTTCGCTTAGAAGTCTTTTTAACAAGTGCACGCCTTAGAACTCGTCTTGTTGCTACTTGCCGGACCAAAGAGGTAGATAATATGAAAAGAATTATCAACATAGATTTAGTGAGAAACTAACTAATAGGCTAGTGTCGGTTGATGCAAAGTAATAACTAAGTCATAGATCGATTATAATACTTAATATGAAGTAAAGGTAAGGGTTAGTAAATTATACACACGTAGCCGGACCAAGGTTCGGTGTGAAATTTTCTAGATGTCTGACCAAGGATTTAGAGATACATAACCTATTACTTTGCATGCATAACACTAGTGAAGAATTGCTATTACAAGGATTACCGTGTTATGAGCTTATGGGGAACACATTCCTAGTTTTTTTTTTTAATTTCGACATAAATATAAACATAGTTCAAAGCTAATTTTTATTGTTTTTATTTTTATTTCAATTTATACCCCCTTCCCCATTTTTATATAACGACTACCAAGTTAAATATTTGCTATTGATAATATTTTTCCATATTCTCTGTAGGATCGACCCCGACTCCTAGTTGGGTAAATATATTGCACACGATCCTTTATATTTCTTTTCAAGAAGTATATTTGAACGTTATCCCTGGAAGCGGCGTCATTTTTCATAACATTCAGATATACTTGTTGAAAAGAAATATAAACAACCGTGTGCAATATACTTACCCAACTATGACTCGGGGTCGATCCCACAGAAAATATGAAAGAATATTATCAATAGAAAATATTTAACTTGATAGTCGTTATAAAGGGGGGTGGGGGTTAAATTGAAATAAAAATAAAAACAATAAAAATTGCTTTAAACTAAATATTTATTTATATCCAAATTTAAAAAGAATAACTAGGAACGTGTTCCCCATAAGCTCATAACGGCGGTATTCCTAGTAATAGCAATTCTTCCCTAGTGTTATGCATGCAAAGTAATAAGTTATGTATTTCTAAATCCTTGGTCAGACATCTAGAGAATTTCACACCGTACCTTGGTCCGGCTACGTGTGTATAATTTACTAACTCTTCCCTTTACTTCATATTAAGTATTATAATCGATGTATGACTTAGTTATTACTTTGCATCAATCGACACTAGCCTATTAGACAGTATCCCACTAAATCTATGTTGATAATTCTTTTCTTATTATCTACCTCTTTGGTCCGGAATGTAGCAACAAGACGAGTTCTGACGCGTGCACTCGTTAAAAAGACTTGTACGCGAAAGAATAAACAATACATACAATAACCTATTTGAGAATTGCTTAATTACTATTCTTACTTTGTTAATCGCTCATGGTTCCCAGAAACCTAGTTGTGGAGCTTAGCTACTCATTTGCTCAAAAACACAATCAAAATTTATTAAAATAAATATATTTGTGTTAATCATTAAAAGTTAAGAACAATAGCAAAACTATCTTTTTATTAATCACGAATACAAATAAATAATAAAGGATAAGAAAGAATAAACATCAATTCTCCGGCCTCCACGGTGGCTCTTACATAGCTCCAAAGCTAGAAGAAAATTTATATTATGTTTTGATCTTGTTTCTTGGCCTCCACTAAATAATAATTTTCTATGACCTATTTATAGATGTAGAAAACTCTAAATAAAATAATTTAGTCCAAACAAATTAGGAACCCAAAACAAAAAAGAATTGGAGTTCTTTTTTCCTTTTTTTTCGCGTGTAGTGCCGCGTGAACGGATTGGCCAGTGCATTAAGGGAATGCCACATGGCAGGTTTACTTTTGCAATTCACAATTGCAGAAATATGCATCTTATGTATACTATATTATTTTATGCACTTTAATCTATTAAGTTTCCTGCTTGATTTGCTTCTTTAAATTTTCATCTTTAATTTGTTTTAGCTCCAAACTTCTTCATTTTTCCACCAAATTAATCCTACAAATACAATATGCAATTTAGCACAATCCATAAAATTTATGCTCAAAACGGACAAATAAATAATAAATGTGAGGTAAATAATGATAAAAAATGTGTATTTTGGCCTCACATCACTCATCAGGGATGAGTCCAATGTAGCGGTTTCACAGAGAGGACCAGGGATTGAGGTGCCCCCATTGAGCGAGAATTTTGTTGAGACGGTGGACTTAGCCCGAGGGGATGATCTTGCTACATCCGAGCTTTCTATCACCACCAGCCTGACTCCACTCATGCTGCCAGCAATGCCTCTAGCTCGTCCTGATCCACGCCGCCATCTGCAGCACTGGTTCCTTTAGCACGAGTATAGAAGTTAGAGGCACAAATGGCCACCCTCCTCCACCACATGCAGCTTTGGATGAAAAAATCCATTGCTGAGGCTGAGGATCGAGTTGAGAAGAGGTTGACTCAGCAGACAGAGGAAAAAATTTAGGCAGTCTACTAACGCCTTCGAGCTTCCTGTACTCGCACGACCAACCGCTACGATAGACCTGACTATTATTCAGGATACGATTGATAGTTTGCGTACTGATGTAGATGCCATTATAGAGATGATAGGGACTTAACCGGAGAGTGCGCCCATTGAGCTAGTATAGGAGATAATGCTCTACCATTATTTAATCCATTTGCTGAGACACGCGGTCGTACCATGAGGCACCATTCTAGCTGCACTATTGAGGCAAGTGATGATTCCCGTGTGAGAAAGAGAGAGAGAATGGATCTCGAGGCTTCTAGGAGAGATTTTTTGGTGAATAAGGAAGCCCGCTAGATTAGGGCACGAGAGATGGCTGCTGGGGCGTCTAGTTCCATAATGGTGACTGGAGAGCATAGCACCACTGATGATCCAAATCTGTTGAGCCTGTAATAGTCCTATTTTTTGTAATCACAAACTCACTTTCCCAGGATTTATTATTTTGGCTCGGTCCCTCTTTGGACATGTACACCTCGACTTAGGCCAAAAGAAGAAGTTTAAGGGTGGATAATGCAGAAAATGACCTTGTCTTTGCCCCGACCCAACTTCTGGTATTGTGTACCTCAACTCATGGAAAAGCCATGAGTTGAGGGTGGCTATTATGAGTGAGGACCCAAAAATGGGTATGAAAAGAGTTGAATTTTGAAAAGTAAAGAGAAAGTGAGCAAAAGATGTGACTCGGTGAAATTATCAATTGAACAAAAAGGAAAGAATAGTAAAGGAAAAGAGTTTGAAAAGAAAACATTGAAAAAGAAGAAAAGTAGGGTGTAAAAGACAATGAAAAAAGGTAGGAAGCTTAGCGGTAATGTTAAGGAGGGTCAAAAGTTGCTAAAATTTACCCATATGTACCATACATGACCCTGAGCATACGTTACAAGAAAAGAAAGTCCTACCGTGATCCTAGAGTCTAATGTCGTGAACCTAAGGAGTAAAAATAAGGGCAAGCCTATGGAAGCGAGTACTAACTATGTTTGACCTTATTCTTGAGCGTGAGTTTTGAACAAAGATCCTTTTAACCAATCTTAAAATCACTGTGCAAAAAATGAGGATTTATTTTGACGTGAGGTCACTAGTTGCGGTGTCGAAAGGTCGGTACCTTAGTTAGAGGCAAAATAGTAGAGATGTCTGTGCATGGTCATTTTGTGTCATGATTTGATCCACATGAGTTATCTTGTTGAACTTGCGAGCGTAAACCTACACTAAATCAAAGAAAGAGTTGGGATTGATAGACATGTGATTGCGAAATCTTAAATGATCATACTTTTGTACAAGGGTTTATTTGAGTCATAGGGAATCACTTGAGGATAAAAAAAGAATTTAAGTTCAGGGTGTTGATGTACCGTGGTTTCACGATTTGTAGAAGTTTTAACATGTTTTTGTGTTTAATTTACAAGAAACATGTTCAGGAGACAGAACAGGAAACAACTGAAAAAAATGTAGAACAGGACTTATAGAGGACATCGACGGTCTGTCATTTGATAGATGGATTGTAGTTGTGAACAACAGATGAGCATCCCAAGACATTGGAGACAACTCCGGGAAATCTGCGTGTGGAACTACGAAAGGGAGCGATCAAAGAAGGTTCTAGTACCCGAAGTTGAAAAATTCTAAGGATGGAGCGACAGAGGGCATCGACGGAACGTAAATGCATCGACGGACCATGTTAATGGTCCACCGATTGATTCAGAGAAGGTGGGATCTGAGGAGAGAAATTATTCTAAGTTCTAAATAACAGAAGGAGTCTACGGAACCTTCGATTGGTCTGTAGATAGAAGCTGTGTGAACTGAGCAGACTTTAATTATTTTAATTCCTTTTAATTTAGGACATGTTTCATATAAATTAGGGATTAAAACCTCATTTTGGGGGGTTAGAAACTATTAGTATTATTTTACTTTTGTTTGGTGATTGGTTTTTGCAATCTTTAGCAATCAATCAATTTCCGGATTTGGTTTGAAGTTTTATCTTGCAATTTCAAGCTGATTTTATGGGTTTCTTCTTATTGATAAAGTAAGTTCATGATTTCTTATTTACAAACTACGAATTGTGTTGGGTAAATAAATGCACAATTAGGGTTGTGGGACACCATGGGTGCTTAACAAAGTAGACGTAGCAAATAAGCAAATCTCGAATAGTTTCTTGCATGTATTGATAATTATTTCATTTAGAAGTCTTTTGAACGAGTGCATGCATTAGAAATATCCATGTTGCTACTTACTGGACCAAGGAGGTAGTTAATAAGAAAAGAATTATCAACATATTTTTAGTGCAATGTAATCTAATAGCCTAGTGTCGATTGGTGTAAAGAAATAACTAAGTCATACATCGTTTATGATGTCTAATATGAGGTAAAGTAAAGGTTAGTAGTTTATACACACGTAGCGGGACCAAGGTACGGGGTGAAATTCTCTAGATTACGGACCAAGGACTTCGAGATACATAACTTAGTACTTTACATGCAAAACACTAGGGAAGAATTGCTATTCTAGGAATATGGCGTTATCAACCTATGGGGAACACATATACCCTAGTTAGACTCATAACTTGATAAAAACGAAATATTTACTTTTGTTTACTTGTTATCTTAGAATTTTTCAAGAAAGATGTTTCATGAAAAATCCCCCCTTTATTTACTTGCTTTCGGAGAGTCCTTGATTTAATATAAGTAATAGTGACTTGAAGTTAAATCTAAACCATTTTTCATTGTGGAATCAATCCCAACCTACTAGTTGGATTCTTTACTTGATTACGATCGCTTTTACTTTTTTAAGAAGGTCTAATTTGAGCGTATCACTGCATCAGAGAATATTTCATGGAACTCGAATTCTAACTTCCTTCCAGAAGAAAACTCATGAACTACACCATTAACTTCTGCTGAACAAGCCCGAGGTTGCATACATATTTGCCATCAATACATAGCCATTGCTTTCATAAAGATAAAACTCAAGAAAATTCTAAGCTAACCATCTTTCCAACTCCATGTTCCCGTGGCTCCTACAAGCCGATAACAAATAACCCCATATGACAGCATCAGGTTCCATCTTCATACTTCTTATAACCTTTTCTACTTCTACAACTAGTCTAGCTCGACCAAGAATATCAACCATACAACCATAGTGCTTGATTGATGGTTCGATAGCATATTCCATTTTCATTAATTCAAAGTAGTCTTTCGCTTTATCTAGATTGCACGCGGTTAGTACACCGATGAAACTCACAGAATCTGGTTTCAGAATAGAGCATTGTAGCTTTGCGAATATCTTAATCACATTATCCTCAAATTTATTAGTAGCTAAGCGAAAATCATAGAGTTCCAAGAAGACAATCCTTTATTTGAGACACTTACAAAAACATGCCACGCCATTTCAACGTTGGGACACTTGCAATGCATGTCTAAAATTGGTATAACAATAATGATGTTCAACTCCACATTGTTCTTCTCAACATACTTGTAAATCTAATTCCCTTTTTCAAGTTCTCCTAAGTGCCCACAAGCATTCAACAAGCTCACCAAAGTGAATTCACTAGACTTAATATTTTCCTCATGTATTGTGCTAAATAGTTCCAATTTTTTATTTCACTTCCCATTTATAACAAAACCACTTACCATACTATTCCAAGAAACATCATCTGCAGTTGGCGTTTTACAAAACAACCTTCAAAATCATCAATTTTTCCCGATTTAGCTAGGCCAACTATCATGGAATTCCAAGAACCAACATCCTCAATCTCATCCTCATTAAACAAATTACATGTTTTAACCAATAAACCACAATTTACATATATATACAATAGGGTATTTCTTATGAATGTATCAAATTCTAGGCCTAGTTCGATGATTCTTCCATAAAGTTGAGTGTTTCTCCCAAGTATACACGCAAGTGTACGTGGTCACGCAAGTAATATAGTTTCTTTTGAAACGAGTTATTGTTCCCAAGGGACTTATGATCAATTTTTATCTGCATTTAATTCCAAAACTGAAAAGAAAAGTAATAAGTTCACAGGTTGGATGTTTTGTGATTCACCAATACTATTATGGATTGAATTTAAAGTAAACAATGGTGAACGACTTGGATGTAATGTTTCAGGCAACATTAAAACTACTTCTAGATCTAGAGCATATAACGAATGGCATGCATCATAAGATCGACTTAGAACTAACTTCAATTGTCAAATTACTGGTTTATAGGGTTAATAGTATGATCCATGTTTACCACCTCACGTCACCTACTCCAGTTAGCTATCTAACTACATCATTGAGCGGGGATAAATAAACTAATTGGCGAGCATTTATATTTATCCTATTTTGTGACCAAGCAAGGTGTTCGTCTTTTGGGTATCACTCCTGAACACTAATCGCCTCAAGTTAATGGGCTACCCGATCTTTATATTCTCTGATCTAGCTAACCTCTCCTATGGTCAATTCGAGATTACACAGTAAATTTATTCTTAGATGGCTAGTCAAGAAATATTAAACAAGAATATAAAAGTACTTTGAATTAACAGTTGAAGATTAATTCGTATAGCTTCAAATATTCAACTATTGATTCGTAGTTGTAGTCCCAAAATCAGAGTGTTTATCTACTCATACTCATACGATTTAAGAAAAGATAATTGTTCATAAACAAATCCAAAAATTAGAAGAGTTAAGATGATTACAAGCTTGATTCTTGCCCTTGCACACTAAGCAAAGATCGAAACCAAATAATGATAGCTCTAGGATATATTTATAGTACTAGATAAAGTTCAATGCAAATCCTATTAAATTGGACTCCTAATCAATGTTTAAAACTTGGAAAAGTTGGAATTATCTATAGGGGTTGCTCCTCCATCGCACCTAAGAGCATCTGGGACTCTGCACATTCTGGCGTGGCCCACCAGTATCGCTCCTCAAAACCATCTTTGCATGTAAGGGTTTGGCGCGGCGTACAAAGAGCCTCAACTATGGCTCTAAGCGAGAAGTACTGGCATGGTGCGCTGACACTGCGCCTCTCCTAGGTGCTTCAACACTTACACTTATGTCTCTTATCCTTGTTTTTTTCTTCGTTCTAGCTCCAATTTCTCTGAGAGTTCTTGAAATCACTAATTATGTGTATAAGTGTCTTAATAAACACAACAAACCACAACATCAAGATAATAACCTAATAGAATCCTTAATTAGTACTAAAATATGGGCAATTATCGACTACTTAGGCATATAAATACACCTAAGATTACCACCCCACACTTAGACTTTTGTTTGTCCTCAAACAATCTTTAGACTATCAACTCTATGTCATAACCGTTTTGACTTTTTCACTTTCCTTAAACTCCACCATGACATTTTTAATCATGATCATGCAATATAAATTTGATGCAACACTTCTCCACAAATATCCCATGTACAACACATGCTCAAAGAATGACTCTTTTCTGGCTAATGCAAACTCATATCAAACATTGCTAAATATTCCTCCGTATGACATGGATGCCCTCACTTTTTAATGTAGTAAAACCTTTTTACTTCAACAATATCACAAACTTCAAGGCCTATTTTAACAACATCTACTCGCACTCACAAGTGAAACTCTTACTTTCCTCAATATGCCATATAATTGCCCCTAGTGTATCTTAACTTTCACATTGTACTTATCAAGGATTCAAGAGGCGTTTCATTTGGTTGTAATGTTGGATTTAGGTAATGGAAGAATTTTTTGGAATTGATTATAGTGACTACTCCTCCCAAATTCACATGTTATCATACAACACACACCATCTTTCAACTATTCTTTTCATCTAATACACCTTTTATGACTAATTACCCGTTCTTGCTCCATATTTGCCATTTTATTCTTATTTTATTATTATTATTACTATTATTATTATTATTATTATTATTATTATTATTATTATTATTATTATTATTATTATTATTATTATTATCATTATTATTCTTATCATCATCATCATTATTACGGAAAAGATTCAAAAATACCCCTAAACTATTCGAAATATTTCATATAAACCCTTGAACATTATTTCGGCTCAAAACTACCCATCCCGTCATACTATTGGGTCAAAAGTACCCTTCTTATTAACGAAATTTGTTAAATGCCACGTGGGTGCCTCATTGCCTGCCAATAGGATTCCACTGCCACGTAGACTAAATAGAAAGGGTCAAAATACCCTTAAACTATCCAAAATAGCTCATATTTACCCTTAAACTATATTTCGGCTCAAAACACTCCCTTCCTTTCAAACTATGAATCAAAAGTACCCTTCTTATCAACAGAAGTTGTTAAATGCCATGTGGAGGCCACATTCCATGCCAACAAGGTTCCACTGCCACATAGACTAAATCCCTAAATCCTAATTACTTCCCCCCTCATTTCATTATTTCAGAAATTATATATTCACCTGTTCTCCCTTATTTCGCGGCTATGGTTTCATACTTTTCCCTGTGGCAGCGTTTCAAATGTGGATACTCATGCTTGTAGTCTAGTAAAAAAAAAATTCTGATTTTATTATGTTTACAATTTCAAAGCATGATAGTTAGGATTTCACAACTTTCCCCTAATTTCGCAACTAGGCTTCGTAGCTTTCTTCGGGGCTGAGTTTCAAAGTGAATATTCATGGTTGTAGGTTAGTAAATATTTTTTCTTATTTTATTGCCTTTACGGTTTCAAAGTATGATAGTCAGAATTTAACAACTTTCCCTTCATTTCGCAGCCAAGGTTTCATTACTTTCTTCGGAGCAGAGTTTCAAAGTGGATTTTCGTGGTTGTAAACACAATAAAATAAGAAAAAGTTTACTAACCTATAACCACGAATATCCACTTTGAAACCCAGCGACAAAGAAAACTGTGAAACCTTAGCCGCGAAATGAGGGAGAAGGGGTTAAATTGTTTCTGGAAAATAATGGAATGAGGGGAAAATGAGTAATTAAGGTTTAGGGATTTAGTCAATGTGGCACATGTGAAATTTAACAACTTCCGCCAATACGAATGTCACTTTTGACGCAATAGTTTGATGGGAAGGGTAGTTTTGAGCCGAAATATAGTTTAAGGATAAATATGAGCTATTTCGGATAGTTTAGCGTACTTTTGACTCTTTTCCTTTTAGTCTATGTGGCAGTGGAAATCAATTAGGGTGCCATGTGGCATTCATGTTGCATCGACATGGCATTTAACAACTTCCGTTAATTAGAAGGGCACTTTTGACTCAATAGTTTGACGGGAAGGGTAGCTTTGAGCCAAAATATAGTTTAAGGGTACATATGAGCTATTTCAGATAGTTTAAGGGTATTTTTTACCCTTTTCCATTATTATTATTATTATTATTATTATTATTATTATTATTATTATTCTGCTTTCACACTAGCCACCCAAACTCTAGATTTTCATCCGAATAAGGTGCACATTATCCTTGGTAGAATCAGGACCAATGTTTCTAGCATTATCCTAGATTAGCCACCCTTAATTTTAGTTGAGGTGCACATTGTCTCTAAGGACCAGGGCCAAATTATGATTTACTTTTCCCACACAATATAGCAATTCTCCTATGTGATTCAACCATATTTTGCGACCCCTCTTCTTAATATATTGCATTAAGAATCTTAAAAGGATCAAACTACATGATATCAAAAAAATGGGTTTCGGCTTATCATGTGGCTTATGAAATGAATAAAGTTAAAGGATCAATGGGGCTTCACAAAGGGATAATTATAGGGTAGGCATACAATTAGAGTTAAGAATTGGCTATTCCTAAGAATTGCCTCTACCACATTCCTCAAGTCCTACTAGCTACTCATTCAACACACACAAAGCAAGTTTTAGATATCAAGTCAAGACAAAACAAACAAATTCTCACCATACATGGCCTCATGACACATATAACGATATATAACTAACAAGCTAGTACAACTTGCATTAAGGTATTCCTACACAATTAAGCCCATGTTGAAACAATTCAGTCAAACTTAAGAGCATATGATAATTAGAAGGTCAACAATTCATTGCATTTGTTCCAAGTATAACTACCCATGAAGTTTGGATAAGTTGTCGGGGTATAGCTTCAAAAGACCAAGGTTTGTTTTGTTCATCCTACTCGTCTATGTGAATAACTTTCCCTTTAGACGGTCGTCATACATCTATCATTAGGAACTGTCACTCTTACAACAACTCTAAGACACCATAGAGTAATAAAATAATCCTATACGGCTTAAAGGGACAATCCTCAGTAAAAGTTCAGAAAACAAACTCTGAGGAACCAAAAATCAACATAACTACATAATGACTAGACTTGTTAAAGCGGTAAACAACTATATACATATAAAATATACCCCCACCCAACACTTATAAAATAAGAAATGTCCTTAGTTCATAAATAAAACAAAGTGAAAGGCTAGGAGAACTCCCTGAAGCCTCTAGGACTCGCCGCCCCCTTGGTTGAACACCATTAAGGCATTCACCTCATCTCCGGCATCATTATCCTCATCATCATCCATGGCCTCATCAGCAGTGGGCTCATCATCATCTACCAACTTAGAAAATGGCGGACTATTCTTGCATAAGAATGCAACACTATCTATCAATGGATAGCGTTATGCCAAAGTATCCATCTCATAATAAGTAACTGGGCGGCCCCCTTATGCGTAGTTGCAACTCAGCCATCCCAAACATTTGTGTCATGACGCTATCATCACGATCTTTCCTATCAGGAGTCGATAAAACAAGCCCATGAGATGTGTCTAGCGCCTTTGTGCGCGTGACATCCACCAACTTACTCTTCAGCTCTTGATGCCTGTCTACAGTCATATCGAACTCCTCTTCTTCTAAGCATGACTCCTCAAAAATTGAGTTATTGACCGCCCATAAAAAAAATTGCCACCTCAAGTTATTCCTAAATTTTATCATATTTTGGCGCGAAATTTCCCCCACATTAATTGACATCCCCTTCATCAACATGTATAATAACACCATCCTATCCGGGTCACGTCATTCAAGTTTTTAGCGTGAAGTAACACACTACAAACTATCTTCAACAAGACCTGAGCAACTTGATCAAATTTGGCAAAGTGGAGGGTGTTATGCCTCCCCGTATCCTTACTTCTCTCCCACCTAACGTTTGAATCAACCCCACATAAAGTGTGTCAGCTGAATTTTTAGTTCCAACTTAGGGGATTCCTCTGTTGGTGGTTTTGGAGGAGTACTCAACTCGCGATCTAATTTCTCCACTAGAGTTTTGCGAGTTTCTACAAGAGCTAGATTTAAACATGATTCTGTCTTTTGAGCTTCCATATCCCCCTCTAACTCATGAATCCCCAACAGTTTCAGTAGTGGATCTTTAGGAATAAGTACATGTGAATCTATTATGTGATCAATCACAGTAATCTTCATAAACAGAAGGCAGTTTAAAAGCACGGTAGACTTCAAACACTTTAACCTTATGATGTGCCATCATGGTTAGTTGGTCATCTGCTACATCAATTAGTGCACTACCCGTGGTCAAGAAAGGTCTTCCCAAGATGAATTGGATTTTAGAGTCAGGTACAGGACAGATCAAGGACCCTACTTACACTAAGACATATTCTATCACCCCCTCCGGCAATCGATCTATCAGCGAGTTGGAAAATAACAGTGGTTCTTTTCGGACTACCCAACTCAAGTGTTTTGTATAAAGATAAGGGCATCAGATCTATACTAGCCCCTAGATTGCACAACCCCCGGGCATAAACACTTTTCCCAATAGTGATTTGCACAGTAAAGCTACCCGGATCTTTTAACTTTTTGGGAAGTCTATTTTAGATCCTTGAACTGCACTCCTAAGTAAGTGTTATAGTTTCATACTTTCTTCAATGTCCTTCACGTATTTAGCATACTTCGGCTTACTCAACAAAATGTCAACCAAAGGTATATTAATGTTAACTTGTTTAAGGTGAGAGGAAACTTACTGAATCATTCATCTTCATTCTACTTCTTTAGCCTTTATGGAAACGGAGGTGGCAACCTCTTTTGAGGAACGGTTTCCTCAATATTGGAACTTTTTACTCTCTCTTCCACTTTCTTTTCGTTGATATATACCTAATTGTCTGTCTTTTTTGGAGCTAATTCCTCTAATTGAAGCTCACTTCTAAAACATAAAGCATGAAGTTGCATTGTATTGGGCGCGGTATCACCGTGTAGCCCACTGGGGATGCAAGCTCAAAGAATTTTCCACTTTCGCAACTTGTTTCTCTTAACTCATTTGAGACATTTGATATTTTTAATGTTCTCATCTTTTATATCTATTCTAGCATTCAACTTGTTTCCCATTTAAAACATGAGCTTTTGAAATAGTTCTTCATTGGTCATCCCACCTTTTGGTACACTTGGGTTTACACGTTGGTTGGGATTTTAGTACTGTTGCCCTGCGTTACGGTATTGATTTTCACCTTATCCCTGATTATGATTTTAGTTTCCACCCCAAGAGAAGTAAGGATGGTTTCTCCAACTACGATTGTAACTCTTGCCGTAATTTTGTTGGCCTTGGCCCCTTTGCACATTCCCTACATAGTTCACAGAATCCGGGTTGCCTCACATTGCTCAGTTTCATGGGTTCCACTACCACATACCCCACACCAATTTACTATTTATTGCACCACATTTATCGATGCTTGATTTAGAGTCAATTTCTTAAATTATATGGTCATTCTATGTTGTATGACATCTATATTGGTATTTAAAGCAATGACTTGGTCTACATCCAAAACCCTTGCAGCCTTTTGGGTTGTGGTTTGATAAATATCTCTTTCATACCCTTGGTTCCCTTCCGACAGTTTATCAAGAAAGTCAAAGAATGCTTCACTTGTTATGGGTAGGACTTGTACACCTGCTGCACTATTGAGAAGAGAACAAGTATTATACTCTAAACCCTCAAAGAAAGCGTGAAATAGTACCTCATTAGTCTGTATGTGGTGTGGACAAGCATTTAGCATTTGTTTGAAGCGTGCCTAAGCTTAATACATATCTTACTCATTCTTTTGGACAAAGTTTGTTATTTCACCTCAAAGCTTGGAAGTTTTCTTAGATGGATATAATTAACTCAAGAACTTCTTTGTGAGACCATACAAAGTGGTGATGGAGTTTGATGGTTAAGAATCTAACCATTGTCTTCCAACTCCAATCAATGAATATGGCAATAATTTTAGTCTCACATAATCCAATGAGACCCCAAGTGGAATGTAGGTATCAGTGACCTCCATGAAGTTCCTAATGTTGAGTTCAGAATCTTCATGGGGGAGACTAGTGAAATGCCCATTTGTGTAAAGCATATGCACCATATTTCTCTTTAATTCAAACCTCCCCCTCGTGAAGGTATACTAATACTTGATACCAAATTAGCAGTAAGTGGGACTGCCAAATCTCTCACTGGTTGTGCTGGAAGGATAGAAACATGAGGGGGTATGTCTTTGTAATCAACATTCTCAGGATTGTTTGGAAACCTTGGGTTATTCATATCTTCTGAGTTATTTTGCTGATCATCACACAAATTACCCGGGTTTCCTAAACCTAATTCATTTTGATTCATCTATGTTAGCAGATGAAGATTTCATTCAGGTTCGTTGTAAGGTTCAACAATATCTCCCTTCTGAGCTAGACCTGAAAGTCAAATGCTTGCAATAAGATAAGCCAAGATTATGTATTTAATTGTAGACCTAAGAGAATTCAATATAAAAGAATTTCTAAGTCCCGACAGTGGCGCCAAAATTGTTGCTCCCCAGTATACACAAAAGTTTATGTGGTCGTGCAAGTAATATAGTTTCTTTTGAAATGAGTTATCGTTCCCAAGGGACTTATGATCAACTTATATCCGCACTTAATTCCACAAATAAAAAGAGAAATAACAACTTCGTAGGTTGGATGTTTTATGGTTAACTAATTATGGATTGAATTTAAAGTAAACAATGGTGATTGACTTTGATATAATATTTCAGGCAAGATTAAAAGTAATTCTAGAACTACAGCATTAACGAATGTCATGCATCATAATATCGTCTTAGACCTAACTTCAGTTGTCAAATTACTAGTTTATAGGGTTAATGGTATGATCCGGGTTAACCACATCTCGTCGCCTACTCCAGTTAGCTATCTAATTACATCGTTGAACGAGGATAAATAAAATAATTAGCGAATATTTATATTTCATCCTATTTTGTAAACAAGCAAGGTGTTCGTCTTTTGGGTGTCACTCCTGGGCACTAATTGCCTCAAGTTAATGGGCTGACCGAGCTCTCTATACTCTCTGGTCTATCTAACCTCTCCTACAGTTAATTCGAGATAAGACACTAAATTTATTCCTAGATGTCCAGTCAAAAAATAGTAAACCAAAAGAATATAAAAGTAATTTTAATTGACAATCAAAGATTACTTCATAAAGCTTCAAATATTCAATAATCGATTCATAGTTGCAACCCTAGAATTAGACCTTTTAGATAATCATACTCATACTATTCAAGAAAAGATAATTGTTCATAAAAAAATTCGTAAAACAAAAGAGTAAAGATGATTACAAACTTGATTATTGCCCTTGCATACTAAACAAAGATCAGACCCCAATAATTGCATCCCTTAGATCTATTTATACTAGTAGATAAAGTTCAACACAAATCCTATTCAAATTAGAACTCCTATTTAATGTTTAAAACTTGGAAAAGTAAGAATTCTCTTGGAGCAGTGCGCCTAAGAGCATCTAGCACTCTGCATATTCAGGCGCGGGGCGCCAGCATCGCGCCTGGAAATTATCTTTACCAGTAGGATTTTGGCGCAGAGCACCTCAACTATGACTCTGAGCGACAAGCCCTGGCGCAACGCTCCCGATAGTGCGCCTCGCCTAGGTGCTTCAACACTTAGTCATTTTCACGTCCGTCTCTTCTCCTTGTTTTTTTCTTCGTTCCAGCTTTAATTTCTCCGGGAGTTCCTGAAATCACAAATCATGTGTAAGTGCTTAATCAACTCAACCAACCTCAACATAAAGCTAATAACTAAAGATAGTCCTTAATTAATACTAAAATATGGGCAATTATCAACTAGTTAGACATATAAATACACCTAAGATCATTGAACTCAATTTTCACAAGACCACCTCGAGCATACACCTTAAAAACCGAAGGCTAAGTAAGCAAGTGTGGTTGTATTTGTGAATTGTTCAACATTTCAATGAAGAGATGAATTGCATATTATCGAGTTGAACTCTCTGAGAATCCTCTAATAATAGTATTCCAAGTGAAAACATTTGGAATTTCTATGCGAGTGAAAACCAAGTTTGCATAATTGATGTCACCATAGGTGGAGACTTGGGTGAAAAAGCAAGGACGCGGCTAGATGCTATTTTTTCCTTGATTAAACCACTTTTTGTGAGATGAGCATGAATATTTTTGAGGTCAGTCGTAGTCGTACATTTGGTTTCTAACATATGAATATAAGGTTGATTTAAGATGAACTTAGAAATGGAAGTTGATGACTTGATGACATCTCTATTTTTGTTGTTTTGATGTCTAAGGAAGTGGAAATTTTATCAAGAATGCGTAGAAAAGCAATTTGTTAAGTGTGAGAAGCAGCTCCCAATTGGCATAATAGATAAGGTATGTAGGGCATATACGGTCTCAACTCGATCACTTTAGCATAAAGTTTATTTAAGGTCATTCACACCTTTCCTTATTTTATATTGCGAAAATAGTCAAAAATACACTTCAACGTATTTTATTGATTAAATATGCCCTTACTATTAAAACAAAGTTATTTTTACCCCTGTTGTTATTAAACTTGTCATATGTACCCCTCTTTTAACAAAAAACCCCAAATAAGAATAAATTTAAAAAAAACCATCATCCCATTCTCTAATTCACACTCGACCCAACAAACAAGTAACCAAGCAAACCTGCATTTTGAGAATCAATTATTAATGGTGGATCACTCGAAGAAGAAGAACTGAAGTTCAATTTCTTCAAAAATAAAATTCTGATAAACCTCAGTTTCTTTAGCAATATTAAACGGACCCAACCAAATTCTTTTCTGCTAAATGGGTCTGTAAATCTCAATAACAATTTTCCTAATTTTCTTTTTCGAACCATAGGAGGCAACACTAAATCATTACATTCATGAATCTGAGGTCTGAAAATCCAACATTAATGTCGGTTTGAAGTTTTCTTTTTTGAACATTAGGGGAGGAGGCCATTTACCAGAAAATTGATAAAAATCCAATGGGTTTTTGGTTAAAAAGATTGAATATTTATCTCTTTTTTTTTAATAATCTCATGAACAATAATATTTGGTCGTTTTTCCTGAAGATGATTCTGCTGCATATGGGTCTAAAAATTTTAATCTTATTTTTCTATGGATTTCAATTACTACATGAATAAAGAAGGGCATGTTTATAGTGATGCTATTGCGGCTAGTGGTAGATTCTAATGAAGATATTTGTCTTGTTCTATTAAAGATATATTATGTTAAAGTAAGAAAATTGAATAGACAAAATGATAAATCTACAAGAAAATATGATGTTGGAAATGTATTTTTATTCAGCAAGGAAGAAGATGAAGAAATTGGTTTTGGGATTTAATTTGATAGGTTTTGCGGGTTAAATTTGAATTTGGGTCGAAAAGATGAAATTGAATAATTTTGGTCAATTTGGGTCTTTCCATCCAACTGAGTGGTACATATGACAAGTTTGGGAACGGCAGGGGCAAAAATAACTTTGTTTTAACGGTAAGGCCATAATAAATCAATAAAACAAAATTTGAGGAGTATTTTGACCCTTTTCCCTTAATTTTATATATATTGCTATGGTATCAATGTCGTTGCTTCAGTCCTTCAATGAGATCTACATGATGCTATCACAATATATCTATATATTATAATGGGAAAAAGGTAAAATATACCCTCGAACTTTAAGAAAATGGTATTTATATACCCTTACCGTCATACTTTCAGATCATATATACCCTTTGATCAAACGGTCTGACACATGGCACCATCTCAATAACTTGCCTAATTTTTTTATTTTTTTAAATCCAAATTTAAAAACCCACACAATTATATACTTACCCACTTTAAGACCCGAATTATGAAACCCTAACCAAAGTTAGAGTAAAAAAATTTTCGAGAAATCTCCCGATTTAAGCTTCTCTGCATGAGTCTCTACTACCTTTCATACTCCATTAAAAAACTCTGGATTCCCCCTCCTTAACTGCACTCACATCAAAAGTTATGGGTTTCAAAATATTAATACTTTATTAAATTGCAAAACTGAAATTGAATTACCTACGTAAGAGTTGGATTTGGAGGTAAAGTTGGTGAACCCAGATGGAATAATATTTGGAGATGATGAAAGTAATATTTTATTGGAAAATTACCAATTCTAGATGAACTCTGACTGTCTCTGAGTTTCTCTCCAATGGCTCCTATTTCTCTGTGAATCGCATCTTCGTTCTTGTTAATAAACTCTGCTTTCTTGGGTAATTACTCATGAATATCCTAAACAGAGTGGAATATATACAAAGTTTTTGTATTAATTTAATGGTTTAAGTTTTTTTGCTTTGCATAATTGTTGTTGTTGTGAAGATGGTTGTAGATAATATGAACAATTTAAAGTTTCTGGGACAATCGAATTGATTTCGTATTTGTCTTATTAATTTTCTGGGTTATACTTTGATATTATGAAGTTGTAAATTTGTTGATTTGGTGAGTTTTCTGATAAATACTTTGTTGGAAGGATTGCAGAAGTTTGTGGCAACCCAAATCCAAAATGGGTGGGTTTTAATTTGGGTTTGAAAGGGGTAAGAATATAATTGTGTGGGTTTTTAAATTTGGATTTATAAAAATTAATTAAAATTGGGCAAGTTATTGAGATGGTGCCACGTGCCAGACTGTTCGATTAAAGGGTATATATGATCCGAAAGTATGACGGTAGGGGTATATACGTTCTTAAAGTATGACGTAAGGTATATACATACTATTTTTTAAAGTAAAAGTGTATATTTGACCTTTTTCCTATTATCATTAGAGTTTGATTTGGTCATAATAATATATCAATATTCTATCCATATATTATATCTAATTTAATTCTTCAGTGACACCTCTATCATACCATCCAATATATAAATAGGCTTAATAATAATTGTTAATCATAGTTTATAGCTTTATTTATTGACAGGACTTCAAGTATTCTCCAAGATTATTTCACGTATTTGAAAAATTAATATTTTGACCATATTCTCCCCTTTTAATTTCTTTTATAGTTTAGTGTTTTTTTAATTGTCACGCCCTGAACTAACCACTAAACGTGGACATGGAACCTAGGTTCAAGAGTGACCTCAAGCTAACTTTGTTATCATAACATAAGCATACTATGATTAAAAAATGGATGTAGAAGCTTAAAACATAAGATAAATTGAAATGATGGAGAAAACCCATAAACTAAACTGAATATGAGAAATCTGTCAGTTTTGTTTAAAAAGAAAAAAAGAGATATCAAACTCATGCTCTAAGCTGGACCTAACTATGTCTTATAATAAAACCTCAACTCACTAGAAGTGTTGGGACATCCCCAATTAAGTCTAGCAAAACTGAAACTAAAGTCTAAAAATACTGAAAAGATACTCTTGACTATTATCCTCGAAGAATGAGGACTCACCAATGATCCTGGTGAGATCGGGAACTGCTCTATGCGCGATTTGGTTACGGAGAACCTCAACCTACATCACGAGAAGATTTAGCACAGAGTATGTGTTAGTACTTGAAAGGTATCGATCATGTAGGATAGAGTAAAGCTGAATAAAACATGTAACAGAACAAGCAATAAAACAATTATATAATCCAAACATGATATTGATGAGCAAACACTTGATGACATCTCTGTTTTTGTTGTTTTGATTTCCAAGGAAGTGGAAAAATTATCAAGAATGTGTAGAAAGAGAGCAATTTGTTTAAGTATGAGAAGAGATGGCATATTAGATAAGGCATGTAGGGCCTATTTGTTCTCGACTCAGTCACTTCATTAGTAGCTCATGCCCCATACCAGCAATATAGTAACAAACTTTGTTTTAGACTAGTAAAACTGTAGGAAAATTAAATAATTAGATTAAAACAAGAAATTACTAAAATCACTATCTTATTTATTAGAAAATCAAAATTAGTAAAAAAAATGTATTTTATATACTCCTTTTTATTTTTTCTCATTTATTTATTTTCCTCTTTTTTCCCTCAATTCTGCCTCAAATGACCCATCTTGTGGCAAAAATAACAATCTATTTTGGCCATATCAATATTTTTAACACCGCATTTTCTTATCTTCTTAAATTGAGATTTACCCTTTTTATTTGACTTATCAAATCCCTTGTTCTTCTAGAATTCCTTGTTCTTCTCCTTAATATTATAAATCTAAGCAAATTCCACTAGACTAGCTTGTTCAATTTTTTTAGAAGTGTCACGATGCTCATCTTTCAGATCAAGATGGTGTCGAATGTCTTAAAAACTTGATAGTTTCGTTATGGTTGTATGAATTTTCACATATTACCAACTAGAAAGAGGAGATCTTATAACACTAGAACTTGTTAGAAAGATTATATGATTTTTGGTGTAATCTTGAAGTGTCAAAATGTGATAGATCCAGACAAAATTTCTTAAAGCTAGCAGATTTGGATTGGCTAGAGCATTTTATATGTACATCGTTTCATGTTGTTTCATTTCAAACTTGATCATGCCACTTAAGTGTCACATGATATAAAAATTGGTCATGTGAAAGACTTACATTGGAAAAAGAATAATCCTTAGTGGATCATTTAAGAGATATATGGAGAATTTCTTGGAACTTTATATATATTTCTTAGAATTAGAATGAAGTAAAAATAATTCAAAAGATGATCTATATTTTGGTATAGTAAAATATAATCAAAACAACAAGAATATATATTTTATTCTCTAACAATATAAAATTTGTCATTTAACTAAAATCTTATTTGTTATTGCTCATATTAATCACCTAAAATTGAAAATAAACAACATTTTATAAGAACTATAAGCTAGTTCATTTGAAACATAAAAGGCCCTTGCAATCTTCTAGTTATATAGAAAATTCTAGAATGAGGGCATATTTGTAATATTTAGAAACTTATATAACAATTATTATTCATGAATGGGTTGTTAAGTGTCGCACACCTTTTCACCTGTGGGACTAACTTAATTCTCTTGTCAATATTGTCACATTTCCAAAGAGTGCTTAATTCAAGCCATTTATATTGCAGGATCTGGAACTATATAGTCCTCAATCTGTGTATAAGGACTTGATCTCTACAACTATTAACATCCTCCTATATATCTACAATTAGTTCTCAATAAACTATAGGAATGTAGTCTCTTATCTATTGATAATTATATGACATCATATCTACACTTTATCGAGACATATTTGTAAATACAAGGATATGAAACTTGCGGATTATGATCGATAGGCGATTAGTAGGTTTTTGAGTGTGGTCTTACTTTTCAATACATACTTTAAACATGTAAACAACTATAATTGAATGAAACTGTTGCCTTTCCCCCATTGAAATGTTGTTTGAAGTATCCAATTTGTACTATTGTAAGAGTAATTGATGAAGTTATGTTCCAAGTACTATAAACCGAAATAATATTCATCCGACTGTATAGAGCCTCCCAACATAGTAAGTGTTTTTCTTCGAGTCAAGTTTAAAGAAGAAATTGAAGAGAAGATTCACATTATGGCTCATTCAAAAGCACAACGTACGTCTAAAACATACAGAGCCATTGTATCAATAACATCTTTAGGTGGAAAAACCATAGAAACTGCAGAATCAAAAATATCATATTTTTTCGTAGGCCCATAGCTTTGGACGAACAGCCAAAAAACAAAACCAAAAGATATTTGCTCTGTACTGAAAATCTTTCCATTAAATTAATGAGCATAGTCAACGTAGAGCCTCCACATCTTTGATATGGTCCTCGCAGTAATCTACACTGCACTAGGAAACATTCCACTACAAGTGTTATTTGAGAACATCAAAGACACATGCCTGGTGCGAATCATTCTTTTGAGTAGTTTTTAAGCTAATGGAGTTAGCAACAATATGTTTTGTAAATTCATTGTTAAATATTAATTACCTAAAATTGAAAATGAAGAATCTTTCATAAGAAGTCAATTACATAAAATATTGAGAAATTTCATGATAAATACGAGTTAAATATATAATAGGTATAAAATATTGAGAAATTTTATGATAAATAAGAGTTAAATCTATAATAGATATTGAACATTTGGTAAGATAAAAAAAAAAAGGAGGATATGGAAATACACATAAATCTTTTACAAAGAAAATGGAAAACATAAATATGACTTAGTGAAATAAAAGGGTGAAAAATTACTAACTCTTACATTCGCCAAGTTCATAGATAGCAAAAAATCTTGTCTGCAACTCATCACTCTAAAGAATGAGAAATGGTTGGTCTGGCAAAGTTGATGCAACAACATCAAGTTGTTGGTTAACTTTTTGTATGAATTGATAAATCACAAAATAAAAATTTAAAATACCAGTATTATAACATTTAATATCATATCATTAAACACTGAAAGAATTGACATTCTTGGCAACACGGGATGGAGAAGGGGAAACATTGTCGCAAAGAGAGAAGAAAGAAAATTAAAAAAGTAAATAATACCCAACACTATAAATATGTGGTACTTTGGAGAAACCTCTTGACCTGCTTTTATTGGTAAATTTCCACTAAAGAGGGAGCTTTCTTTAGTGTAAATTCACCTATAAAAATAGGTCAAGAAGTTTCTGCAAAGTACCACATATTCATTAAGTGTTGAGTATTCCTTACATTCTTATTGATCTCTTTCCTTTACCTCTTTGAAATGTTTCTCCGTCCCCAATTCCTTGGTGTCAAGTATGAGAATTCTCGATTGGTGTTTGACAATAATGATATTGAATATTATGATTCTTATATTTTTAATTTAAATATTATGACACATCAACTCAGAAAAAAAGTTGACCAATAACGCACCTAAAGTTGTTGGATCGATTTTACAAAACAAACAATCTGGCATACATTGGACTAATGAGTTCCATGCAGGATGTGTTGGTATTGTTGATGAATTTGGTGGGTCTAGGGGTTAGTAATGTTTACCCTTGTTCATGTCATTTTTCTATATATGTTTTCCTTCGCTTTTTACTTTTCTTTGTAAAATATGTATGTGTGTTTGTGTATCCCCTTTTTTTTTGTCTTATTAGATGTTCAATATTTGATTTAGATTTATCACATATTTATACATATCTATCATACTGTTTCTCAATGTTTTATGAAATTAAAATATTATAAAAGGTTATTTACTTTAAGTTTTAGGTGATTAATCTCACTTAATATGAATAACAAATAATTAAATTGCAGTTAAATGATAAATCATATATGTCAATGAATAAAATATGAACTCGTGTTTATTTCATTACATTTTTATAATACAAAAATTGAAATCGCATCTAGAATTATTTTTACTGGTTGCTAGTTCTAAGCATGAATTTCATGATATGACACTCTTATAATTTATCGAGAACATAGCCCTAGATAAGGGGACATGGAAGCTGCTGATTATGATAGAGGATTAGTAGGTAGTTGAGCATAGTCTAATTATCGTATCAGTATTGTTAATATTATTCTCTAACAATCTCATTCTTTGATTTTATTATTTCATGTTTCTTTCATTGCCTTAGATATCATCTTTATTTGTTGTTGCTAGCTTTCCCCCCCCCCCCCTTTATTTTAGCATGACTTGTTCATTATTTAGTTTCTTCTAATATTTATTTTGATATTCTTCACTTGGGTCTATCGAAAACAATCTCTCAACCTCACCTCCACAGGATAAAAGTAGGGCTGCATGCACATCCAATTTAATACAAGTGAAAATGAAACTAATATGAGAATTAAATAATGTCTTATCCTCTCTAGTGTTTTCAATATATACTTTCAGTCAGTTAGTTGTTTTGCGTAACATAGAAAGAGAACCAATGTGTTCTACAATTGAATAAAACTATTGGCTTTCCCCTATTCTAACGTTGCTTGAAATATTAATTTAGTTTCATTGTAAGAGAAATTGATGAAGTTATGTAATAAGTAGTATTAACTGCAATAACATCCATCCAGGCTATATAGTTGCAGTAAGTTACCTGAGGAAGAGAATAGAGCCTTCAAATGTAGCTCAACGAAGAGAGGATTCATTTCGGCTATTTCAAAAGCACAACCTCTGTCCAGGACATGCAGAGCCATTGTATCAATAACATCTTGTCATAGAAATGTTGTGTTCTAAGGAAATTTACCCAGTTCACCATAGCTTTAGACAAAGAGGACTACAACTGAAAAATCAAACCAAAAGATATCCATTCAATGATGAAATCTTTCAAGTCACATTTCTAGTTTCTTATATTTTTGTATAAGAATTGGTCATCATTAAATATACAGTCTTATGATATCAATGAAATAACAATTAGCTAGAATATGTGAAACAAAAGTATCAAAAACTTGAAATAGACCATATAATTCAATTCATATGCTCAATTAATTAAATTTGTTTTCAAGTCCATATCAAAAACTTTTCATTACATTTAGAAGATTCAACGCAGTCACACAAATATTACAGATCTAATAATAGAGAGCATGTACATGCATATATTGATAACCTAAGTAATTTTTCAATATATGTTATTGTGATTTTTTTGTTGTTTATTTTTCTATATATGTTGTAACCCAATTTAGAACTATTGAAGTATGATTATGAATTCACTGAATATGCAAACCAAATAGAGAGATGAAAATTTGAAATCAAGAAAGGATTCACTTTCATATATGTTTATCTCTTATTTATTAAATCCCAATAGAATATTCTTGCAAACACTCGTACAAATTTAGAAATAAAATCTAAGAGTCCCTTTAACTGAGATGTAAATCTCATCAACTCGATCTTTGTAGCTGCGAAAGAACCTATAAGCTACAAATTCAAACGATATAGCATCTAGAAAAAAAACAAAGCTCAATAGCAATAAATAGCAAACAGCCAAAACAAAAGACATAAAATTAACCAAAGAAACACAATTTGAGATTTGAGATAAATTCATCACACCCAAAAAAATGGAGCAGATACATACACGGAAGAAATCAAAAGAGATGATCAGAGAAGTGGTGTAATCTTTCAATGGAGTTCCTACACCAGAATGACCGTCACCTGCAACTACGATCAAAATACTCCTGCCTGAAGCAGCCATGTCCACTATCACCTATGACAGAGATTGTAGTGCTGTGGGTTATTTAGGGTTTAAGCATAAAGGTAAATGGTTTGATATAGCCTTATGTAGAGAGGTCTTAAAAGGTACAGCCCATCCCCATTCGGCCCAAGCCTCACGGGCCAAAGAATTTAAAGTAATAAGGTGGACCGGCTTGTCATTTTGAAGGGCCTGAAAATGCTCAACTCAACCCAGCTTTAGTAGGGTCGAGGGTTGGGGCGAAATATCCCTTCTTCTTTTTTTGTTTACTTTTCAAGTTTATAATTTTATAACAACAAGAAAATGAGATGATTTTAAAATCAAATATGGCAAACAATTGTGTTGTTTCAACAACACTAGCAAAAAATTTAGTATATAAGTAGCATGTATCTTGCATACTGAATATGCGAGCGAGATGAAAGAGTGACAAGCAAGATGGGAGGGAGGCGAGGCCGCAATATTTATCTATGTTTCCTAGATATATGTGAACCTACTTTGATACATTGTATATAGAACAATGTACATGTATTGTGAGCGCTTATATTTACGTGACATAGCCTTATATGAATTTTTATTGTGAACCCTTCTTTTTACTCTTTTGTTATCTGAACTCATCGAACCTCAGTATTGCAATATAATTTTTAACTCTATATTGTGAGCGTTTCACAAACACTTACATTTTAGCTAAACAAAAAAATCTTTTGATTCATGTAGGATTATTTTATCACGTATAAAATCACTAGCAGGAGACAAAGAAAACTCATTTTTCATAGATCATCTAGATATGTCTACTTTTGTTTGCAAAGGGCGTAATTTTTTCCATTATCTCATGAGCTCAGTTCCTCCGTGATTTTCTCCCTTCTCCCACGAGCTCAGTTCAAGGGCATTTTATCTTTGATATGCCTTATAAGTTTCTTGGTTTTTCAAGTTATGTTAGTTTGTATGTCTTTTTCTTTGTCTTTTTGTATTTGTTCGATTTTAGGGTTGACTGTCATTGAATTTTCTAAATATTTTTGGAGATTTTATTTTCATTTGTGGCTAATGTTATTGTAATATGCTTGTATAGTAGGTATTATGACTTCAATAGAATATTTCATAAATTCGAGTAGATTCTAGGATTTATTCATAACGTCTCAATATCAACTTAAATTACTATTATTTTTCATCAATCGTCTTAGGTATTGATTCTGTTAGTGGTCCATTGTTATATATATATATATATATATA
>NC_028647.1:44780820-44814454 GCF_001406875.1 Solanum pennellii | reverse complement strand
ATATATATATATACACACACATATATATATATATGGAGCATAAACACGATAAATAATGGACAAAAGAGTAAACATTCGTTAGGAAAAGGGTGAATACGTACCAACTAAACAATTGAATGAACTTTGAGAAGTCGGAGTGAGACTTTGAAGTAAAGTTAATAGCTCTGTTGAAGGTAAAAATGGTTGTCAATCTGCCATGGAAGTTACGCAAAGAAGAGAGAGTAAAAGCAATGGTGAGAAAGTGAATAATAAACTGAGATATTCCACTTTTTTAACATAAAAAGTGGTGATACACGTGGAGTACATGCTCTACACTTTGGAAAGCAAAATAAGGTGAAATTACTATTTTAATCCTAATCGCCCAAGTCCTTTTTGAAGTACAATTTAAACTGCTTGTTGTACCATATTTTGATGCAATGTTCGTGCTCATCAACTGTCACTTCTAATTAAGGGGATATATGTGTGTTTGTGTGTGTGTACTAGTTTATCTACACGTGTGTTGCATGTGATTACCAATTAAGGAAATATTGTTACAGTAAATACTATTGTTTATATAGCGAAGATTTAATAATATGGTTTGCACAAATATAATAATACAGATTCTTTTGTGTATGTTCAATGTGGATCATGATATATATATCTCTTATTCACGCGAACATATGAAGATGGTCAATGAATTTTTTATTAGTTAAATGAATATATTAATTTTTCAATTTACTAAGGTTCAATCATAAAGTTGCGGTATCTCAATAATATTACCTTATAGACGATATTTGTTGTATATTTTTCTTATCACCTATCTAAATGTGTCTGCACACGTATTTCACGTTATATTGTTCAGTAGTCATATGAACATGTGAAAAGAACAACTACATTTTATTTTTTAGAACTACTTTTTTATATTGTTTAGTATGTTAACAGTTATAACATAATAAATGATGTTCTTGTTGTTGACTATCATATGGACTTCTCAATTGACTGTGTAAATAAATCAAAGCTAGTTATCTAGTTATTTGAGAAATGTTTATATTATTTTACCGAAAAATTTTAAAGTTGAATTAAACATTTTATTCTATCTATGAAACCTAAGTCCACCTATGTGGCGCCACTACAAATCAGGATTCCCTTTCAATTTATTTTATTTGCGAAACTAGCCTTCTCCTTTCATGAAAAGTTGTGACTTTTATGAAAAGTGTACTTTCCGACGGGTTGTAACTTTTCCAAAGCTTTAAAACCTTTCCGTAAAGTTGTGACTTTTATTAAAAGTTAGGACTTTTATGAAGAGTTGTCACTTTTATGAAAAATTGCAACTTTTATGAATGGTTTTGACCTTTTCGAAGAGTTGGAACATTATCAAATAGTTATAACAATTCTGGTAATACACAATAATCATTTGTACACACTACCCTTTGTTGTCTTTAAATAGTGGGCTTTCCTCTCCTACCTTTTAAGTTTTACTTAGGTGGTAATTTTTATTAAATGAACCTTTAAATTTATATTTGAACTTCTATATATTTTAACTTTAATTTTTCCATGATCATTTGTAGGCTGGAAATTTTGTTTGACAGTAACTTATGATTTGAGAATTGTGAAACTTAATCAAAATTGCAGATTCTTTGATTCCTCAAAATTGTTGTTGATTCCTCTTCTTCTACTATTAATTCTCTTTAATTTGCTTCCAATCTTTACCAGCATCTCGCACTTATGACGCTAAAATTTTGTGGCATGCTAAATTAGGACATCTGCCTTTTGTAAAATGAAGAGTATCTCTACTAGACAACCTTTCACTTGTATCATATGTCTTATGGAAATACAGGCTAGTATAACTTTCTAGGGAAATACTAATATTACCAACAAAATTTTTGAACTACTACAAATTTACCTATGGGGATCATACCACATACCCACTTATGATGATTACAATTATTTCTTGACAGAAATCTGTCGTTCATATTCTTATTCATTGTACTAATACTTGTATTTATATAACAAAGAATAAACCTAGAAATCTATTTTAGGTAGAATACATATAAAACAAAGCAAATAAATGTTACAAAAATAAAACTTTCTAGAATTGAAGTCTCTTGTCGTCAATAGTCCCCCTCAAGTTGGTGCATAAATATCTATCATGCCCAACTTGTCAATTTCTTTATGAAATATTTTTCATGGTACTGCCTTTGTAAGGACATCTGTGAGTTGGTTTATAGACTTTACATATGGAAACTGGATGATCTTCTGATCAAGTTTTTCTCTAATGAAAAGACGATCCACTTCAACGTGTTTAGTGCGATCATGTTGCACTGGATTTTGTGCTATTTTAATTGCATATTTATCATAACAAAACAACTTCATAGTTCCAACACTTTCAACACCAAGATCACGCAGAACTCTTTGGATCCATAATAGTTCACATAAACCATGTGTCATACCTCGAAATTTTGGTTCTGCACTTGATCAAGAAACAACTTTTAGTTTCTTAGTTCTCTAGGTAACAAGATTGCCTTTAACAAATGTGAAGTAACCTGAAGTTGATCTCCTAGTTGAGTGATCTCCAGCCCAGTCAGCATATGTGTAGCCTTCAGTAGTTGGTGTTTCTTTCTTTGTGTACATCAGCCCTTTTCCAGGAGCATTTTTCAAATACCTTAGGATCCTATAGAATGCATTCATGTGTTCTATACTTGGAGCTTGCATAAATTGGCTCACCATACTTACCGCATATGCAATATCCTATCTAGTATGAGTTAGATAGATCAAATTTACCACTAGCTGCTAACTTTGTCTGTTAATTGTTTCCTCAAAGAAATTGCAAGTTTTTGGTTCATCTCAATTAGGGTTTCAGCTGATTTGCAATCAAGCATCCAGTTTCTGTCAATAAATCCAATACATACTTTCTCTAGGAAGATATATTCCCTTTATCGACCTTGACACTTCAATACCTAGGAAATATCTCAGTTGTCCTAAGTCTTTCATTTCAAACTTGGTTGCTAAGTATTGTTTTAGTTTCTACATTTCTTTGGGGTCATCACAAATTAATACCATATCATCTACATATACAATCAATGTTGTTATTTTTCCGTCCTTTTGTTTAATAAACATAGTATCGTCAGAGATACTTTGCAAGTAACCAACAAACTTCATCTTTGAAGCTAACCTTCCAAACCAAGCTCTAGGCGACTGTTTTAGCCCGTAAAGTGATTTTTTCAGTTTACAAATTTTGTCTTTATGCATTGTTCCTTGCTTAATTCCTGGCGAAAACTCCATATGTACTTCTTCCTCACATTCACCATATAGAAAGGCATTTTTTACATCAAACTCTCGTAAAGGCCAATCTCTCTTGAGCTTGGCTACAAGTGAAAAAGTTTCTTGGTAATTAACTCTATACTTTTGAGCATAACCCTTTGCAACTAGCCTTGCCTTGTATCTATCAATGCCTCCAACTACATTAAGTTTTACAGTATAAAACCATCTACAACCAATTGTCTTTATTTCTCTTGGCAGTGAAACTAACTCCCAAGTTGAGTTTCTTTGTAATGCTTCCATCTCTTCATACATTGCCTTGGTCAATTTTGAATCTGTTAATGCATCTTGCACACTACTAGGAATAGATACTTTGGATAATTGATTAACACTTAGAGCATATGAATCTGATAATCTATGACTTGAGATATGTTACAAATTGGATATTTGTCCTTCATGCTAAGATCATGTTCATATTGTTTTCTAGTGATGGCAATTGAGAAGGAGTACTGAGAATTACCTAAGGTGGAACATCTTCTTGAACATTCTGTTAGGACTCTTCAGTTGATGGTGTAAATATGGGGTCTTCTACGACATCTTCATCATGCATCGACACTTCAATCCTCTCATATATATTTGGAAAGGCTGAAGACTCGGTAGGATTATTCGAGGAAATATATTTAATTACATGTGTATTCTTACTCAATCTCCCTTGAAGTTCTTCCAAGTCTAAGAAATCACCTTGGTCTAGTGGAATTCCAGTATCTTGCTTCTTCAGCTCAAGTGCTTCACTCACATTCTCTTCATAAAGAGTTGAACTGGAAACTCCCCCTCCATAATGGGTTTTGTTCTCATGAAAGGAGGCATATAATGTAACATACAACTTCTTATTCTGAGGATCATAACATCGATACCCTTTCTGGAAGTCTGAATACCCAACAAACACAAATCTTTTTGCATAGGGGTCCAATTTACCTGTTGAGACTTTTGGAATATGGACATAGATTGTACATCCAAAAACACGAGGTTCAAGGTTCGGCAAATGGGCTATTGTGGAAAATGTCTTTAACTTTTGTTGAGGGGTTTGAAAGTCAATAACCCAGGAAGGGGATCGATTGATAAGATAAATAGAGGACTTAAATGCTTCTCCTGATAAAAGTGAGGCATGTTCGTACCAAGAAGAGAAGCATGAACTACGTCAAAAATTTGTCTATTCTTTCTTTCTGCTAAACGATTTTGTTTTAGTGTATATGTTCATGAAGAATAATGTCGTATCCCCAACTAACTAAGATATTCTCCAAATTTACCATCAATAAACTGCCTAGCATTGTCAGACTTCCAAATTCGAGTTTTCCTTTGGCATTGAGTATGCACCATATTGTAAAATTCCTTAAATGTTTTAAATTCATCACTTTTCTTGTAAAGTAAAGACACCTATGTCATTCTAGTGCATTCATCGATAAAAATGATAAAATATCGAGCTTTTGAAATAGAGGGGATCCTTGTTGGACCCCAAATCAGAATGTATAACAATAAAAGGTTCTGAACATTTATTCGAACTTTGAAAATAAGAAATTCGATGGTTTTTTTATAGTTCACAAATATTACATTGGAAATCTGAAACATCTAAATTGGAAAATAAACTTGGTCTAAGTGTCTTAAGATAACCTAAACAGTTGTGTCCTAGTCTCCTATGCCATAGCCATATTTTATCTTTAGCCTTTTCAACTCCACTTGTATGACATGCCTGCCCAAAATTATGCTCTGTATTCTTGGCCAACTCCAGATAGTATAGCTCGCCCCGTTTAACACTATAACTAAGAGTCTTCCGGGTCCGAATGTCCTGAAAGGTACAAAATAAGGGCCAAAATGTAACAGTACAATTAAGAGATGAAGTAATTTGGCTTACACACAACAAATTGTTTTGAAGGGAAGGCACCACCAAAACAGTTTCAATAGTCAAAGTACTAGACAACTTAACATAACCCTTCCATGTTATATTACATGTATTTCCATTAGCCGTAGAAATAAACTTGTTACGAGGATGGTGAATAGTTTGTAACTTATTAGAATCTCTAGTCATATGATCGGATGCTCGTATGTCAATTATCCATGACTTTTCCTTCGAAGTGACAGAATAACCATCAACCTTACCGAAGTTACCGGGTTAAGCCACATTTCTCGTAGGTTGTGATTGTTCTCCTAGTATGGCTATTGTTGCTCTGCCAGTCAGGTTCTTTCGTGGTTTTTTTGAAAAATCCCACCATTCAGGATATACAATAATCTAAAAGCAGTGTTGTTTGGTGTTCCCTTTTTCACCACAATGATTGCAAAAAAAGTTATTTGTTTTTCCAGATGATGAAATACTTTGACTCTTTTGTGTATCACATTGAACCACCATGGCTGAACTTTCAAGGATTGGTCTAGAACTTCCCATGATTAGTGTTTGTTGTGCTTCTCTTCTTACATACGCATAACAACTTTCCAAATCAAATTTTGGATCTTTTCACAAAATCTCACCACGAACTTGATCAAATTCCAAATCAAGTCCACATAGAAATATTTGAACTCGAAGCATAGACACCACAGAATATGATTGTACAATCCCTTCCACTGATCTCTCTTGTGAAGCTGTCCAATGGTCAATTTCCTGAAAAATTGCAATGAGTTTGTTACAATAGGTAGACAAAGGTCGAATATTCTGCTTGGTGGTGAAGGATTGTTGATTTATTTCAAATAAGTGAGTCTCAATGGATCCATCATATAATGTTTTTGAAGTAGCTTCCCATATCTCTTGAGTGATTGCCAAGCGAATAAATCTTTTCTTTAGATGAGGGATTATTGAATCAATAAGAGAATTTCGACTTTGTGAATTTTGGTGATCCATGTGCCATACGTTGGATCAGTTGTTGATGGTTTGGTCAATTTGCCATTAAATTATAATTCCTTTCGCCAAGAACTATTCCAGTGGGAAAAGCGAAACTTTCCTGTTGGACTATGATTTTCGATGCAAGGTTATTCGATTGGGTTATAGAAGTGGATGGAACAATATGATTCAAGTCTTATACCATGTTGAACAAGATCACAGACTTATATATAGAAAATCTATTTTAGGTTGAATAAACATAAAAAAAAAAGCAGCTAATAAATATAATTAAAATAGAACTTCCTAGAATTGCAGTCTCTTGTCGTCAATAGAAAGAAATTTTATGAATTTACTACTAGCCAAGTAACCAAAATATTGATGAACATACATTGGATTCAAATGCCCATCCACAATTATCTAACCATTTACTGTCACTTGAACCTATGAGGACAACTAAGATACTTCATACTACCTTGAAAGAATACAACTACACTTTACTAACTTTCTTTCCCTACATCTAACACACCTGATCCACAACATTCCATCCCTTCATTCATATTTAATCATGACCATGTTTGTTTACTGTTGCGTCTAGGAGTACACACAAGTGTACATGGTCACTCAAGTAGAACAACAATTTTTTCGAGTCAATTTATCGAACCCAAAGGAATTCATAGTTTTGTTCTTCATCAAATAATGTTCAAGGATCATAAAAGTGCTTACCAAAATGAAAGTGTAGAAGAAAATCCCTAGAGATAAACAGCAAAATCGCTGAAAGTGTGTTTTCCATTTTTCAAAAATTGAATGATAATAAAATAACACAGTTGAGCTATTTATAGTCTAAAATAAAAGCATGTGGTGAAAAATTGCCGTCCTGTTCCGCATCGTGGACCTGTTCCCTCGCTGCATATTGTGAACAAATTGATCCACTCTGCGATGCGTTATTGCGCACTCCACTATTAAGCTAAATCATTTTTCACGTGTTGGCTCCAGCTCTGCGACGCGGAGTTGCTCCCTCACAATGTACTTTTTAAGCTTCTTGGTCATTCTCCATAACAACTTTGACTTGATGTATTCTCCGACCTTTTGCATGGTGTCCTTTTTCTTTGCTTTTCATCCTGAAACATCTATTGATATTGATTAGAGGAGACACAATCAATGGACTCTAAATTTCAGTTGAGCTTAGAAATTTGCAAGCTTGGGTATATGTATGGGATAGATTGGTTACTAGGTGCATAAGTACACCTAAGATCATTTACCACTTGTGTATCGATAGGCAACATTTATTGAAGAACATATTATATGAGTGTGACTTGATTCTTGTGAAGAATCAATCTTGTATCCTTCTCAACAAATGGCACTGACACAAGAATTTGAAGCCTTAGTACACAAGTATATGACCTAAGGGAAAAAATTTTATTGGATACAAGTGGGTGTACAAAATTTTCCAGCAATCACCTTGTCATCTCCGAAGTACTCTTGTTTCAGAATCTCCCATGATTGTTTGGAGGTTTTCGCGGTTGATATGCAAGGGAAAATATCATCATGAAGAGAGTTTTGGATCATGAAATGAGCTTTCGTATCTCTTTTTCATTGTTCTCTTAGTTGGTTTGCATTCCCTTCCAAAATTCCAATCTCAACTACATCCCACAGTTCTTGAGACTTGAAAAGAGTCTTCATCTTAAGACTCCAAAACTGATAATTCTAACCTTTGAAAATTGGAATCATGGGATGAGAAAATGTTGTTGTACCGTTCCCTGCCATGGAAGTTTATGTCTTCTTCAAAAAAATCGCACAAATTCACTTTCTCTTTTTTTTACTTTGTCAATCCCTGCTTGAGGAAATAATGGATTCTAACCTGGATTTCAACCTATGATACCACAACTGTTGACACATGAGGTAAGCAAAGATAATACAAGCAGAAGAAAAGCAAAGAAAACTTGAGTACTTCTTATATCTCAGAAAACTAGTGTACAAGATTATAAATAACACTTGAAAAACAACAAACTAATAGAGAAACTAGGACACTATACCACGACCTGCTAATTGACTAACTCCAACTAATTTAGGACTCCTAATGCTAATAAAATGAATACATAAAAGTACCCTAAAAATACTATTAGTAACTTACTGACTTTTGAATCAGTCAAATAGCACATGGTTACTCAAGTTGTACATATTTTTCTAGTTGAATTATCCAACCCAAATTAAAGGATTTCAAATCAACAAACACTAACTTTTATTGTAAATAAAATAAATTATGCGACGGACTATTTTAAAATTGTTTGTATCAACTAAATTAAACAGCATCAAATTTTAATTACTACAATTAAAACAGTTACAAACAAGGTTATAGCATACACCAATTTCAAATATAATAACAACTTATCCTTATATTCGATAGGTTAACCTCATTATTGATTCACAAAGTTGATTTTACGATCATGATCTCCTCGTCTCTAATCGCCTACCAGCATTAATAACCTAACTACATCGTTGAGTGGGAATAGACATGAACCAATAGCGGAGCATTAAGCTATCATCTTACCTATTAATCGAACGAGGCAATAGGTATAATACTATGCTATAAACGAAGTACTCTAAGCTTTACCCTAGAATGAACACGCTTCTCACATTCTTTGGCCTATCCCTCTATTCGTCTTCCGAGATCAGAGCGGACAATGAGTTTATTTAATGGTGATCAAACATCAAAATAGTTAAACAAAAGTGCAAGCATAAATTATAAGAAAATCCATCTCATGCTAGAAGTAAATACTATTGTATGCCATTAATTGTAGCAACAACCCTAGACTAAGGAAATTTAGCTTCTGATAGTTTTATCATCATCAAATATTGTTCAAGGATCATAAAAGTGTCTACAAGAATGAAAGAGTAAAAAAAACCCTAGAGATAGTCAGCAAAATCACCCAAATTTTGTTTTCTCGTTTTTCAAAAATTGAATGATAATAAAACAACATAGTTGAGCTATTTATAGTCTAAAATATAAAAACACGTTGTCATTCTCCTTTAACAACTTTGACTTCTTTTGCTCCCTCACGGTGTATTTTTACAACTTCTTGATCACTCTCCTTAACGACTTTAACTTCTATTTGCTGACCTTTTGCATGGAGTCCTTTTTCCTTACTTTTTACCCTAAAACATCTAATCATATTGATTAGAGGAGACACAATCAATGGACTCTAAAAGTTCTGTTCCAATTAGAAAATTTCAAAGTTAGGTGTATATATATATATGAGATAAACTGGTTATTAGGCGCAAAAATACGCCTACCACCTTATGTTATGATAGCCTACAGTTATTGAAGACGATTTTATATGAATGTGAACTTGATTCTTGAGAAGAAGCGATCTTGAATCCTTCTTGACAAATGGCACTGACACAAGAATTTGAAGCCTTGTACACAAATATGTGACCAAGGGTGAAAATGTTATTGGATATAACTATATAGTTGGTTGTAAAAAATTAAGCACAAAGCATATGGGAGTGTAGAAAGTATCAAAATTAGGTTGGTTGTAAAAGGATATACTCAATAGGCTCGAGTATAGATTATACATTTACATTCTCGCCTATAGTCAAAATGACTCTTGTTATGATTCAAAATATGCAATTTCAAAATGTGAAAAATAATGTTTTTGTGTGTGTATCAAGTAGTTTTTCAAATCTTATTTGAACTTTGATCACTCAATTAATATTCTTGTCCCTAGTAAACTATACTATGACATTAATTAAGTACAATTAATTAGTTAGTCTCTTGTTTCTCTTTATTCAGTTTCCGTTCATGAATTATTTTGATGTGCATGGTTTATCTAGAAGTTGCCGGCTAAATAATACAGTTTGAATTAATACTGGATTTTATACTCCTTTCATCCATTTTTATCATTATATTAAAAATAATTTATCATATTTACTAGTTCAATTAAAAAAATTATGAGATAATTTATTTTATATATATATATATATATATATATATATATATAAAACATATATTTTCTAAAAGATTATTCTAACCACATTGTTTCATTGTCATCCTATTGATTTTTAATAGATTTGATGATTGTGTAGTTAGAAGTGTAGCTTTCTCGGATAAGTTTATTGATGACAATTGAATTTTATCAATATCTTTTGGCACAAGTTGTGTTGTCTTTGTACCATGATTTAGTTCTTTTCAACTACACTACAATAATCTAACAATTAATATACAGAATAGAGCACATGGATATACTAACTCCGCTCAGTTAGAGTGTTCTAGTTTATACATTTTTTTTGCTTATACGAAGATAAAATTTACCATTACTTCAATATATTTATGATACGGTGGTCTCATTTAGCATTGTAAATAAAATAATCTGTGTAGAAACTTAGTCTTTTATTTTTGAGTTACCCACTTGGGGGTGGGGGTGGGGTGGGGTGGCGTGGGGCTTTTACACCTACTTTTTTTCTTTAGTTACTAAATTGAGAAAGTAATAAGTCTTTGTCTTCTTGTTGAGTGAAACGTGTTTGTATTTTTTCTTCTCTGACTACCAAATGTACATGTGTATCAAGTTGTGCAATCATTTTGTGTTTCCTTGTTCTGATTCACAGAGGTGGATGAGTGGAGAGACATTTTAAGAAGTGAAATTTAGGAGCTTCCAAGTCGTTTTAATGGTATATTACCAGCGTTGATGTTGAGTTACAATGATTTTCCTGCTCATTTGAAGCAATGTTTTGCTTATTCTGCAATCTATCCCAAAGATTATCCATTCTGCAAAGACCAAGTTATTCATTTGTGGATTGCAAATGCTCTTGTACAGCAGTTCCGTTCAGGTAATCAATACTTTCTTGAGTTGAGATCAAGATCACTACTCGAAATGGTTCCAGCGTATTCTGAAAAAGACGTAGAGAAATTCTTAATGCATGACCTTGTGAATAATTTGGCCCAAACTGCATCATCTAAAATTTGTATTAGGTTGGAAGAGAATGAAGGATCTCATATGTTGGAACAAAGTCAGCATATGTCGTATTCCAAATCTGAGCAGCTGAGGACATTGATTCCCGTCAAGAAGTTTTACTCATATCAGTTAAGCAAGAGGGTGATGCATAAAGTATTGACAAGACTAACATTCTTAAGGGCATATCATAGTCATGTTATCCATTTGTGGAGTTGCCGAATGACTTGTTTATCAAATTAAAGCTCCTGAGATTATTGGACCTTTCCTCGACAATGATTAAAAAGTTGTCAGACTCTAATTGTGTATTGTATAACTTGAAATTAGTTCCCTCACTTTTCATATATTCTCTTTTCTTTTTCTATTCACACTTTGCTAAACCCAACAGGAGACACTTCTCTTGTCATATTTTTCTTTTCTTGAGGAGCTACCACTGCAGATGATGAAGTTGATTAACTTGCATCATCTTGACATAAGCAACACTTTTAGCTTTAAGATGCATCTACATCTGAGCAAGTTGAAAAGTCTCTATGGGCTAGTGGAAGCCAAGTTTCTTCTAGGTGGATCGAGCATGGAAGATTTGGGTGAACTGCATAACTTGTATGGATCTCTATCAATTCTGGAGTTGCAAAATGTGGTTGATAGAAGAGAAGTTGTGAAGACAAAGATGAGGGAGAAGAATCATGTTGAAAAGTTATCTTTGGAGTGGAGTAGAAGCATTATTGCTGACAATTCACAAACTTAAAGAGACATGCTTCATGAGCTACGCCCACACACAAACATAAAAGCAGTCAAAATCACCGGATATAGAGGGACAAAAGTTCCAAATTGGCTAGTTTATCCTTCGTTTCTTAAGCAGGATGAATTGTCTCTTAGCCACTGCAAGGACTGTTCTTCCTTGCCTCCACTAGAAAAACTCCCTTGTCTGGAATTCCTTTCCATTAGAGGGATGCATGGAATAACAGAGGTGACGGAAGAATTCTATGGCAGTTCAGCCTCCCAAAAGCCTTTTTACTCTCTTGAAAATTTGAAGATATGCCAGAGTTGAAGCAATGGCACGTACTAGGAGGTGGCGAGTTCCCTGCACTTGAGAGCTTTCAATTCAACATTTTCCTAAAATGATGTGGAAGTTGCCTGAAAATCTTTGTTCTCTAACACAATTGAGAATTTCAAGATATCCTAAACTCAGTTTGGATACATTCCAACTTGAGGGAATGAAGCAGATTGTTGAATTATCTATTAGTAATTGTCACTCTCTTACCTCCTTACCTTTTAACATACTGCTGATTTCCTTGAAGATAATAACCATATTGACATCGGAGGAGGTATTGGTGAGTTGTTTCTGGAGTTGCTCCCAAAAGCACGCGAATTGAGAGTTTGCGGTTTCCCCAACCTTACTAGGTTTATGATTCCTACTGCCCCTGAAATTCTCTTTTTTTTGAGTTGTCAGAATCTTGAAAAAATTTCGGTGCCATGTGGGGGGACTTAGATGATGTATTTGAATATTTGGGACTGTTCGAAGCTGAAGTGGCTGCCAATACATATGCAGGAACTCCTTCCATCTCTTAAGAAACTACAACTACAGTATTGTTCAGAAATAGAATCATTTCCTGAAGGAGGATTGCCCTTCATTTTACAACAACTTATCATCGACAATTGCAAGAAAATGGTGAATGGACGAAAAAGGTGGCTTTTACCGAGACTCATAGAATCAGAGATCAAAAATGACGGCAGTGACCAAGAGATGGAACATTGGGAGTTGTCTTCCTCTATTCAAAGACTTTGCATAGAGAATTTGAAAACATTAAGCAACCAAGATCTCAAAAGCCTTACCTCTCGTCAATATCTATCTACTGCTTTTATGCCTCAAATTCAGACAATGTTGGAAGAAGGGTGGCTTCCCTCCTCTCTTTCTAAGCAAAATTTATGGAAACATGATGATCTCCATTCACTACATCTTTGGCACTTCACTTTGCTTCAAAGTGTATACTGTTAAATTTGACAAGATTCAAAAATGGATTAATGAGAAGATATGGTAGTTAGGAGGATAATTCTTCATTGGTAGAGTAGGTGAAATTTAGGTGAACCATAAATTCATTTCACAAAGTAAATGTTGACATTTTGACATATTGTGCTGTCATGGATGACATCAATAGGAAGAATTTACTCATATAAATAGGTAGCTCCTAATTCATTTGTAATACACCTCTCAATTGCCTTAACATCTCCTAAGGAATTTGTTCTCCTTTCTCTCTTGTAGTATTTCACTTGTACTCTTTTGGAGTAAAATAAATATTGATTGGTTGTGTCCGAGGAGTAGACAAAAGAAAACAAAAGTTTGTCGAACCTCGTTAATTCCTGTTGTTCTTTTTGTTGTTGTCTCATTTACTATTTATTAGCTTTTTTAGATATAGCAGTTGTGATTCCATCACTCTTTATATGTTCGGCTTCCACAACAACTGGTATCAGAGCCAAGGTATTATCTGAGTATGTTCTGTGGTTGCAGCATAGTCTGAACTTCCACATCAGAAAAAGATTTACTTTCGTCTTTGCATTGTTAGCTAGTAAATAGTATTTTTAATAAAATGGGAGACAAGAAAAATGATGAGCCCACATCAAGTGTCAATAATATGTCATCATTGGCATCTTCGCTTATGACAATAATTGTGTCAAATGCGAACTTTGCAGTTGAAATTTTTGACGGGTCAGGACATTTCGGAATGTGGCAAGGCGAGGTCTTTGATGTTCTTTTTCAACAAGGGCTAGATATTGCCATTGAAGAAAAGAAACCAGACGGTGTATGAGAAGAAGATTGGAAGATTATCAACCGTGTTGCTTCCGGTACCATTCGATCTTACCTTGCAAGAGATCAAAAGTATCCATACGCGAATGAAACATCTGCAAATAAATTATGGAATTCATTGGAGGAGAAATTCTTGAAGAAAAATAGTCAAAATAATCTTCACATGAAAAGAAGACTATTACGCTTCACTTATGTTCCCGGTAGCACAATGAATGATCATATCACCAGCTTTAATGAGTTGGCGACAGATTTGCAAAATATGGACGTGGCTTTTACGGATGGAGATATGGCCTTAATATTGTTAAGTTCACTTCCCGATGAGTTTGAGCATCTTGAAACGACTCTACTGCATGGGAATGATGAAGTATCTCTCAAAGAAGTTTGTTATGCCTTATACAGTTATGAACAATGAAAGAGAGAAAAACAAAAAGGCGGAGAAGTAGAAGCACTAGTTGCGAGAGGTCGTTCTCAAAATAATATGAGAACGAAGAAAGGGAGATCCAAGTCAAGATCGAGACTCAACAAAGATAAATGTGCCTTTTGCCGAGAAAAAGGGCATTGGAAGAAAGACTGCGCAAAGTTGAATAGCAAAGCCAAACCAAATAATGGGAAGGCTGTCATGGATTCAAATGTGGCTGATTGTGATGATTCTGATTACTCACTAGTTACAACAGATCCATCCAAATTATCTGATGTATGGTTGATGGATTCAGCTTTTAGTTATCATATGTGTCCCAATCGGGACTGGTTTATTGATTTACAAGAAGTAGAATGTGGAGTTATTCACACTGCAAACAATAATCCTCTTACCGCATATGGTGTTGGTTCAATCCGATTAAGGAACCATGATGGATTAAGTAGAACATTAATAGATGTTCGACATGTACCAGATTTGAAGAAAAATCTCATTACTGTAGGAGCCCTAGAATCAAAGGGGTTCAAAGGCATCGCAGATAATGGCATGATGAGAATATGCTCTGGTGCACTGGTGGTAATGAAGGCAATTTGAAAAAATAATAGCATGTACCACTATCAAGGTAGTACAGTTATTGGGACAGCGGCAACAACATCCAATGATGAGAAGGAGGCAGAAATGACCAAGCTGTGGCATATGCGCTTAGGGCATGCTGGAGGGAAATCCTTGAAAACTTTATCAGATCAAGGATTGCTAAAAGGAGTAAAAACTTGCAACTTGGAGTTTTGTGAGCATTGTATCAAGGGAAAGCAAACAAGGGTTAAATTTGGAACAGCTATCCATAATACTAAAGGTATTTTGGATTATGTTCATTCGGATGTTTGGGGTGCTTCCAAAACACCTTCATTAGGTGGGAAACACTATTTTGTAACCTTTGTTGATGACTTTTCTCGAAGATTGTGGGTGTATACGATGAAAACAAAAGATGAAGTATTGGGAATTTTTCTCAAATGGAAGGCGATGATAGAAACTCAAAGTGGCAGAAAGATCAAGTGTCTTCGCACAGACAATGGTGGCGAATACAAAAATGATCTTTTTCTGAAAATTTGTGAGGAAAATGGCATCGTTAGACATTTCACTGTAAAAAGTACACCACAACAGAATGGAGTGGCAGAACCCATGAACCGAACTTTGCTGGAGAAAGTTCGATGTATGTTGTTGAATGCTGGCTTTGGCAAAGAATTTTGGGATGAGGCAATAACATATGCGTGCCACCTCATTAATCGTCTACCATCTGCTGCTATTGTTGGGAAGATACCATTTGAAAAATGGTATGGTAAACCTGCTGAAGATTATGGTTCTTTATATGTATTTGGCTCAATTGCATATTATCATGTAAGAGAGTCAAAATTGGACCCAAGAGCAAAGAAAGCTTTATTTATGGGAATTGCTTCTGGAGTCAAAGGATACCGTTTATGGTGTCCAGAGACAAGAAAAGTTATTTTCAGCAGGAATGTTACCTTTGATGAATTTGCCTTGACAAATAAGGTAACACTTGAAGAATCCAAACAAATTGATGGCGCTTCAAAGCAGGTGGAGTTTGAGGGAAAGATAATTTTCCCAACACAGGGATCAAACGAGGAAACAACAGAAGATTTTCCTCTTGAAGGAGAGCCAGTCGAAGAGGAGGTTCCATCTCAAGAACCTCAACCACAACTTGAATCAATAGCAACCGACAAGCCAAAAAGGACATTAAGAAAACCTGCTCGACTCATAGATATGGTGGCTTATGCGGACTCAATTGCAGCTGATGACATTCATATCACTTATAAAGACACAGTCCAAAGTTCAGAAGAAGATAAGTGGAGGATTGCCATGGATGAAGAAATGCAGTCCCTTCATCAGAATCATACATGGAGATTGGCCAATCTCCCAGAGGGCAAGAAAGCAATTGGGTGCAAATGGGTATTTGCAAAGAAAGAAGGATTTCCTAACAAAGAAGATGTTCGCTACAAAGCAAGTTTGGTGGCCAAAGGATATGCTCAAAAGGAGGCAATTGATTACAATGAGGTGTTTTCTCCAGTTATGAAACACTCCTCCATTAGAGTTTTGTTGGCTTTGGTAGCACAGTTAAATTTGGAACTAGTTCAGTTGGCTATAAAAACTGCATTTTTACATGGAGACTTGGAAGAGGAAATCTACATGACTCAGCCAGAAGGATTCAGAGTTGATGGAAAAGAAAATATGGTGTGCAAAATTGAAAAATCATTGTACGGATTGAAACAATCTTCTAGACAATGGTACAAACGATTTGATAAGTTTATGTTGCAGCAAAGGTACATAAGAAGCAAATACGGTCATTGTGTGTATTTGCGCAATCTTGAAGATAATTCCTTTATATACCTTCTCCTATATGTTGATGATATGTTGATAGCTTCTAAGGGTCAAGAGGAAATTGAGAAGTACAACTAAGAAAGGAGTTTGAGATGAAGGATTTGGGTGAGGCAAAGAAGATTCTTGGCATGGAGATAAAAAGAGATAGACATTCAAAGAAACTCTATTTATCTCAAAAGGAATATTTGAAGAGAGTACTAAAGCGATTAGGTATGAATAAAAAAACGAAGTCGGTTAGCACTCCGCTTGCTCCTCATTTTAAGCTTAGTGATTCTATGTCACCTAATAATGAAGCTGAACGAGACTATATGTCAAGAATACCATACGCTAATGTTATTGGTAGCTTGATGTATGCAATGGTTTGCACAAGGCCAGATATTTCACACGCTGTTGGAGTTGTAAGCAGGCACATGCACAATCCTGGAAAGGATCATTGGCAGGCTGTAGAATGGATGCTACGGAATATTCATAATACTGTAGATGTTGGTTTGGTTTTTGAGCAGAAAGATAGTCAATATCTTGTTGGATATTGTGATTCAGATTATGTAGGTGATTTGGCCAAACGAAGATCAACTACTGGTTATGTTTTCACTATTGCAAATGTACCAGTTAGTTGGAAGTCTACTTTGCAGTCAACAATTGCTTTGTCTACCACTGAGGCAGAGTACGTGGCAATTACAGAGGCTGCGAAGGAAGCAATTTGGCTTCAAGGATTGCTTAGAGAGCTTGGTATTGGACAAGAAGAAATCACAATCTTTTGTGATAGTCAGAGTGCTATTCAATTAGCAAAGAACCAAGTTTATCATGCAAGGACGAAGCACATTGACGTCCGATATGATTTCATATGAGAAATCATAGAAGATGATGGAGTCATAATGCAGAAAATTCATACTACAGATAATCCTGCCGATATGTTGACAAAAAAGGTGACTGCGGTCAAGTTTCAACATTGTTTGAACTTGATCGACATTGTTGAACATTGAAGATTAGGGTTGAAGACACAATCAAAATTGTTGTTGAGAGAAAGTTGAAAATGGAGAATCTTGCCAAGGTGGAGATTTGTTAAATTTGACAAGATTCAAAAATGGATTAATGAGAAGATATGGTAGTTAGGAGGAAAATTCTTCATTGGTAAAAAAGTCAAGAGAGCACCTTTTGTAGGTGAAATTTAGGTGAACCATAAATTGACTTCACAAGGTAAATGTTGACATTTTGACATATTGTGATGTCATGGATGACATCAATAGAAAGAATTCACTCCTATTAATAGGTAGCTCCTAATTCATTTGTAATACACCTCTCACTTGCCTTCTCATCTCCTAAGGCATTTGTTCTTCTTTCTCTCTTGTAGTATTTCACTTGTACTCCTTTGGAGTGAAATAAATATTGGTGATTGTGTCGAGGACTAGGCAAAAGAAAATAAAAGTTTGTCGAACCTCGTTAATTCCTGGCATTCTTTTTGTTGTTGTCTCATTTACTATTTATTAGCTACATTTAGATATAGCAGTTGTGATTCCATCACTCTCTATATATTCGGCTTCCGCAACATATACATCTGGGAGTGCCCTAATCTCCAATCACTTTTCCAATCAGCACTGCCCTCCTCCCTCTCTCAGCTGGACATCCAGCATTGCCCTGATCTCCAATTAGATTCCGAATCAGCACTGCCCTCCTCCCTCTCTAAACTAACTATTTCCCACTGCCCATTGCTCACACCACTACTAGAATTTGACAAGGGGGGATACTGGCCAAATATTGCTCGGATTCCCACCATAGAGATGGATCATGAATAATTGTAATGATTAATGTCTCTCCAATGATGTAAATTATTCTTTTCCCTCACAAGTTTTTTTATTTTTGTTTTGTTTTTCTAAAATAATGAATATCGTCGGAGAAATAGTGAAACATTTTGATTATTCATTTGCAATAAAAAGAAATAAACTTGAAGGTTTCTTTTTGTTAGTTTTTTTTTTTTGTGGAATTTGCTTATGTTAGTTTTTGGAGTTATTCAGCAAATATCATTAGATCGGATGAAGGTTATTTGAATATAATTTCCTTAATGAAGTGTTTGTTAAGTTTCTGTTACCTAATACAGATTCCACTGTATTATGCATATTTTTGCTATAACGTTTAAAAGTAAAAACCTCAATTGATATAGGTATTTCCTATTTTATGAATACAAAGTTGACAGTTAATTTTGTAGAATTCTCCTTTGCTAGTCTTTGTTGTTACTACTGATTAAATGATGTGTGTATTTTAGTTCTCCTCTCTCTCTCTTTATATATATATATATACTAGTCTCTGGGAACGTGCATCGCACGTTTATCCCACAATACTTAAAACAATTCTTCCACGACAAATGATATAATTTAAATGACATATATATATTACTATAGACTTTTTATGTGCTACAAAAAAAATCAAATAAAATAGAAAACAAAAATAACAAGCCCATAAGTTGAGATTAGAAATTCTTGCAAATTCGATAGTACTTTTCTGACATATATATAGTACTCTAATTTAAAGATAAATACATATTGTAATAAAAAATTATTTATCTTGTGAAACTAACGATTATGCATGAACAATAAAAACTAAATTGATGCATATATTGAATCGCATCATGACCACTCCAAATGTTGTTAAAAGTCATAGAACCTTGTATTGATTCAAATATATGGAAATTAAGAAAGTTAGTAAAAAAAAAAAAGAAGGTGGGCTGGGTGTAAGGGATGTGGTTGATAAGTACATGAAGCTGAAGATGGTGGAGAAAAAGACTCAAGAAACTGTGAATATTTTAACCAAATGAAATAGTAAAAAGACTTATTTATAACCTGATTTTAAAAGTAGTAGAAAAGACAATTTATTATGAGATGTTAGGAGAAATAGAAGAGATTCACATTATTATAAGATGTTTGGAGTAGTTGAAAAGACCTAAATTATTTTGAGATAGTCTTTTTTCATTTTTTTAAAACAGAGATTTTATTTCTGAACTTAATGCATTATACTTACATCCAAAGAGAATGTTAAAAGCCTAAAGCATTGTCATATTAAAAGTAAATGAACTATTAGTCAAATCAAACTGGACTATACTTAATTTAATTTACTCAAATTCATCATTTTTGGATTTTAAAGGAATAATTAAATAGATTTTTTAAATATATTTTTTGATACTTTAATTAAGTCTAGGGATAAAATGATAATTTAACTTTTTATTTTGAAGCTTTCCATGTTTAGTTTATATATATATATATATATATATATATATATATATATTAAGAATGTTATACAATGAAAACAATAAAGAAACCTAAACATTAAACAAAACAAATAAAAAGAAATAAACAGAATAGAACATAGAGAGTTATACATTTTTTCCAACAATTTTGAGTGTGTACAATCTTGTGTCAAATGCCACTATTTATAGATAGGATCGAAGAACGCAAGAGTTGTCATGGCTCATGTATATGACATTAACTCATATGAGATCATGAATAAGAGGTAGGAGTAAAAATCATAATGAAAATAATTAGTGAAAGTTATTATATTTACATAAAGGAGAGTTAGTGGAACATTAATACAAATATTTATGTATAAAAAAACTATATATAGTAATAGAGCTATGATTTTTGTATATATTTACATAAAGGAGAGTTAGTGGAACATTAATACAAATATTTATATATATAAAAAACTATATATAATATAGATCCGATTTTTTTCTTTTTGGAGGACAAACACAACCATTCATATTTCCAATTGAAATACAAAAAGAACAAAAAAAAATCATAATTTACTCCAACATGAAATCAATACAAAGATATTTCATAGACATTATGGTGGTTGATTCATGACTAATGTGATGAGTTACTATTTAATATCGAATTTATTAAATAGTTAAACATTTTAATTTAATATAGAAGCAAAACGGTCATCTATCTTTAGTCTAACATTCTTTCTACTTTTAAGCGTATGTTATTCTTACGAAGCAAATATAAACTTCGTAAAATCCACAAAGACATTATAAAAAATTCTTCAATTATTAAAATAATAAATTCAAGTTTCTAACAGTAATGAAGGTAAACACTAAATATCTATTAGCAAATAAAGAAGTCATATCCCATACTTATTATGAAAAATAGAAGCAACAAAGTAATTCAACTGCCTGCAAAAACATCATATATTTATCCCTGAAATTAAATATCTACCTCATAAATGTTGACAACAAAATTTTAATAGTTTATTTTCATGTGAAAGATCAAATCCTTAGACAACAATTAAAGAATTGAGCATGATTTAAATGATAAATAAAAAATTAAAACATTAGACGAAATACAAAATACGAAAGAACATAAGATTAAGAACTTTATGTAAAAAAGGAGAGAAAGATGAGAGTCTTACATTGTCTAAACCAAATTCAACTATACAATATTGTCGGTAAAAGAAAACCTGAAAGAGAAAACATACAAATTAGGGCTGAAGAATACATTTTTGAGGATTGTAATATATAATAGTTTCTTTTCATTTGAAATGTTTGAACTTTCACCTAGCTAATTAATATAACCTATTTCATTCATTTGAATGACTTTTTATCTTCCATTATATATTAATTACAATAATTTAAATTGAATACTTAACATTGATTATTTAATTATTTATTAAAATATATTTTTACATTTGTACATTAAAAAAATATTTAAGTGAAGGACAAAATGGTAATTCAACTTTGAGGTTAGGAGCTTCACACTTTTAATAATATTAGTTTATGAACACGTGCTTCACACGTGTGTCCCATGCAATATTTTATAAATTGGTTAGATTCAACGAAAACATGTGTGTAATGAGTACTAAAATGGAACAATCTCAAATAAATGTTATGATAATAGTTTTTTTTTTATAGAAACTAAATTAAAGAAGACTAATAGAGAGTAAACAAAAAAAATAAAACATGAAAGAAAAAATCAGCATACACATCATTCTTTAAGACTTTAATCATAACAATAAGTACATGAAAAAAGAATACAAAATCTATACATAATTTACCGGGTTTTTGTCACCTTCTCTCATATCCAATCAAAATTCAAAAGTTTTCTCCATCAAGTCAAACAAAAGTATAAATCATAAAGAAAAGCATGAAGGTTATGACTTATGAATATTAATAATGATAATTCAATAGGTAATTAAATATACTCTCTGTCAATTAGTTTAAACTTAAACCATATAAATATTGTTAAAACTTGTAGTGAGATACACACCAAAATTTGAAAAAGAAAATATAAATTCAATTAGCAAAATATGAAATGAATACAAAAATCTATGCATAGATCAAACTTTATTATATGAAGGGAACTGTATAATAATCATATTGGCTTTGTTCGTCTGTCTCTAGATCTGTATCATCTCTTATTGATTGTGTTTGATATAAAAATATTATTAGGGGAGGAGATACTTAAGGTAAAAAATAAACACCTACTTCAAGATCATAAATGCACAAGATTATATTATAACACATTCTTTAGAGAATTCAAATAGAATCATAATTTATAAGGAGAAAGTGTGACAATTTTTTATTGAAATAGAATTGGAGAAACTCCAATTGAGTCATATAATATATAAGGAGAAACTGAGACAATTTTTATTTAAACTCAAATTATGTAAAATCTATTGTATATCTAACAAATCGAGATTCTCATTATATTGATAAGAACAGTGGAATACGATTACAACCTTAAGATTCTGATTGCAATAATCAAACTACCAAATTATAATGGAAATATTGAAATAACAAATAATTAAAGATAGAAGAAGAACAGGAGATGAGAAACTTTAGACTCTAAAAGAAGAGGAGAAGAAAAATATTTTTTTCAATATGTATAATCCCTAAATCAGTGACCGTTGCACCTTTTGATGGAACTATTCTCACATCCACTACTCGACCCGTATTCCAAATTACCTGACTCTATTGCTTGTCCCAATAGCCCTTGTCAGTCCTACAACTACTGGTGTGACCTTGGTATCCACATTAGGTTGAACTTGGTTCATAACAGTATATGTCCTAAAACTTTGGTTTAAAGGAGTTGTCATTGGCTTGAAGCATGAAAGATTTGTAATTGAAATCCTTAACCTGAGTAAAGCTAACAAAAATCAAAACAAGATCAAGATTAATATAACATAACCACTCCAAGATACTTCATAATCATCAATAATTTGCAAATCTGAAATAATCAATATTCTAACTTAAAGAAATGAATAAGTCTATAAAATATTGAAGAAACTAAAATAAAATTACTTAACGCTTTCTTGAAACTTTAAGCCTCATATAACAAATGCACAATTGATGTGGTAATCTTGATGCCCCCAAAGCTGAGAAAGAAAATATGACAAACATAAATATAATTAGATGTGATATACATATAAATCATGAAATCTAAAATTAAAATAATACGAATAGATCAAATAAAAGTATGGATTTTGCTATTAGCAATTGTCTAAAAAACCTTTCATCCTAGGCTTGTTAAATATTATTCAATATTTGTATTTATAAATTTGAAAAAATCATCTTTATTCAATATAGGCAAATGAAAAGACAAGAGTTTTAAGAAACTAATTAAGAGGGTTTTAAAAACAGATACACATCTTTTTATCTTCCATTTTCTTTAATGTCTTAAAATTTCACATTTATTTGGATAATGTATTTAAATTATTTTTTTTGGACTTCTTAAAACAATGATTTAGTTCGGAAAGGTCTTAAAATAATTTTAATGGTTGACTATGATAAATAATGTAATGTGACTGACTTTTCATATTTTTCCAGTTTTTTGTGATTTTTAGCAAGTTTAGAGGTAATTAAAGTTTAATATCTAATTAACAATTAATGAGATGCTATATAATTTTTATTCTGTATAGGGGTAAATTGGTAATCTAACTTTACACTTTAGAGCTTCCCACGTATAATAATATATGACTAGTTTTCGGAACGTGCGTTGCACGTTTGTCTCATACAATTATTATAAAGTTGAATTATTATATAGAAAATGTTGAAATTAGAAATATTAGTTTTACCAATTTATATTTTATTCATTAAACAAAATTCATAATAATCGAATAGTACATTTACCATCAAGCAAGAATTATGGAATAATAATGATATTACTATAGCATCTAATAATATGAATATATCTATATGACTATATCGTTAATAATCTCTCATTATGCTCCATATTAGTAAGTACACAAATATGTAGCTAGTTAAAGAAACTATATTAGTAAGGAAAGATAAAAGTAAATAATATTATAAAAGTACATTTAAAAACGAATCTAAATGTCATAAATTAGTAATTTCAGCACTAATAAAAATAGGCTTATAACATTCATAATTTCATATAAGATTATATTAAAGAAGTATAATTAGTAAAGAATACAAAAAAATTAAACAGATAAGAATAAATACAACATTCATATCCTTCATAAGACTTTTATTATAACAATAAATATATATATATAGTAAAAAGAAATGCACAAGGAGTAGAGTTTTTTTTCTCCCGTAACATAAAAAAAAAAGCAATCTATAATGGTAAAGAATAAAATTTATGATACAAAATATCATTCTAATGAGGATCAACAAATATTAATATTTTAAAACAAAAAAAAGTACCTAAAAATTGCCTAATAATTCACATCAACATGAGACAAGTGGTAAAGAAAAATTATTTTTTCATGATACATATATATAGCTAAGGATTCATTGGATAAGTTTAAAAGGTGAAGAGTTGTTTAAGTTAATTTTCAGAAGTTAAGTGATCTTAGACATGGGATAGAGGAAAGGTGATTGTTTTTACTAATAATTCAATACATTTAATTATACTAACTAAAGAGAGAGGATAACAAATGTAATCATTTAACCACATTAATTATAGAGAAAGAATAGATGATTTTTATTTTTTTAAAAAAAAATAATTCCTAACAATTTCCTATGAAATAATTTCTAACAATTATCTATAAAATATTTTTGTCTTTCAAAGTTTGACTTTACACCTTCTTATTTTTAGTATTTAGTATAATATAATATAATTATTACTTAGTATGTAAATAATTAGAATTTAAATCATTGTGTCTAGATGCATGTATTTAAATATGATTATTTAATATTAAATTAATTATATATTAATATTTAATTTAATTTAAGAATAAAATAAGGACAAAAGAACTTTTAAAATATAAACTCTGTTCTTTCTCTCTCTACTTGAACTCACCATTAAAGGCTAGCAAGGAGAAGGGTTTGGGGGTTGTTTTTGACTTGCACCAACGATATTAAAATATTGTGATGAATAACAAACCAAGACTTTACTTCTTTTTCTTGAAAATAGCTGAATATTATGATGTGTGTAGGCTATGACCGATTTTGCCTAGCCGATGCTCACACACCACATTTGATGTGTGCATGACTTGACCAATGTCGCCTGACATTGATAGAAATCATTTGCCAAGACAAGAACATGCAACATCCGATGCTAGAATGCAATGACCAATGTCGTCTGCCTTTGGCCAGTGCACGCAAGCCACGATAGAGTAATTTCTCAAACTTAACTTTAAAAATCTCTCTTGGAAATCATAGTTCCCTTTTTCTAAAGCTAGTCAAACTCTCTGTGGAAGTCTAGCTTCCATTCCTTTTTCAAATGTGAAAAAAACATTCAGACGGTTTCACGGCCCATGGAGTAAACCTAGGTCCGTGATACTGGCCATAAATTTATATGATACGTCCCACTTATAATAATATATGATATGATATATGATATGATATGTGTTATTTGTGGAAATTTTCCCATACATAAGCGGTATTCTTAATTGTTGTTCCAGACTGTACAAATTTCTAAAATATAAAAAAGTGTTTGTGAGTCATATAAAGTATATTGAATTTTAAAATTTTTCACTTGCAATAAGTTCCTTGAGGTGAAGCATAACTTTCTGCAAATAGAACATCCAACTCTAATGTACACAAAGACCGAATGAGGACAAGAACGTGGTTGTTTACTCTTCAATTGAGTTTCCCGAATATGCAGATAGTGCTCTCGGGATCAAATTTCCTATTGATCAGTTTTTTGATTGACATGATATTTACTCCTAAATTTGCAGCCTCTTAGTTCGCTGACATTTCAGAAAAGGTGAGGGACAAATGAAATTGTTTCTGTGTACAATGGCTCTAAGTAGACAATAAATTCCTAATTCTGTTTAGTGCATCAACGAATATATATCACGGAACTCGAAATCTAACTTCCTACCAGAAGCAAACTCATAAACTTCACTATTAACTTTTACTTAACTGCATCCTGGTTCTTTCGCTATATGTTACCCTTTCATTGATCCTTTCATCCATAGCTTGAATGTGGTCTGGCACCAAAGTGAAAGTCAATAAAGATAGTTCCGCAGTTTTGTCGGTAACCGTAAACATTAAGTTTATTCTTTGAACTGTTTATACATAAATTTTTGTGATCATTAGAATGATATATATCTTTGATATTAATGACGTTTAATATTCTTTTCAGAATATGAATTATATCGTGCTCATCATCAAATGTTAGCTTTATTTTTATGTTCAATAGAGAATCTAAACTTTAGAAAAGATATTCACGGATAACGATCAGAAGTATTAGGAAATAAGTAAACTTCCATTGGCAGAATTAGATTTGTTATAGACTTGCAGCTAATTGTTATGCATTATATAATTCTTGGATGGTGGGTATTGAATTAGATTCTCATTGCTTATTGACTTATACTCTTATCGTGTTTTAATTTCAAATCTCAATTGCGAAGGAGCTCATATTGTTTCAACTATTACACACGAGTGGTATTAGAATTATGGTCATAGATTATGAGGAAATATATTACTTTTTCATTGACTGGATTTTGACAAGGCTCGGTGATCATTTTAGAAGTGAAAAGTTTCGAAGGTTTCTCGTTCAAGTCGGGAAGTGAAAGCTATTGGATTATGTATGTAATAGCGTGTATTGTTGGATTTTGGTCTAATGTCACTTCTTTTTATGCCAACAGTCAATATCTTTCTTGCGTTTTGTCGAAGTGGTACATGCCTAGTATACTACAATGATGTTCTTTTTACTCTGGATACCAAGACATGTACATATTGTAAAATAAAAAAAATAGCTTGTGATCCGTATATGATACATTGCGTTTTAAACCTCTTTACCTTACAGTAATCACTTCCTTAGTCAAATAAAACGATATTATTTCCTTACTTGTCTAGACAAATCATACATGTACAACTATATAGAGAGAGACATGTGTGGCGCTGGTCTGTAATTGCAATACGTGGATTGGTCAAGAGTTCTAAAATTTCTTTTTAATTGCTTTCAGTAAGGAAATTGTGATTTCCGAGTCATGTAACTGTCTAATATGACTTTCTTGAGATGAAGCATGACTTGCTGCAAATGAAACATCCAGCTCTAATATCCCCAAAGGCCGGATGAGGACAAGACCATGGTTGTTTACACTTCAACTCAGTTTCTCGTTGTCTTGGTGTTCTCGGGCATAATATTCATGTTATAACTAGCAGGGTTGGAGGTGTCTTCAGTGGCAAGGCGGTAAAAGAATGAGTTGGAAGTGTAATTATTTTGTAAGGTCCCTTTGCTCAAGTCGAGAGACGATAAGGGAAAGTTTTTGAATCTTTAAGTGGTATTTATTCATCAATGAGAGTGAGAATATATATCATCAAGTGTTATTGTGAGCATGCTATATGCCTTGTGCATCTTCTGCATAATATATTTTCCTCTGAGCAACTCGCTGATGAGCTTACCAAGGGACTTACTCACGTACACTGTTCCTACCTAATAACAAACTAGGCGTGAAGAATCTGTTCATAACACCTAGTTTGAGGGATAGTGTTGAAGAATATGTGTCTTAGCTGTAATATGTTATGGTTAGTTAGACTAGAGTTAGTGGCAGTTGGTCTAGCTTAAGTCGGTTAATTAATCTGTTAGATAGTTTTCCTATTGATCAGTTTTTCAATTGACATGAAATTTACTCCTAAATTTGCAGCCTCTTAGTTCTGCTGACATTTCATAAATTCCTAATTCTGTTTAGTGCATCAAAGGATATATATCATGGAACTCAGAATCTAACTACCTACCAGAAGCAAACTCATAAACTTCACAATTAATTTCTACTGAACTGCATCCCGGTTCTTTCGCTACATGTTTCTCCTTCATTGATACCCTTTCATCCATAGCTTCTTCAAACAAGCCCGAGGCTGCATGCATATTTGCCATCAATACATAGCCACTGCTTTCATTCGGATCCAACTCAACCAAATTCTCAGCTGACCATCTAGCCAACTCCATGTTTCTGTGGCTCCTACAAGCTGATAACGAAGAACCCCATATGACAACAACAGGTTCCATTTTCATACTTCTTATAACCTCTTCTGCTTCTTCAACTAGTCCTGCTTGACCAAGAATATCGACCATACATTTATAGTGTTTGATTGATGGTTCAATACCATATTCCATTTTCATTAATTGAAAGTAGTCTTTCGCTTTATCTTCCAATCCTGAGTGATTGCACGCGGTTAGTAGATGAAACTCACAGAATCTGGTTTCAGAAATGAGCATTGTAGCCTCGCGAATAGCTTAATCGCATCATCCTCAAATGTATTAGCAGCTAAGCCCAAAATCATAGAGTTCCAAGAAGACAATCCTTTATTTGAGACACATACAAAAACAAGCCACGCCATTTAAACGTTTGCACACTTTCAATACATGTCTATAATTGCAGTAACAACAATAACATTAAACTCAACATTGTTCTTCTTAATCCAATTCCCCTGTTCAAGTGCTCCTAAGTATCCACAAGCATTCAACAAGCTCACCAACGTGAATTTACTAGGCTTAATATTTTGCTCTTGCATTGTGCTAAATAGTTCCAATGCTTCATTCCACTTCCCATTTCTAACAAAACCATTTATCATACTATTGCAATAAACATCATTTCTAGTTTACATTTTACTAAACAACCTCCAAGAATCATCGATTTCTCCCGATTTAGCTAGGCCCATGAGTCATGGAATTCCAAGAAACAACATCCTCAATCTCATCCTCATAAAACAATTTCCTTGCTTCAACCAAAAAACAATAACTTACATACATATACAACAGACTATTTCTTATTAATGTGTCGAATTCTAGGCCTAGTTTGATGATTCTCCCATGAAGTTGAGCTCCATTTATCGCAAGACCACCTCGACCATACGCCTTAAAAACCGAAGGATAAGTAAGCAAGTGAGTCTGTACTTGTGAATTGTTCAACATTTCAATGAAAAGATGAATTGCATATTGTGGAGTTGAACTCTTTGAGAAACCTCTAATGATAGTATTCCAAGTGAAAAGAGTTGGATTTTCTATGTGACTGAAAACCAAATTTGTATAATTGATGTCACCATTAGGGGGAGACTTGCCTAAAAATGCAAGGACGCTACTAGATGCTATTTTTTGCTTGATTGGATCATTTTTTTAGAAATGACCATGAATCTTTTTGAGGTCTGTCATGGTGGTACATTTGGTTTCTAACATCTAAAGATAAGGTTGATCTAAGATGAACGAGTAGAAATGAAAGTTGATGAGCAAACACTTGATGACATCTCTATTTTTGTTGTTTTTGATGTCTAAGGAAATGGAAAATTTATCAGGAATGTGTAGAAAGAGAGCAATTTTTTAAGTGTGAGAAGCAACTCCCAATTGGCATAAAAGATAAGGTAAGTAGGGCCTATTGGTCTCAATTGTCACTTTAGCATTAGGCTGATTTAAGGTCATTCAAACCTTTCCTTCTTTTATTTTTCATTTTTTGCTCATTTATTTATTTATTTATCTTTATTTTTTCTCATTTTCCCCATTTTTCTCCTATATTTGTTCCTCTTTTTTTTTGAATTTTTTTTATATATAAAAAAAATTTCTTCCTGTTCCTCTCCTTTTCATTTTTTCAATTTTTTTTTGTTCTTATTCTTTTTTTCATTTGTTTTTCTCAAATCAAGATATTTTTTATTGTTGCACAATAAATTAAGTTTATATATATTGTTATGATATTATTGTCATTGCTTCAGTCCTCAGTAAGTTTATCATTAGAAATTGCTTTGGTCGCAAAAATACCACCACAATATATATCCATATAATATCCTGATATCATTGGTGTCTAATTTAATTCTTCTGCGACACCTCCATCATACCATCCATTATATATACATACATGCATACATACATACATACATACATACATACATACATATATATATATATATATATATATATATATATATTATAAGAGGGAACCAAAAAAGTTAAAAGTTGAATTACAATTTTACCCTTATTATAAATTAAAATATTATAAAAATATTTAATTATTTAATTTAAATATTAAGTTATATTATTTTAATAGAAATGTTAATGACTTTTGCACTTCTTTAGATTAATTCTTAATTAAAATATCTAATTTAAATTATTTTCTTGAAATATTTACCCTTTAAATAGATACATGTATATGGTTTATCTTCTAAATTAATTTATGTTTTTAATTAATATTTGTCTTTAACTTTTGTAACACTTGACCTTTCAACTTTGTAAGTGAATCTTCATATTCCAAAGCTATTTTTTTCCTATAAATACAATCTTTTAATATTATTTTTATAGAAAGATTTACATGTGATACAATTTTTGTGTGTGGAAGACTAGAGAAGCTTTAATCAAGTGAAGAAAATTTCAAGGCAAGAGGATTTGTGTCAAGATTACAAGGCATAATGTGATTATAGGAATGAATGTTAATTACTAAAATATCGAAGCTTGATGTATTTTTTTTTTACTTATTTGTCGAGATCAGAACTATGGTAAGACCCCTCCATTTATGTAGTTGAATATCACTTCCATTAACTTGTCTTCCAAATATTTTAATTTTTTATGGTCAAAAGTTGAATATAACTTTGTTTCAATTTGCATTATCAAGAAAAAACAGAAAAAAGATTGTCTTAGCATTTTTCTATTTTTCGTTGGTTGCTATGCTAAACTTGCTCCTATATATGATACTTTTTCTTTGTATTTGTAATTTTGTTTTAAGAATATATTTGATTGAAGGGTGTATTTTTTGCTTTAGAAAATGAGACAAATACAATCATAAAAATAGTGTATAAGACATGCAGAACAATTAATGCTTACAAGATATTCTAATTTCAAATTTTAATAATTATATTTTTGCATTTTAAATTTTAAATATTTGTAAAGAATCATTCTTACATGTGCTTGTGGATAAAATCTAAAGTTTTTCGACAATTTTCATTAAAATTATCATGAGATCCAAATTCCAAAGTCGAAAAAATGATACACCAAAATGCTTAAGAAGTTAGAAGATCTTTTTATCCTTTGACCAAATATTGCTCCTATTATTTTTTTAACAAAAAAATGTAAAATATATTTCAACAAACTTTTAATTGNCAATGTAAAATATATTTTAACAAACTTTTAATTGTAAGAATACTAACATTGTCATTTTGACTCTCCATTAAATTAAAATATGATTTATTTAATTAAATATTAATATTTTATTTGTATAATTACATAATTTAAATACCAATCATTGCACTTTAAATCTTAGTTATTTTCCTTCTAATAAATTTTTTACATATAAATTTTAATTACTTAATTGTATTCTAATTAATGAGAAGGAGAATTTCATCTTTTACTAATTAATGTCAAACATTTTATCTTCTTGAAAATGTATAAATATTAATTTAATTTGAACATTTTTATGAGACAAAAAAGACATTTTAAGAAAGTTAATCATAAGATAGTGTGCCTCCATTTTTCTTTTTGCTACTTTATTTTATCTTTTTAAACAAATATATAATTTCTATATCAAAATTATAATAAAGGGAGGACTAAATGTAAAAAAAATTCTTCAAGTTAATTATACATTACAAACATTTTAAAAAAAATTAAATTGTTTATCATTTTATTCATCGTTATGAAGTAAACGTGCAACACACGTGTCCATATACTAGTATATATATAAGCAGGAAGCTCAAAATTGAAAAGTTGAATTACCATTTTTCCCCTCTAATAAATTAAAACTTTTATAATTTTCATATATATAATCTTCTTATTCTCATTCTATAATCTTGACCTTTCAAATTTCTAACACAAATATAAATAAAATTAAAAATGACTAATTATTCCCTATAGACAAGAAATTAAAGTAGATTCATATATCTTTAAAATTAAATTTCATCTCTATCTTTTTTATATTTATTTTAACAATAATTCATGTGACTTTTCATGTTTTCATAATTTTGTTCTATAAATTTAACTTTTTCAAGAAAAAAATTTATTTATCACTCCTACAATTCTTGTGTGTAGGAACTCTAAACATGTGAAATAATGTCACAATTTTAGATGAAAGTCGTGAGATTCCCTTCTGCAGTCGCGAGAATAGACAAGAATTCAATTACTGAAGAATCGGAGCTTGATGTGTTAGTTCTATACTTATTTGTAGTAAGAATTATAATAAGACTTTTTTGTCTCTCTTGATATAGTTGAATTCTTGTTTTATTAGCAAGTTGCTGTATTCATATTTGTATTTTGTATGCTCAAATGTTCAGTTTCACTATAAAGACAAAAATAAAATGAAATGCATGATTATCTTGCTCATCTGTACTTCTCTTTTGTTTTTTTTGCTTCGTACTTATAACTTTATATATACATTAATTTTCATCTTTAAAAATGAATGTGATAAAATAGGATGTTGACTCTTTTCTTTTCTATTTATGGGGGAAAAAAAGGTAAAACATATAATATTAAATTAATTGTGGATAAGTTATGTATGAAGAGAAAATTAAATTTTATATAAAAATAGTAGTTATTCATAAATAGTCTGATTTTCAAAATATAAATAATAAGACTTTTTACATCATAGTTTTGAATATTTATAGTTAACTAATTAGTTTAAAGTGTTTGTGGATAAAAAATCAATACAATACTTTAAACACATTCATTATAATTATTAGGAGATTCAAAAGGCAAAGTAAAAAAGTTGAAATGTTTTGTTTTCCTTTAACTCAAAGTTAATCTTACACTATTTCTTCTAATATTATTTTACCAATAAAATGGAACTATCGAAAAATTTAATTTATATAGTTGTTATTTTTCCTTTTTGGTTTGCAAACTTATTTTTTGAATTATAAACGAAGTTTATTGTATTAATTTCTCATATTATTATCTTGATGCATTCACTTGGAGGTCAGAAAATTGGAGTGTCACAATTAGTAGTAAAACAAAGTAAGAAATCTCAATTAGACATATTTTATTATTTAGTAATATTATCTTTTAAGAAATAATACACTCATGGGTTACACGCGCAAAGCGCGTGCTTGGAAACTAGTATATATATAAGGTAAGTACGGCCTATTGGTCTCAATTGTCACTTTAGTTAGCATTAGGCCGATTTAAGGTCATTCACACCTTTCCTTCTTTTATTTTTCCTTTTTTTTCTTATTTATTTATTTATTTATCTCTATTTTTTCTGATTTTCCCCATTTTTCTCCTATATTTGTTCCTTTTTTTTTCTTTTTTTTTTTTTACAGTTTTTAAGAAGAAAAAAAATCTTCATGTTCCTCTCCTTTTCATTTTTTCAATTTTTTTTTGTTCTTATTTTTTTTTCTTTTTCACTTGTTTCTTTTTTCAAATCAAGATATTTTTTATTGTTGCACAATAAATTAAGTTTATATATATATATTGTTATGGTATCATTGTCGTTGCTTTAGTCCTCAGTGAGAACTCCATGATACTGTCACAATATATCTATATATTATCATTAGAAATTGTTTTGGTCGCAAAAATACCACCACAATATATATCCATATAATATCCTGATATCATTGGTATCTAATTTAATTCTTCAGCGACACCTCCATGATAACATCCATTATA
>NC_028647.1:44761280-44780535 GCF_001406875.1 Solanum pennellii | reverse complement strand
TATATATATATATATATATATATATGCTTAATAATAAGTGTTAATCATAGTTTCTAGGTTTATTCATTAATAGGACTTCAAGAATTCTCCAAGATTCTTTCACGTATTTGGAAATTAATATTTTGACCATATGCTCCTCCTTTAATTTCTTTTATAGACTAGTGTTTTGGTAGTTGTCACACCTCGAGCTACCCCGAGACGTGTAGACGGGACCTAGGATCACGATGTTGATTATTGCTTCAAAATAGTCAATCTTTTTCAAAGTTTTTAGCTAGTAATAAAGTAATGTTGTCCAGTTATTTAGTATTATGTTATTTGTTGTTTTCAAGGTTATAGGATGGAGTTAGTGGGCATGTATATCCACAATCTTTTAGTTGCTTATTTTTAGTTAATTTTAGTTAGTTGTAGGCCTTGTTAATAGACCACTGGTGTACCTCTTTTGCTGCAATCAAAAGACTTTAGAAGTTCTCTTTTATCTGCCTCTACATACCTTTTTAGTCTCCAACATATTGTGGCATCAGAGCAACGCAAGATAGAACAACCATTTTTCTCTTAATGCAGGCGAGATCAAACTAATTGGGTGATAGAGTGAGAGTTATCCATGGCAAGCAACTGTTCCAATTCTTCTTCTCAGCCCCTGATTCCAATATTCAATGGGGGAAAATATCATCTATGGAGTCTCACAATGAAGACAATGTTCAAGTCCAAGGAGCTATGGGAATGGAGATGAGGTATGTTGAGCAAAATTTGGCACCGATTCAACCTAACAATTAACTTTGGGAGATTCGAATGAAAGATGCAAAGGAATTATATCTCATCCAATCGGCATTGGATGATGAAATTGTAGCACCCTGTAGCCAAAACAGACAAAAAAACAACTCTATAGAAAAAAATCTGCATGTGCAACCAACACTGGCATCGACGTATCGTAGCCTAACCCACGGTCCGTCATGCACAACCGTCAATGGGATCAGAAACTCCCAAAAATTTTAGCCCAGAAAAATTTGTTAAGCCTTGGACGACAGACAAATTTACGGTCCGTAGGTCAAACGATGGTTCGTAGTCCGTGACCGTCGATCGATACGCCCATTCGCCCACTCTCAAACAAGAGCTACGGATGAAAAGCACGGTCTGTAGCTGGAAAATTTGTTGTTGTGTAAACTTCAAAGGTCATAACTCTTAGAACAAAATGTATTAGGCGTACCATGACATACCCATAGATAGATAAATGAATTAGCTTTCCATTGCCACCTACCTTGCTAAAATCAGACCTCAGAGTAAAAAGTTATGCCCATTTTAGTAAAAGCCTGTCGAACAGGCCCAGTCAGCGGACCCAACGACGGGGTGTAGGTCAGATGACATACCGTCAGTCCTGGCCGTCGTTTGGTCTGATAACAACTTTTCCAGGGGTCTTTTGGACCTTTCCCACTTCATTTAAACCCTAAGTTACGTCGTTTTTGACCCTAAATCATCATATTTTAGTCAGTTTAAGCCTACAAACATAACTAAAACATATCTAAGTCAAATAATTAAATCAAAACTTAGAAAACTAGAAGCAAGAAAGGAGAAAAATCTCAAGAACCTTAGTTCAAGAACGCAACAAGATCCAGCAGTTCCAACCCCGAAACTTAAGTATTTTTTCATGAATTTCATCACGAGGCACATGGTATTTCACTAGTGGGTTCCTTTCACCCATTGTGTCCCTAGTTTTCAGTCAGATTCTTGATTCCATATCATGATTAGACCTAGGGTTTCTAGAACTTTGATAGAACTTCATGAACCTATTAAATATATGTTCCAAATCATATTATCATGTAATTATTCACTTTATTGCATGAATTTCAGAACCCTAGCTTTGTATTTCTTTAGTTCTTGAATTACACATGTTAGGCCAGATATTTCAGTTACTTCAGATATACATACCCCAATGATAAATGCATAATTACCAGATTAATTGTTGCATTCTCAGTTTGCATGTTCAGTTCTGAGCTATCCAGTATTTATAGAAATTCAAACATAATCAGTTAATTTTCATAATTCATTGGGAGTAACATAATACTGGGTTGTACTAGGGTTTAACGTACCCAATAGTCCCAGAACTACTAGCCTTATTGACACCCAATTTTGACCGACCTTTGACCCTTTTTAGGAATACTATTAGATTAAATACGTATTTTAAATTTTAGAATTTTTAGTCGACTTTGCTTGAAAATTATATATTTTAGTATGTTCTACTTTATAAAATTATCGTAGATATTTTTAAAATATTTTAAAATTATTAATGAATTTCGAATGTTTAAAATTTAAATAATTTTTACACTTCCCTTAAAATTATTTAAATTCTAGTCTATTCTATTCCAATTTCTTTCAATTCTAGCCACTTGAATTAGAGTTTTATTACAATCATAGCCTCTCTTTCATTTCAATTATAGCCATTTTAATTGCAATTTTAGCCATTCTATATCTTTGTCAATCTAATTGCAAAACATCATCTTTTAATCTCATCCATCTATTTTATTAATCGAATCCTAACCCTCCATCTCTATCTAATCTAACGGTTGAGATCTTTTTTTAACTCTCTTTTAATACCAAAAGTCCCAAAACCTAAAACTCTTTTTCTCCCTCCCTCTCCTTATCAGCCCCAGCCGCCTCCCCTCTCCCTTCTCTCTCTCTCTCCAGCGCCGGCCCCCTCTCTCTTCGCCATCTTCCGGTGAAAGCCACCAAAGGCGGCGACGCCCCTCTCTTCTCCCTCTTCTGCCACCTCTCTTAAACGACCAGCAGCCGACGAGGATCACCGGTGACTGGTGAAGCTGCCAGCGGCAGCGGAAACTGCTTTCCAGCAGCGAGCAGCCGACGAGGAGAGCAAAACCACACCGGCGACCAGCGCACATCCGGCGAGCAGCAGCCCCGTTGCTCTTCTCTCTCTCTCTTTCCCGTCGCACCTTCTTCTCCCTCGCCCCATCCCCTCTTCTTCTCGTTTTCTCCTAGCAGCAACAGCTTCTCCAGCAGCAGCGACCGCCGGCGACACCAACCAGCAGCTCCACCGGCGAGATGCCAGGTGACAGCAACGGCCAGCAGCCTCCGGCGGACAACAGCCACCAGACGCAACAGCAGCCTGGAGAGGCACACGACGCAGCAACAACAACTCCCACCAGCAGCAACCGGCGAGCTCCAACGACTGCGATAATAAACTCCAGCATAGTTCAAAGTTTCGGAGGTCATTTTTAGACGGATCTCAACAGATCCGTCGCGGTATATTCTTCATTCTATTACTATTCGATTTGTTCATCTTATGATTCTTGTCAATATTTTAACTTTGTTCATTATACTTGTCATAATTTTGTTGATACAATGTTTAAAATTATAACTGAATCGCTGGTTTATTCTGCTGATTTAGTGAATTATTCCTTGATGTTTTTGTGTTAAGAAGGCATGTGCTATGATACTTTGATCTGATTCTAGTTTGTCGTAATAGTTTTGAATAATTATGACTCGTTTGCATACACTGTATCGAAATTGGTTTGGCAAGAAAGGCATAAATAGGTTGGTTTGCTGGCTATTGATTATTCCTTTGTTAAGTGCAAACAATCCACTAGCTCGTGCCCCTATCTGTTTAGTGATCCTGTTACTTTAAATTCTCTTTATCTATGGTAGCAAAATTAAAGTTTCTTGCTTGTCTGATTTGTATAATATTGGTTAATCAATACTAAGGTGATTTTATGGTTTTGTGCTAATTTGGAACGATTTTGTGTCTCTTTGTAAGACAAGTTTTTCTCATTATTTGTTGGCTATTGTTAATTGATCATAATTGGCTTAATTCAAGTTGAATTGGTTCTTACTTGTTTTATTTTAGGAAAAGCCATATTTGATTGAGCTGAAAATAATTTAAATATTTTCTTATTTTAAATTGTTTCTTTGTGAATAAATATTACTCCATATTAATTTATTCTTACTTGTTTATATTTGGTAATAATATATTTTAAAATTTTCTGATTTTGGCCCTCTTTTTAAATAAGGAAAACAATATATTTAATTGATTCCTTTTAAATATTTCTTTTCCTTATTTGTTTTCCCCTCTTGGCTATATAAATAAGACCCCTTTTATTCATTCATACACTCATTCACTCTCAACCACAAATTCTCTCATCACTCTCCTTCTCTCATTGCTCTCTTGCTACTTTAACAACACATTAATATTCCGGTAAATATTCAAGTGTTCTTCTTCGCTATTTTGCTACTTTGTTCGAGTAAAAGGTGAACCAATTTGTTTTGCTTAACCGGTTAGTATTCTTAACATTTACACTATCTTTACATTCACACATTTGTGTAAGCTATTGTCTGTTTTTTTTTATATGTAGAATTCGTCATTAAACAATTGCATATTGTCTCACCTTGACTAATAAGTGTGATTACTTGTGTAGTTATTTGATTATTTTGACAGGTTTCAAACTTGAAGTTCAAGTTGAAGATTATTTTAAGAAAGATTTATTTGTTTATTTGAATGTATATATATATATATTTTTCCTATTTTTATTTATTCAAATGTTGTAACAATTGTAACTCTAAAGATCATATATATAAATTTATTTGGGGGGTCGTCTAGGGGAGGGAGATTTATATGCTTACTTGTTCATTATAAATTTTTAGAAATCATGCCTATAGGTTTGTCTTTAACCACCTAGAATTATTGTTTGTATTTGTTATAATCCAATCAATTGTTTGATGCTTTGTTAATAAGTCTAAAAAATAATAAACTAGACTCCATTAATTTTTAATGTTAAAATCAAATCATAATAATTTAGTAGGCTGATTAGGTGTTTTAACAATGTTATAACTTTTAGCATCATCTTGTCATGTAGAAACTATGCCTAAGGATTAATTTGTTCATATCATTTAGACTCACAAAAGCATGCATATGTGTTACTCCTTCTTTTGAACACCTAGAAATCATGTCTATAGGCTTGTAAATAATCTTTAACAAAAATTTGTTTGTACATATTTGTGCCCTCCCCCTAAAATTAGTTAATATTATTAGTAATCCTATTTGTCCTCTTGAAGATTTCCGCATTCATTACGCAATATGTTTTTAAATACTAAATTAGAATCATTTCATGCATTTAGCAAATTACTTGGCTTTTTTTTAAAAAAAAATTATTTCATATCAAAACCTTGCAACATAATTTTCTTAAAAGGTCATTATTCAATCTTCCTTTAAAACTTTGGATTGATTATGACATTGTTTATTTTGAAAATAAATTATAAGCACTATCTCCTAACCTATCGTTAGTGGGAAAGTCAAAGGAACTACGAGGTCTAGTTCCAATTTTTTAAGTTAAACCGACGCATCCTCGGAAGTACCACCTACCCATGAATTTCAAAAGGAATTATGTGTATTTATGTGTGCCTACATGTAAACTAAATCTTTAAAATTATTTTCAAAAACATAAACTATATTTTTTAGACCGACCTCAAATCAAAATTGTTTCTATGGTGGAGCGCGATCAACAATATCGTGGCATCATCCCTACAAAGAAACAAACATTTTTTTTAAAAATAAAAATTTCATATTCAAAACTTGCGCAATTTTCAAAACATTACTTTCTCACATACTAATTGCTTAATTTTTTCCAATTTTGTTTATAACATAGTCTTATATGCTTAAATAGAAAATAAGATTTGATTGTTTATTTATTGCTATCATCTAGCCTTGCATGTTTAAATTAATAATAAAATTAATTGTTTTATATTTGTTATCACTTAGCAAGATTAAATAAATTAATAAATGAAGTGACCTTGATTGCTAATTGTAACCCCCACATAGATTGCATGAGATACGGCCGGGACCCACACTTGTGGACCTCGAGGGATGCCTAACACCTTCCCCTCGAGGTAATTTGAACCCTTACCCTAATCTCTGGCTCGTTGACCTTAGTTAGACTTAGTTAGGTTAGATAGGTGCCCTAACACGCCTTAATTCGTTAGGTGGCGACTCCAAACTCGAAATCCCAAAAGAGTTGTTAGGTCGCGCACAAAATCCGTTTTCTGCGAAAACGGGGCGCGACAGAATGGCGACTCCGCTGGGGATATTAGGTTCTTACCATTACGTGTTAACTGCTTATTTATGTGGGTTTTACTTTATTTTTGTCATTTCACTATTTGTTAGGTGCTTACCATGTTTAGCTTATTTTGTTTCCTTATTTATTGTCTTTTCTCCATGTTCCACCCTTTCCCTTTTCCTTAATTGTTTATTATCATGTTTCACCTCTTCCCTTTCCCCTTATTTGCTTACATGTTTAGTCTCGTATTCTCCTGCTTTATTTGTGTAGTTTTCATATCTTTATATGTTTAATTTTCTTTATTCATGCTTATTTATTTATTAATTGTTTATAAGCTGCCTATATGTTACCGCTTTCCAACTTGAATGCTAAATGTTTATTGCTTTGATAATTGGCATCCCGCTCATACTTCCCCCAATTGGGACCCTCTTCCTTTTTTTATTTTGTTCTCGTGATGTTGTGCCTTTGCACCTCTCACAACTACTCCATCTTATTCAAATACCTATTATAGAGAGTCGGCATATGCGTGGACGTAGTGGATAATTTTACTACCGCGAAGCCACGAGCCTCTCGCATAGAATCCCTTTCAAGTCCGTGTCAAGCCACTCTTAGAAGTCCTGGTTAAGTCATAAATGCTGCATAAGCCCTAAGTGATTTGACCCTTGACGTCAATCCATATAATTAGTAGCCAGCCTCTCGTCTAAAGGGCCCCAACACCCTTAGACAAATTGCATATTTATGTGTCAACGTGATCATAATAATTAAATCAAGCCAACATTGCAAAATGGAGTTTAGAAGTCGTTTGTTACTTTGTTTGCAGAGTCATGGGTCACCCTCACTTTCCCAACACGCAAATGGTGGTCAAAGTTAATCCCATTTTGAAGACTTGGTGGAAGGATATTCAAAAAAATCGAGAGTTAGAAGCAAATAAATTGTTAGGCGGCCTCACTGCTTTGATCTCCGTAGAGTCAGATCGTCACTTAATCAAGGCATTGTTGAAATTCTGGGACACTTAGAGGTTAGTCTTCAAGTTCAAGGATTTTGAGCTAACCCCAACAATCAAAGAAGTTGGAGGATTCATGGGTCTCGCATACAAAGAGCTAGAAATGATTGTTCCACATAAGCCAAGCCCAAGATCTTTTCTAAAGCAAATGGGCATGTGTCATAATCCAAATCTGCTTTGTCTGAAAAAAGGTTGGATTTCTTTAGAGTTCTTATATTCGCGCTTTGGGGATGAGGAAGGTCATCAAAATTTTCATAGAGAATTTGCTTGCTCTTCTTCGAAATGGGAAAGGTATCATCTTAATGCATTCGCCGTCGCCCTATTAGGCTCATTGGTTTTTCCTAGAGAAGGAGGAAAGATCCACACCAGCTTATGTTATGTGGTTCGTATGTTGGCTCGAGGTGGAAAAACCTTGGTCCCCATGATACTTGCAGAAATTCTAAGAGCTTTGACTGCATGCACCAAAGGCAAAAGATACTTTGAGGGGTGCAACTTTCTGCTGCAACTTTGGGCCGTCGAACATTTCTACCAAAGAGCTAATAAAGTAGACATTGTTAGAGGGACTATGGGGAACAAAATTATCAACCATCCCCTAAGGATGAAACATTTTATCTCCCCTGTGGGAACGGAGGACTGGTTCACATACCTAAAGGAGCGCTCAGCCGTTGAAATCCAATGGAAGTATTATTGGTTGAAGCCACGACGTGCCATCATAAGAGGAAATGAACTTTACTTCATTGAGCTTATCGGTTTGAATGGTGTGCAACCATACGCACCACTTCGAGTCCTTCGACAATTCGGACAGATCCAAATGATACCTCTGCGATCCCACATGAGCCACTATGGATATGACTTTGGGTCAGAATTACCGCAAGTGAACACTATATTGCGAAGATGGAAGAATGTGATAACTATCGATGTTCAAGAGCACCGACCCTTCTGCACACCTGAATATTATGTATGGCTTTTAGAGGATGCAGAGCATAGAGATTTGAGTGAAGGAGGTCTTCCTGGTTTTGGCAATGAAAAAGAGAGAAGATGGGCTCGCAACCTTCTCAACACCGATTATGACATAACCCAGAAATGAGGAAGCAGATTGTGCCTAACATTGGAGAGCAGCATAATTAAAGTCTTTTTATTTTTTTCTCTTTATTTTCCATATGTTATCCCTAGCCCTTTAGTTATCTTTAGATTGATGTAATAAATAGAAATTATTTCAATAATTGAAAGTCGTTTTATTTGTCTAACTCTAAACTCCAAATTGGCAAATAAGGCTTGAATTAATTATTATGCATCACTTATGTGTCGCTTAGGCCTACCTCTGGCTCAATGAGGTTCTGTGCATTTAGGGCGTTTATCTCAAAACAACGTGTTGATATTATGATACTATCCTAACCCCTAACTCTTTTCTTTTGATTCTATTGTTTTCCCATTTCCCAAGGTTGATCTGTCCTTCATCCTGGAACATACACGATCAAAAGGGACCCCCCCTTCTCCTTCTTCTGAAAGAGCAAGCTCCAAAGACAAAGGTAAAATGGTTGACGACAACAGCACCACTGAAAGGGTAGAAGCTTCTGAGGGAGGACAACTTCAAAATAATCTTGTCCTAAGACTCGAGCGCAAGATTTCGCAATTGGAAGAAGAGGTAGCCAACATGCGTGATTTGGCCAAGTTGTCTATCTCTCTTGGAACCCAATTTGGAGAAAACATAGACAATCCTCCTAGTCAAACAGCCACGCCAAACAATCCTCCAATCCATATATCCCCACCTGAACCCACTCGTCCAAATGCCTTTCCACCACCCCACGCCCAAAATACCCAAGTTCCATTTCACCACTATTACCAACATACCAAACCAACCTTCCCAGAAACAACCCCAAATGCAAATATCCCATATACTCTTGGGAACAACAATCCTAATCCCATATACGTTGAAACTGCCACTCTGACCCATGACCTCCATGAATCAGAGTCCCATCAAAAAGACATCCTAATAAAAACCCTGACTGAGAGATTAGACAACTTGACCAACAGGGTACAGCATGTTGAAGGAAACAAGAAGTTGGGAGGATTGAGCTATGAGGATCTGTGCATGCATCCTGATGTAGAACTGCCCGAGGGGTACAAGCTCCCAAAATTTGAGACGTTCAATGGCATTGGGGATTCCAAAGCCCACCTACGAATGTATTGTGACAAACTTGTAGGGGTGGGGAGAGATGAGAGGATACTCATGAAGTTGTTCATGAGGAGTCTTACTGGGGAGGCCCTATCATGGTACATTGAGCAAGACTCGCGGAAATGGATAAAATGGGTTGATATGGCAACGGACTTCATGAATAGGTTTGGTTTTAATATTGAAAACGCACCTGATTGGTTTTACATTCAAAATCTGAAGAAGAAACCAAGTGAATCCTTCAGAGAATATGCCATAAGATGGAGGTCTGAGGCGGCTAGGGCCAGACCCCCTATGGAAGAATCTTAAATGAAAGACTATTTCATCCGTGCCCAAGAACCACAATACTATGACCGAATGATGCTGGTGGCTGAAAAGAGTTTCGCTGAAATCATCAAACTAGGCGAAAGAATTGAAGAAGGCATAAAGAATGTGACTATCATCAACTTGGAGGCTTTACAAGCAACCAACAAGGCTCTGCAATCTGGTGGAATGACAGAGAGTCGAAAGAAAACAGGTTCCGTAATGATGGCTCATGGAACTAGGACCCCTTTGAGGCACAAGACAATAAACCCACCACCATCCCCGTACCCTCACACCCCATACCCTCACACCCCATACCCTCAACATCCCTCAGCTTCACCCAACAACCCATGCCAATATATTACCAAAGCGCTCCTCCTCAATATTTGCATGCCTCATATCCTGTCTATAATGTTCAACCAACACACTTCCAAACTCCACCACCCACTCAAACACTAAATTACCGAAACAGACCTTCCTATGAAAGAAGACCTACAAAAACCCATACCCCTTTGGCTGAACCCATAGCACAACTTTATGAGAGACTGAAACAGGCTGGGTACGTCTCTCCGATTCCTGCATTACCTGTGGATGTTCGCGCGAAATGGTACGACCCTAACAAGGTCTGCGCCTACCATTCTGGGATGAAGAGCCACACCACCGAAGTTTGCAAAGCCCTTAAGGATAAGGTTCAAATGTTGATCGATACAAAAACCATCCAACTGAAGGATCCTACACCGAATGTTGCGAATAATCCTCTCCCTAACCATCAAGTCAACATGGTGGAAGCTGGTGATGTCTGGGATTGGGAAGAATCTATCTGGGCCGTCGAAACAGAAGAAGCCATGTCTACCACTGCCCAAGCACCACTAATAGTGCAAGGACTCGCCCCATTTGAAGTAGAAGTTGCTGCACCCAGACCACCGTTCTCTGTCTATAAGGCATCCTCCCCAATACAATGTGACACACATGCTGTACCTTGGGATTGCAACAAAAGAGAAATAAATGTGGAAGAGACAGATGTTGGAACATGGGTCACCAGATCTGGAAGAATTTACACTTCTGAAAATTTGGTTCAGGGAAGCTCTAGCAAATCCAAAGCACCAGTCGTAGAGCTTGAGGATCAAAGTATTTGGAAAAAGGTTAAAGCTAAAGAATACTCTATCACTGAGCAGCTGAGTAAAACCCCTTCCCAAATATCAATTCTGGAGTTACTGCAACCTCCGAAACTCATCGAGATGCCCTTCTGAAGATCCTTGGTGAAGCTTATGTCCCATCTAACATCACTCATGGAGAGGTATCCCAAATGGTGGGGCAGGTCTTTGAGGCTTACAAAATATCTTTTCACAAAGATGAGCTGCCAATCGAAGGAACAACTCACAATAAAGCTTTGTACATTTCGGTTCAGTATCAGGATAAGGTGATAAACAAAGCATTAGTTGATGCAGGTTCAGGTTTAAACATTTGCCCTCTGAGCACACTGACGAGGCTGGGTGTGGATAGTGCAAAAATTCAGACATGGAAGATGAATGTGAGGGCATTTGATGGCTCTCAGAGAGGCACTATTGGGGAGATAACCTTGGACATGCTCATTGGTCCTGTCACTTTCCCCATAGCTTTCCAAATTTTGGACATCCCTTCATCGTACAACTTATTGTTGGGTCGTCCATGGATTCATATGGCTGGAGCGGTTCCATCTACTCTTCACCAATGCCTGAAGTTTGAATGGGATTACGAAGAGGTTGTGGTCCATGGGGAAAAGGGGCATCCTGTATACACGATTGAAGGAAGAGAGAATATGGATGGCGAAATGTACCATACAGTGGAGCTTGTTGGTAATATTGAGTTGCAACCTTGGTTCAGCCAAAAGATCATAGATATGATGGCATGGTTCGGTTTCGAGCTTGGGAAAGGTTTGGGGGCTGAATTACAAGGGATAGTCGAACCTATACAGCCTGTTCGACATTCCACCACTTTTGGTTTGGGGTATAAGTACACCACCGAAGAATGGCTCGATTGGCGACCACCTAGAGATGGGTACTACTATCCATTGAAGAAACCCATACCGCCATTGTATCAATCATTTCGATCAGCAGGTTTCATGGGAGGCAGTATTGATGAGATCTTAGACGACTTGAAGGGGTTATCGCTAACCAAAGAAGAGGGGAAAGTTTGCAACGTCGTGATCAACGAGGAGGAGAAAGGGGGCCCTAATGGAAGCAAGGAGGCAAAGATCAGCGTCAGCAACTGGACCTCGACTCCATCCAGACCTCGTCGAGCATCTGGGTAGCCTTGGAAGATGTTTTTCTATCAAGTTTTAATTCAAATAAAAGAGTTTTTAATAAACATTTTAATTCCCGTCCCCTGTATTGCTTTCGAATGAGGACTTATGAAATTTTCAAATCTTTATCAATAAAGTTCTTTTCCCCATTTTTTGTCTTACATTTAATTTTTTGCTATTTTTTTTCTCACCAGCAAAATTCATTATAAAAATGTCGAATCTGAGACTATGGCATACAATGAGACTGCTCAACTTAACATTAATGACTTAGAAGAAGTCGAAGACAATGAGGTTCCCGAGGAGTTAATCAAAAGGGTTGAGGAGTTCGAGGAAAAACCCAATCCAAATTTGGTAGAGACAGAAGTGGTGAATTTGGGAAATGCAGAGGTGATACAAGAAACCCGGGTAAGCATCCACATGACAAAAGAAGACAAGAAAGAGTACACCGAGTTTCTCATAGAGAATAAGGATATTTTCGCGTGGTCCTACGCAGACATGACAGGGCTAAGTACTTCAATCGTAGCCCATCGACTGCCCACTGATCCAGCATGTCCTCCGGTAAAACAGAAGCTGAGAAAATACAAGCCCGAGATGAGTTTGAAAATCAAAGAAGAAGTATCAAAGCAATTAGATGCTGGGATACTCCAAGTGACAGAATACCCAACTTGGCTTGCAAATGTCGTTCCAGTGCCCAAGAAAGACGGCAAGGTCAGAGTTTGCGTGGATTATCGAGATCTCAATAAAGCTAGCCCTAAAGATAACTTTCCATTACCAAACATACACATACTGATTGACAATTGTGCTAAGCACGAAACTCAGTCATTTGTGGATTGCTTTGCCGGCTATCATCAAATTGAGATGCACAAAGACGACGCTGAGAAAACTGCCTTCATCACGCCGTGGGGCGTCTATAACTACAAGGTAATGCCTTTTGGATTAAAGAACGCTGGGGCTACGTACATGAGAGCGATGACTACTTTGTTTCATGACATGATCCATAAGGAAATTGAAGTTTATGTGGATGATGTCATCATCAAATCAAAGGAAAGTTTAAATCATTTGGAGGATTTACGGAAATTCTTCGCCAGGCTACGCAAGTACAATCTGAAACTGAATCCGGCAAAATGTGTCTTTGGTGTGCCCGCTGGAAAGCTTTTAGGTTTCATTGTCAGTCGTCGAGGTATAGAATTGGACCCGTCGAAGATCAAAGCCATTCGTGATCTTCCCCCACCAAAGAGCAAGAAGGAGGTAATGAGTTTCTTAGGGCGACTTAACTACATCAGTCGTTTCATTGCTCAGTCTACTGTCATCTGTGAACCTATCTTCAAGCTGTTAAAAAAGGATGCTGCGGTGAAATGGACAAGTGAATGTCAACAGGCATTTGACAAGATCAAAGACTATCTATCCAATCCTCCTGTATTGGTTCCACCAGAGTCAGGTAGACCATTACTTTTGTATATTTCAGTATTGGATAATGCTTTCAGTTGCATCTTGGGACAACACGATGAAACAGGGAGGAAGGAGCAAGCAATATATTATATGAGCAAGAAGTTCACATCGTGCGAAGCCCGATACTCTCTATTAGAGCGTACCTGTTGTGCTCTAACATGGGTTGCCCAAAAGTTACGACATTACCTCTCATCGCATACTACTTATCTGATTTCAAGGATGGATCCTTTGAAGTATATCTTTCAAAAGCCCATGCCCACAGGTAAACTGGCAAAATGGCAGATATTGTTGAGCGAGTTTGACATAGTGTATGTCACGCAAAAAGCAGTGAAAGCACAGGCATTAGCAGACCACATGGCAGAGAATCCCGTGGACGATGATTACAGACCGCTGAAGACCTACTTCCCAGATGAAGAGGTGGCTTTTGTGGGAGAGGACATTTCTGAAGAATATGATGGATGGAGAATGTTCTTTGATGGAGCTAAAAATCTGAATGGATGCGGCATCGGGGCTGTTTTGATCTCACCCACCGGGCAACATTATCCAGTATCAGCAAAACTCAGATTCCTTTGCTCAAATAATATGGCCGAATACGAAGCCTGCATACTAGGTCTCCGACGGGCGATCGACTTGGATGTCCAGGAAATGCTAATAATAGGGGATTCAGACCTATTGATCCATCAGGTTCGAGGTGATTGGGTAACAAAAAATCGAAAGTTGTTACCATATTTGGAGTGCGTGCACAGGCTATGTAAAAGGTTTGTCAGAACAGAATTTAGACATGTACCAAGGGTCCAAAATGAATTTGCAGACGCCTTAGCCACTTTGTCTTCTATGATTCGACACCCTGATCACAATTACATCGATCCTATTCACATTCATATACATGAACAACCAGCTTATTGTTTCCATGTTGAGGAAGAGCCTGATGGAAAGCCCTGGTACGATGACATTAGAGGATATTTGAAGAGTGGTGAATACACAGAAGATGCAACACGTGTACAAAAGCGTACAATTCGAAGGTTAGCAACCCAATTCTTTTTAAGTGGGGAAATCCTCTATAGGAGAACTCCCGATTTGGGGCTGCTAAGATGCGTCGAAGCAAGAGAGGCTCGTAGGCTGGTCGAAGAGATACATGCAGGCACCTGTGGCCCTCACATGAACGGTTTTAAATTAGCAAAGAAGATTCTGAGATCAGGATATTATTGGCTAACTATGGAGACAGACTGCATTCGCTACGTCCAGAAATGTCATCAATGTCAGACTCACGCAGATATGATTCGAGTACCTCCCAACGAACTCCATGTCACTAGTTCACCTTGGCCGTTCGCAGCATGGGGCATGGATGTCATTGGTCCAATCGAGCCAACAGCATCCAACGGGCACAGATTCATTCTTGTCGCAATTGACTATTTCACCAAGTGGGTTGAGGCCACCTCCCATAAATCAGTGACAAAGAAAGTTGTGGATGACTTTGTCAAAAACAACATTATTTGTAGGTTTGGAATTCCTGAGTCAATCATCACTGACAACGACACCAACCTAAACAGTGACCTGATGAGATCAATGTGTGAGAAGTTCAAGATCAGTCATCGAAACTCTACAGCATACAGGCCACAGATGAATGGGGCTGTTGAGGCAGCAAACAAAAACATCAAAAGGATATTGCCCAAGATGATCGATAATCACAAACACTGGCAGGAAAAGCTACCTTTCGTATTGCTGGGGTATCGTACCACATTCAGAACTTCCACAGGGGCCACACCTTACTTCTTAGTATACGGCACTGAAGCTGTGATACCCGCTGAAGTAGAGATACCTTCCCTAAGGATCATCCAAGAAGCAAAGTTGAGTGATGCTGACTGGATACAAGGTCGGGCAGAGAATTTGGCATTAATAGATGGAAGAAGAATTAACGCCATTTGTCATGGTCAGCTCTATCAGAATAGAATGGCCAGAGCTTTTCAACAAGAAGGTTAAACCCAGACATTTCTCACCTGGGCAACTTGTTTTGAAGCGGATTTTTCCAAATCAAGACGAGGCAAAAGGTAAATTTTCACCAAACTGGCAAGGTCCGTACATAGTCTCTCGAGTACTGACAGGCGGAGCCTCATACTTGCAGAAATGGATGGAGAAGTTTGGCCAAAACCTATCAATTCAGATTCTGTGAAAAAGTATTACATATAGAGATTGATTCATGCTTTTTGTAATTTGGAACTACGTCAGACCAGATTCCCGTTTAAGAGGGGATACGTAGGCGCTCCTATGGGGTTCGGTCTTATTATAAATAAAACTTTCATTTCCCCCTTTTCTATTGATAACTGGGGCTGAATTTTTGAGAGGATCTCAAAAATTCCATCAAGATTTCTCCTGGCACATCTTCATACTGGGGCAGAAATTTTGAGTAAACTCAAAATTTCACCAAAAGTTTCTTCTCAACAAGCAGTCAGCTTACAATGAAGATTAAATGATAGCTCCACTTTTGAGTCAGACGTTATAAAGTCTCAACCTATGCCATGGTCAAAGATTCGACATTAGCTTTTATTAAATGATAATTTCAAAATCTTTCAAAGTTTTTTATTTTTTATTTTATTATTATTAATTTTTTTTCTTTTCTCTTTCCCTTCTCCCTTTTTATGAAAAAAAAAACAGACGCTCGAAGAGGTGTGGATGGCAAGCCAAAGGAGCACGCTGCGCCAAATCATGGATACAGATCAACCTCCCCCCTTAAAACTAACTATTTTTCTTTGAATGTAGAAAATACAAGTACGTATACAAAGGCAACCGCAACAATCAACATCACAACATTTGAGCCGACATATGACACTCGATCCTTCCAATAAGGCGGACGCCCAAGCTACTGTATGCCCTCAAGCAACTGCTGTGCCGACAAATTACATTATGCCCGATATTGCATCATTTTGCACCTACGCCTGATATCACACTATGCTCAAAGAACTACATCATTATGTTATGCCCGAGAATGCCGAAATGCATCATTTCATGTGCTTGATATTGCATGAGCCCGAAGAAACACATTATTGCATGTGCTCGATATTTCATATGCCCGAGGAAATACATCATCGGATATGCCCAATATTGACTTATGCTCGAAGAACCGCATTATTGCATGCGCTCGATATTTTATGTGCCCGAAGAAATGCATCATTGCATGTGCTCGATATTTCATGTGCCCGAGGAAATACATCATCGCATATGCCCAATATTGACTTATGCTCGAAGAATTGCATTATTGCATGCGCTCGATATTTTATGTGCCCGAAGAAATGCACCATTACATATGCTCGATACTGCATGTGCCCGATATTACATTGTGCCCGAAGAAGTGCATCATTGCATTGTGCTCGATATTGCATGTGCCCGAAGAAATGCATCATTGCATGTGCTCGATATTGCATGTGCCCGAAGAAATGCATCATCGCATTGTGCCCGAGACTGCATTGTGCCCGAAGTTTGCATAAGCCCAAGATTGCATCGTGCTCGAAGTTTACATGTGCCCGAATCAAATCAAGTCATAAGTATCAACAGATGTCAAAAACAGATACGCTCTCTTTACTCATTATTTATATTCCAAAGGCGTCATCCTCCAAAGGCGTCATCTTTCATGGCCTGCGGACTTCATGTCATGGCCTGAGGACTTATTTTATGCTTACCATGTCCCTAGGGTATCATAGTCTAAAGGCATCATCCTCATGGCCTGCGGACATCATATCATGGCCTAAGGGTTTAATTTCTGTCTATCATAATCCGAAGGTGTCATAGTCTAAAGGCGTCATTTCATGGCCTAAGGACAACATTTTCATGACCTGAGGATACACCCTGCATATCATGGCCCTAGACATCATAGCCTAAGACGTCATTTTTTCACGATCTTAAGGCAAACATTCATGGTCAACATGGGAATTGCATCATGTTTACATTTACCATTTATTTTGATGTGTATGTTCTAATTACTCTACTTAGGCTATATTAAAAGTTACAGATGTGCAGATTACAGACAAAGTCGCCTTTTGAACGGTTGTTCACTTGTTTACAAGCAAAGGCTCCGACAAATTCTTGACTACTCGCACTATCGTTTCGCTACTCATCTATCATTCAGGCTACCATGAAGATATCTTCGGATTCAACTCGCCACTGTGACTTACTGTCTCTTCATCTAGGCTCGTCCGCCTTACAATGGACATCTAGGCTCGTCCGCCTTACAATGTGACATCTAGGCTCGTCTGCCTTACAATAGGACATTTAGGCTCGTTCGCCTTAAAAGGACATTTAGGTCGTCTGCCTTGAAGGGACATTTGGGCTTGTCCGCCTCATAGGACATTTATGTTCGTCCGCTTTATAAGATATTTTGTTCGCTTTATAAGATATTTGGGCTGTCCGCCTTAAAACGACATTTAGGCTCGTCCGCCTTAAAATGACGTTTAGACTCTCCTTATAACTAGATATTTTCGTCTATATTATTATATCTTTATAGTATCAAATCTATTGGAGTTTGACGTTATTCTTCAGAGATGGGTTCAATCCTTCAAGAAGTTACAGACTATCAAGGCTTGCAATACGTCTCAAACAGATACACTTTTTATCACCTCTTGTCTATTTAATAGAACTCATATTTTATTATTATTGGTCATACTTTATCTATTTATAAGCTAACATTTTATCTAGAATTTGCAGATATGATCGATCACCCATGATTACAATTATCACGCTATCCTCTATCACAACAATGACTCTATCAATTCTTCGCTTTTCATACTCCGAACCCTTGCTCAAATGTTGATAACCTCACTCTATCATGCTCTTCTCGCTTCTATGTCATACTCTTTTAGCCTCTCAATCTCTCTCTTCTCGCTACTCTAATCATATCCATTCAAGCCAATATCGTACCTTTCAAACACCTTAGCGCTCTTTCATCCTTTAAGAGCTTCATTTGCTCTTGAATCTAGAACTACACGCGACCTGATTCTCGTATAACCAGAGATATGTAGGCGACTTAAAACCAAAGTCTCGGTCGTACCCTTTTTTCAACTCTACTTCGCTTCAATTGATCCGCTGACATCTGTCGTCGGTCGGACAAAATCGGCTACTAAGTCAACGTTGGTTGCCTGACAATTCATTCTTCATTCTCAATCAACCAAGGGGCAGCTGTTGACACCCAATTTTGACCGACCTTTGACCCTTTTTAGGAATACTATTAGATTAAATACGTATTTTAAATTTTAGAATTTTTAGTCGACTTTGCTTGAAAATTATATATTTTAGTATGTTCTACTTTATAAAATTATCGTAGACATTTTTAAAATATTTTAAAATTATTAGTGAATTTCAAATGTTTAAAATTTAAATAATTTTTACACTTTCCTTAAAATTATTTAAATTCTAGCCTATTCTATTCCAATTTCTTTCAATTCTAGCCACTTGAATTACAGTTTTATTACAATCATAGCCTCTCTTTCATTTCAATTATAGCCATTTTAATTGCAATTTTAGCCATTCTATATCTTTGTCAATCTAATTGCAAAACATCATCTTTTAATCTCATCCATCTATTTTATTAATCGAATCCTAACCCTCCATCTCTATCTAATCTAACGGTTGAGATCTTTTTTTTAACTCTCATTTTAATACCATAAGTCCCAAAACCTACAACTCTTTTTCTCCCTCCCTCTCCTTAGCAGCCCCAGCCGCCTCCCCTCTCCCTTCTCTCTCTCTCTCCAGCGCCGGCCCCCTCTCTCTTCGCCATCTTCCGGTGAAAGCCACCAAAGGCGGCGACGCCCCTCTCTTCTCCCTCTTCTGCCATCTCTCTTATCCGACCAGCAGCCGACGAGGATCACCGGTGACTGGTGAAGCTGCCAGCGGCAGCGGAAACTGCTTTCCAGCAGCGAGCAGCCGACGAGGAGAGCAAAACCATACCGGCGACCAGCGCACATCCGGCGAGCAGCAGCCCCGTTGCTCTTCTCTCTCTCTCT